>NW_027185735.1:7596362-7651519 GCF_028583685.1 Petaurus breviceps papuanus
GGAGGGAGGTTGGAAGCACTAACTTTTGAAAATAGTTGGGATCAAAGTGGAGAGTAGAGCGGGCAGGAGGTGGGATGGGAGGGAGGGAAGTGTAATCAGTCTTTTACAATGTACCTACTATGTTATTGTTTTGCATTAGCCACACATGTGCAACCTATACTGAACTGTGTATCTTCCCAATAGGGGTGGGTGACAGGGAAGGAGGGGAATGAATCTGGAATTGAAAGTTTTGAAATCAAATATTCAAATATGTATATATGTGTGTGTGTATATCTATGTATATATATATATATATATATATATGCTATTATTAATTCCATCTTACATTGTAATTGGGAAATGGGATGTGCAGGCACTGTAGCATAGAGATCCACTGGAAAAGTGGAAAGGGGTATGGTGTATAATGTGGGAGAGAGCAGATTGGAGGAGGGGATATCCTGTGGGAGTGCTATTTTGGGGCGGTGGGTGGGGGAGAAATGGGGAGAAAATTTGTAACTCAAAATTTGGCGGAAACAGATGGTGTAAATCAGAAGTTAATAAAGCATTAAAAAAAGAATTGAAGTTAAAGATCACTCAAAAGGAAATGGAGAGATGCATGTTTGCTGCAATCGTTTTATACATGAGGATTATGCAGGAGAAATAGTATAAATGATGTCATTAGAGAAACCTGTTTTTGAAAGAAAAGTGATGAGTCAGTCATCTAGTTGGTATGAGAATTAGACAGTAGAGAACCTATTTGTTCCATTGGCATTCACAAAAATGTCAAGAGAACCAGAGGAAATACCCCATTGTGTTAACCCCTTGTGGAGAATTTACAAAAGGGTATGGACAAGGGAAACACAGGATGGATAGATATGAAAGGGTTGCAATTTGTGTTACTGGAAGGAGTACCTAAATAAATAAATAAGGTTTCAGATTCATTACAATATTAAAGAGAAAATGGTGATTATTATTTTATTATTTCTATGATGGGTTGTTATTGGAAACATGCAACATGGTACAATGTTAAGGATACTGGTCTTAGAGTAAGGAAAATATGAGTTCAAATATTACCCTGACACGAGGTATGTTACCATGGGTGGGTCATATCACTTCAGTCTCTGTTTCCTCATCTGTAAAGTGAGGATAAATACCTAGAGTTGTGAAGATCAAATGAGATAATTTGCATAAGGTGCCATATATGCTTTATTACATAATAGAAATGTCAACTATTATTATAATAGGGGGTATTGGGGAATCCTATGGTCAGCTAGACTGGAATAGTTTCCATGGAGTTGTATATGGGCTCCAATCCCTTTTTGTAGTACATATATTCTGGCCCCATGTGGAAGAGCTTCTGTCTTGGTAAGATAATGCACCAGCTCCTTATTGTTAATCCTATGATCTCTAAAATATTTTTCAGGTTTGAATTTTATGATTCTGTGTGGAACCATGGTGTTGACTTTGCATCATCTACACTTTGGGACTTGAAACTTGCTTGACAATACACTGATTCATAATATACAAATTTTATATTTATATTTTATTCTATGCCCATTATTTCATGAACTTATTATGTAATATTTAAAAATAGGACTATGAAGGCACAAGTTTCACATACAACTGTCTTGGCATCAGATTTGCTACCTAGACAAAATTAAAATAGATCTAATGCTTTTATCCTGAGCAACTTGGAAGAGGTCAAAATGCTCTCCACAAGTATTTAAAAAACCCTCTTATTATCATAACCACATAGAAGTAGCATAGTACAGTGGCTAGAGAGCTGATCTTGAAGCCAGAAAGACCGCGATTCAAGTCCTGCCTCTTACACATACTGGCTGTGTGACCCTGGGAAAGTCACTTAACCTTACTGCTCTAGACAACTCTCTAAATTTTTAAATTGCAGATAGGATATTCACCTGCATTTGAAGAGGGAATGTTCTCCCCAAGAACTGAGGAAATGGAACAGGGAAATAGCAGATCCATTCACCCTTCTCTATCATAGCTACAATACTGCACATCTGGTCACAACTTTATGAATGAGAGGTTTTCTTTTGTTTCTTTGTTTTGTTTCTTTGTTCTTCAGAGGAAGAAGTAACCTGGAATGAAACAATAGGCTGAACCTCTTCAGAAACAAACCAAGTTTTCGTTTTAGGCCTGAGGCAGCAATGATCCTTTGGGCAAATGCACTTGTCAGGTTGATGAGTCCAACATGACCTCCATTATTAGAGATAGTGCTACTTTGTTACATACACACACACACACACACACACACACACACACACACATCTATCCCCCCAAAAATAGGAAGAGAGAAATGTAGGAAAAAAACAAGCTCAAATTATGGATTTTACGAGTGTTCTGCTGTTTCACAATTTCACAGTTCAAGCTGAAGTTTCTTTTTTTCTCCTTTCTATTTTCATACACACAGCCCAGAAATGGACATTTGGTTGACCATAATAGACTGCTCCTTTCCCAGGTATCTCCTGCTTGTTTCTTTTATCTGTGAATAGGAAATGGCTTAAAGGCACCTGTGTTATGAAGGTCCTGGGGCAGCTGCCTGACTGGTGAATGCCTGATTATGTGTTAACACGCTTTGTCAGATATTGTCAGAATCTGTTCTCTTCCTTTGCCTTTTCAGCAAGGGTGCCATTGACAGACTGGCTACCCATTTATAGAAATGTTGTCCATCACACTGTGAGGAAGGACAATAGTGTTTTTCTGTGGCCAGTGACTGTGGGAAACTTTTCTTTGGCTATTCAGGCAATTTTTTTTTGCTTGCTCTGAAGAGGAGAGACTGATGAGTGCAAAAAGTACAATTAAGCAAAGCCAGACTTCAATTGAAGACTGTAGTGTAGTCTGCTGTTCTCACTTTTTTTAGAGGGGAAAAAAACCCTATGGTTTTTCACATTGCTGTGTGGCATTCAGCAGGGGGCTATTACAATCCTAAATTTTTTTTCTAGACCACCTAATTCTAAGTAAAAATTAAATGTAATGAGAGCCACTTGGAGTTCTGAATATTTTAAAGCATAATTCCCACAGAAGGGATTCGACCTAAACTGCAGTGTGCATCAGTTGGCTAATTATAGCTGCATTTTATATTACAGCAGGTGTCAGATGCAGTCATCTCAATAAAGTCCACATAATACTCTGGGAAATAACAAAAGCTTTTCTTTGAATGTGGGTACTAATTTCTGCTAGGTGTCATATGAGCTCTGATACTTCTTACTGGCATTAACAAGAACACTGTAGCACTCAGAAATGCTTTTTGCTTAGGATGAATTGGTACTGTAAAGCACTTACCAGTCAGACTTGGCAGATGTCAGTAGTTAATACTAGTGTTGCAGAAGTTGGAATATAATGCAAAGAGTCTTATGTAAATACTTTTAGATGATGGGCTGGTTTTGAGAATGAGTCTGAGCAATACACCAACTCACTTAATGAAAGCTAAATAGATAGCAGTGGGATATCTGTATTTACTTCAACTACTGCTTTATTGAAAGTCCTTTAAAACTGAAGGGCAGATGGTAAGGCAGTAAACTAGGTGAAGAAAAATGTCAGACTTTGATAAGCATTTGTTGTATTCACAATGCTTTTCTTGAACTTGTGTTGATGAGTTACATTACACAAGTGACAGTGAAGGTAAAAGCATGCCTAAAGACAAGGACTCAACATAAAAAGAAATAATGATAAAAATACAACAAAAACTTCACAATTATTTTCTTTATTGTTCATTAACTATTGTAGCAGTGGCCTCACTAAGATGCAGAGCTTAAAAAATTATATACACATTGAAATTAAATGTCATGAAAATTGGTCTATAACACTAGAGAATTTATGATTTATTAATCTATTGTATAAATCAGTTTCTTCACTAACAATGTTAGGCAATATGGGATAAGGAGCACACCAGAAAGTGAAATATATTGTTTTTAAGTCAAGATGGATGAATGGTAAGAAAACCAAAGGAATTGCTTCTCCCCAAAACCCTTTTACTTTCATGAAAGGCTACTGAAATTCTTTCTCTTCCCACTTAAAAAGTGGGTGAAGAGGCAGGAATAGACCACAAATAAGCAAAATTGAAAAAATAACTAGGAAAAGTACAGAGAGAGAGAAAAATTAATTTGCCTTTGCAGCCACATAATCAATCTAAGTCAAAGCTGACTTTGGCTTGGTCCATTGTCCCCTCCAATACCTTGATATTCCTCATGTCTCATTGTCTGACTGAATTAGGTGTTGGTGTGTGTAGGGCTCTTTTCAAATCCACTCACTTTCCTAGCCCATGCTAACAGGAGCTCATCAGGTCAGGAGACACTACCACCTGGATATAGGCCCCAGACAAAGGAACCTAGAAAATATAGGCTTCCTGACCTAGGACCAAGTCCCTAACTCTTAAAAAAATAGACTGATATACTAAAACTTAAATACACAATAAGAAAAGAAAAAGAAATATATTATAAACTTAAGTTTTGAAACAAATATAAAATAAGAAAAAAAAGCATTGTCATGTGCACAGCAGAATATAAGATAGGAGTCAAAATATACAGCAATAAAGTTCAAATTCAAGAAAGTTTGTATTAGAAATACTACTCATTGTGTTGAGAGTAGTCCATCTTTTCTTTGCTTCCTTGTAAGTTTTCTTTTGTGCTCTGCTGTGTCGTTTTTAATCTGTTCTTTATTCCTCTTTCCTCCCCCTCCTACCTTAAGGCTACAGTTAAGCTTGATGTGTGTCATGCACACAAATATATACACACATGTACACATATGCATGTGTATATCTATATATAAATAGACACACAAATATACTATATGTATTCATGTATGCACATGTACACACATTGTATCAGCAATGCCATATTCACAATGCCTATGGAGATTACAGATATGCTGATATAATTATCCATCACAAAATACATCATGCTTGCCATATGGGGGAATAAACTAGAAAATTTATTAAGATACCAAAAGACTGAGTCCCAAAACCAGAAAGTGAAAGCAATCAGAGTAGTTATGACATTGGCACAGGTAGATAAAGCAGAAAGCACCCACATTTTCAAGCCTTTAAAACAGAACAGGCTACCTCAGGCAAAGGTCCTCCTCTCCCCACTCACAGCAACCACCCAGCGTCCGGGAAGCGCGCTCCCAGCAGCTCTGGCCCCTGGCAGTCCTCAGCAGGAGTCCTTAGCAGAAATTCTGGCTAACTCAAAAAGGGCTTCACGCTGCCGCTGCCTCTGCTGCTGCTGCCGCCGTTGCCACCACAGCCAGCCACCGCAGGAACTCTAGTTTGGCTTCCGCTTCCTCTTGCTCTGCCCCTTCCTGCTATGTCAGCAAGTCCAACGGGGCATGGAAGATCTTTAAATCCCATAACCCTTACATACATATACACATACATGCATATACATATATACATGCAAATACATATACCTTTACATATTCACTTACACATACATATACTTAGATATCTATACTCATACTCATATATAGATATATAAATTAACATGTATCTATGTAAAAACATACTTTTTTCCCCTCTATTTCTCTGAGGGTGAATAGCCTCTTCCTTCGTAAATCCAATCTTCCCATATTTTTCCAAGTCCACCAACTCAGTATGACCTACACCACAGCAATATTACAACCTTATACTGTGCAACTATTTTAAATAGTCCAAAACAATATTGTTGTATATGGCTGACACATAGTGTAGTTTTCCTATTCCCTTTTGATTAAAAATATTTTATCCTTCACTTTGTCTGAGATCATGATTACCAGTCCTTCTCCTTTTTCCCTAACAAATTCTGTTCCTGATCTTTATTTTATTTCTGTGAATATCCCTTATTTCGTATCCCTACTAAATAAATCCTCTACTTTGCTTCTATCTGCTACCTTGCCCTCCTATTACTTAACCTACCCCTTCCAAGAATCTCTCACATATCCTCCCATTCCCATTAATTCTAAACATCCTTCTTTACTCCCCCATCCCACTTGAACCTTTTCCCACAACCTTCCCTCTAAATATTACCTCCCTTATTCTCTCCCACATCCCCATTTTCTTAGCATTTTATTTCTTTCTGAATGTAGAAAATGTTTATACCCTTCTATATATATAGTTCCCTCTTAACCCATTTCTGATGAAAGTAGGTTTCCAGAACTATCAGCCCTCCTCTTCCATCTAATGCCTTTGTGTTGTTTCTTCCTTTCTCACCTCATTTGTACAAGATAGTTACTTTTTTTTAGCTGTTCCTAAATGTTTTTAATATTTAAAGTCATATCATGCTCATGTTTACCCCAATCTTTCTTACAAACTACCCAATCACTAATAATAATCTTAGACATAGATCCTCCATAAAAGACATTCTGTACTTATTGAGTTCCTTGTAATTAGTCTTTGGTATGTAGCTTAGATTTCTCTTGTATGTCAAATCTTCTATTAAGTTCAGGTTTTTTAAAAATAACAAAATCCCAAAAGTCTGACAATTCATTAAATGTTCATTTTCTTTCCATTCAGGATTATGCTTAGCTTTACTGGGTATAATATTTTTGACTGGAACCTCAGTACTTTTGCTCTTTGGTATATAGAGTTCCAAAACTTGTGATCTTTTAGAGTTGCTCCTGCTAGGTCTTGTGTGATTCTAATTGTGGCACCACCATTTTAAAGTTTTATTTTCCTTTTGACCACCACCTAATCAATCTTCCCTCCCTTCTATCAGCCCCCCCCTTTCCTTGTCTTTCCTTTTTCACTTACTACTTCTTCCCTCCCTTCTAGCCACCTCTCCCTTTTCTTTCCCTTCTCTTATCCTCCTGTCTGTAGGGCAAGTTAGATTACAGTACTTAACTGAGTATGTTATTCCCTCCTTAAATCAAATCCAAGGAGAGTAAAGTTCAAACAATGATCATTTTCCTCTCCTCTTTCCCTCTACTATAATGTTTTTTAGGCTCTTCATGCGATGCAATTTACCCTTTTCTGTCTCTTCCTTTACTCTTTTCCCATTAAAATCATTTTCACCTCTTGTCTATCACCTTGCCTGAAAGATTATGCTCATTTTTTTAATTTTTCAATTTATTTATTTATTTTGAGTTTTCAGTATTCATTTCCACAAAATTTTGAGTTACAGTTTTTTTCTCCCCATCTTTCCCCTACCTCCACCCCAAAATAGCTAGCCTACTGAATACCCCTTTCCCCAATCTGTTCTCTCTTATATCTTACCCCATCCCCTCCCTAACTTTCTAATAAGGCAAGATGAATTTCTATACCCTGGTGCCTGTATATCTTATTTCCCATTTGCATGTAAAAAAGCAAACAATTTTTTAAATACACATTTTTTTTTAAACTTTGAGTTCCAGATTTTTTCCCCTTCTTCCCTCCTCAGCCACCCACACTGGGAAGATAAGAAATTTAATATAGGTTGTACATGTGTAGTTATGCAAAACATTTCCATAGTAGCTATTTTGTGAAGACTAACTATATTTCCCTCCATCCTATCCCTCCCCTCACTTATTCTATTTTCTCCTTTGACCCTATCCCTTTTCAAAAGTGTTTGCTTTTGACTATCCCTTCCCCAAATCTCCTCTCCTTTCTATCATCCCCCTTCTTATCCCCTTTCACTCCCTATTTTCATGTAGGGTAAGATACCCAATTGAGTGTGTATGTTATTCCCTCCTTAAGCCAAATTCAATGACAGTAATGCTATTCCATTACCTTTTGCCTTCCTGTTCTTCCCCTCTATTGTAACAGTTTTCTCTTGCCTCTTTTATATGAGATTATTTACCCTAATCTATCTCTCTCTTTCTCCCTCTCCCAATATATTCTTCTCTCACCTTTTAATTTTATTTTTTAGATATTATCCCTTCATATTCAATTCATCCTGTGCCCTCTGTCTATGTATACATGTATATACATATGCCCACACTCACATATATATTTATGCACAACTACACCCTCCTATACATACATACAGACAGACAGATATACATATTCCCTTCAACTGTCCTCATACTGAGAAAAGTCTTATGAGTTACAATTATTATTTTTCCATGTAGGATTGTCAATAGTTCAAATTTGATGAGTTCCTTATGATTTCTTTTCCCTGTTTACCTTTTCATGCTTCTCTTGCCTCTTGCATTTGAAAGTCAAATTTTCTGTTCAACTCGTTTTTTTTTTTTCATCAAGAATGCTTGCAGGGGTGACTAGATGACACAGTGAGTAGAGCACCAGCCCTGGAGTCAGGAGGACCTGAGTTTGGATCCGGCCTCAAACACTTAACACAAAAACTAGCCGTGAGACCTTGGGCAAGTCGCTTAACCCTAATTGCCCTCCAAAAAAGGCAAAAAAAAAAAAAGAACGCTTGCTCTATTTCATTGAATAATGATATTTTCCTCTCAAGCATTATACTCAGTTTTTCTGGGTAGGTGATTCTTGGTTTTAATCCTAGCTCCTTTGACCTCTGGAATATCATATTCCAAGCCCTTCAATCCCTTAATGTAGAAGCTGCTAGGTCTTGTGTTATCCTGACTGTGTTTCCACAACACTCAAATTGTTTCTTCCTGACTGCTTGCAGTATTTTCAACTTGACCTGGGAACTCTGGAATTTGGCTATAGTATTCCTAGGAGTTTTCTTTTTGGAATCTTTTTCAGGAGGTGATTGTTGAGTTCTTTCAATTTCTGTTTTGCCCTCTGGTTCTAGAATATCAGGGCAATTTTCCTTGAGAATTTCTTGAATGAAGGTGTCTAGGTTCTTTCTTTGATCATGGCTTCCAGGGAGTCCAATAATTTTTAAATTATCCCTCCTGGATCTGTTTTCCAGGTCAATGGTTTTTCCAATGAGATATTTCATATTGCCTTCTATTCTTTCATTCATTTGGATCTGTTTTTATAGTATCTTGATTTCTCATAAAGTCATCAGCTTCCATTTGCTCCAATCTAATTTTGAAGGAATTATTCTCTTCAGTGAGTTTTTGAAATTTTTTTTTCCATCTGGCTAATTTGGCTTTTTAAGGCATTCTTCTCCTCAATGGCTTTTTGGGCCTCTTTTGCCATTTGAGTAGGTCTATTTTTTAAGGTGTTATTTTCTTCAGCCTGACTATTGACTCACTTTTCTTGATTTTCTTGCATCATTCTTATTTTTCGTCCCAATTTTTCCTCCTTTTCTCTTACTTGATTTTCAGAATACTTCTTGAGCTCTTCCGTGGCCTGCAATCAGTTCACATTTTTCTTGGCATCTTTTGATGCAGGAGTTCTGACTTCATTGTCTTCCTCCTGTTCCATGCTTTGATCCTTTTTGTCTCCAAAAAAAGGAATCTATGGTAGGATTGCATTTCCTCAGCTTGCTCATTTTGCCAATCAATTACTTGACTTTTGATCTCTTTTCCACAGTAGAACTCTGCTTTCAGAATGGAGAGAACTTTGTACCAAATCACTGGGGGTTTTGCAGCTGCCAGAGAAATGAGGAGGGTGCCCTCTGTGCAGCCCCCACAGACTCTGTCACCTGGCCACACACCCCAGTACCTCCACTCAAGACAGTGATCCAGATCCAAGTAGCTCAAAGCAAGTGTTTACCTTCTGAATGGTTGCTTGGTCCCCCTATCATCTGCAAGCCAGGAGCTCCTGAGGCAGCCATGTGATGACTGGACAACCACTTTTCCTCTGCCCCGTCTCACTCCAGGGGTAGGGGCTGGACTGTTCTTTTCCATCCACCCCTGTTCCAACAGAGTTCCACACTGACTTTTTACTTTGTCTTTGGTGTTTATGGGTTGAGAAGTCTGGAAACCAGCACAGCTGCTGATAATTCACTTTCCTGTAGTCTTCCCTGGCCACTGCTGGTCAGGGCTGCCCTGGGGCCAAAACTGCTCATGGTGGGCTGGCCCTGACTCCCAGCTCAGTGTGACAGACCCTTCCTGTCAGCCTGCCTTGCTGTCTTCAGTGGGAGATTTGTTCCTCTCTGTCATTTTGTGGGTTCTGTAGCTCTAAAATTTGTTTAGAGTCATTTTTTTTACATGTATTGGAAGCTGGAGCCATGGGGAAGTCCTGTTTCTACTCAACCATCTTGACTCACCCCCAATTATGCTCAATTTTGCTGGATAGTTGATCCTTGCTTGTAATCCAAGCTCCTTTGCCTTACCGAATATCATATCCCAATCCCTCTGATCTTTTAATGTAGATGCTGCAAGGCTTTGTGTGATCCTGATTGTATTTCCACAATATTTGTGAAGTTTTTTTTTTCTGACTGCTTGCAGCATTTTCTCCTTGAACTGATAATTCTGGAAATTTTCTACAGTATTCCTTGGCATATTCAATTTGGGATCTCTTTCAATAGGTGAATGGTGGATTCCTTCAATGACTATTTTACCCTCTGGTTCTAGGACTTCAGGGCAGTTTTACTTGATTTCTTGGAAGATACTGTCCTGGCTCTTTTTTTCATCATGACTTTCTGGTAGACCAATAATTCTTACATTATTTCTCCTGGATTTATTTTCCAGGTCAATTGTTTTTCCAATAAGATATTTATGTTTTCTTCTATTTTTTTCATTCTTTAGATTTTGTTTGACTAATTCTTGATGCCTCACAGAGTCTTTAGCTTCTACTTGCCCAATTCTAATTTTTAACAAATTGCTTTCTTTAGTTAATTTTTGTACCTCGTTTGCCATTGGCCAGTTTTTACTTTTTAGGGAATTTTCCCCCCTTAGGTTTTGTACCTCCTTAGCCATTTAGCCAATTGTTCTTTTTAAGGAATTGTTTTCTTCAGAGAATGTTTTTTTTCCATTTTATCAATTACATTTTTAAAATAATTGTTCAATTTTTCTTCTATCTCACTATTTTGACTTTTCAAATCCTTCTTGAACTCTTCCAGAAATGCTTTTGGACTTAAAACCAGTTCAGTTGAAACGCTTTTGGTGTTTCAGATGTAGGTATAGTGTCAATGCTATCCTCTTATGAATTTGTATTTTGGTCTTTCCTGTCCCCATAGTAAAAATCTATGGTGTTTGCTTTTCTAATTTGCTTTTTGCCTATTGTGATTCCCTTTTCCCTGTCTTTTAAAGTGGATCTCTGCTGCTGGGGCACAGGGGGCTCTGTCCCAAGTTTCTTTTGCTGGGGGTTAGGGGCATTGCTTTGTGTCCTGTGACCACTGGTTCTTGCTTCTGGAAGTTATATAATGATGTAGCTTACCTGGTGCTAAGCTGGAGCTGGCTAGTGTGTGCTCAGGCTAGGTGCTGTCTCTCTTTGTTTCCCCAGTTACACTGAAGCTTGCTGTGGGAGGTGTGGGAGAGGGGTGGTCTGGTTGCTGGAGGTCCCCTCCTCCCCTAGAGCTATGTTAGAGCACAGGTAAAGTCAGGCACTGGTGTATGCCCATCTGTGTTGGTGTCTGCCAATTCCCTTGGCTGTGTGAAGGCATGCCCAGGGTCCTGGTTTTGGTACTTCCTGGCTCCACCACCCTGGGGTCAGGATCTCCCACTGGTCCGCTGAGGTGGGGCTTGTTTCTGGCTTGCTTGGGCGTCTCCCATATTATACTGGTTCCCTTTAGCCACAGCAAGAGATTAATATCCCTAGTCTCCTGAGATATATAATTGTTGTGCCCTTTCTGCTGACTCCACTATTCTAGGATTTTTTCTGGGGCAATATTCTCTGGGTTTTTCAAGGTCAGCAAAGGGGTGTGAGAGCAATTACAGTTTACACTGACATCATGGCTCTTGGAAGTTTAAACAGGCGATTTTCAAACATTTAGTCTGTGGGCTGATAGCCCCAGGAGTAGGTGCTGCCATTGCTGCAGGCCCTGTGCAGGACTGAGCCTCTCTCTTACCCAATTCAGCAGATTCCAGTCCTGCACTGAAAGGTCTAGGAATTGCCCCTGCTGCCAGTGATTTAGTCAGCTGAGGTCTGCTCCCACTCTACTATGGATGAATCTGTACTGGTGCAGCCAGCAGGCTCTGTGATCCTCTCTCAGCTTCCTGTCAACTCCCCAGGTTGTCTTGCATTGGAAATCTGCCACTCTGTTGCTTTGTGGATTCTGCCACTCCAAAATCCATTCAGATTCCCCTCTTAGTGGTAACTGAAGGAATTTGTGGGAGAGCTCAGTATAGTGCCTGCTTTTACTCTGCCATCTTGGTTCCACCCCCCAATTTTTTTTTCTTGTTGCTCATAGTATTTTATCCTTGAGTTGGAGATTTTGGAATTTGATTGTGATATTCTTGTGGTTTTTTTCATAAGATCTCTTTCAAGTGGTGATTGGTGGATTTTTTTCAATTTCTACTTTCCCCTCCTGTCCTAATGTTTTAAGACAATTTTCTTTAAGTATGTCTATGATTATTGTATCAAGATTCTTTTTTTGTCATAGCTTTCAGGTAGTTTGATTATTCTTATGTTTTTTCTTCTTGATCTCTTCCTCAGATCAATCATTTTTATTATAAGATGTTTCACAATCTCATCTATTTTTTTCATTCTTTATATTTTGTTTTATTATTTCTTGATCTCTTACAACTCCACTGGCTTCCCCTTGCCCTATTTTGACTTTTGAGGAACCATTTTCTTCCTTAAGATTCTGGAACTCCTTTTCTAATTTGTTCACTTTCTTTTCATAATCTCCTTGTTTTTCTTGGATTGTTCTTTTTCTTGTTTGTTTTTTTAAACTTTTTCCTCAGTCTCACTCATTTGATTTTTAAAGTCTTTCTTAAAGTTCTTCCATGAATTCTCTTTGGGCAGGTGACCATTTGACATTACACTTTGGTGTAGAAGAGGGTCTATTTTCTTCAGTATCCTCCTTTGAAGATGAACTCCAGTATTCTCTACTCTAATAGTAACTCTAGGGTGGAATTCTTTCTCCTTTGCCTGCTCATTTTTTAAAATTGTAGCAGCTTATTTTTGTAATCACCTTTAGCCCTGTGGTGTGGGGGATTGTGTCTATGGCCTCAGATCCTCTTTCAGTTCTCCCTTCCGGCCTAGAACCAAAGTTAAAAATTGCAGCCTCCTGTAAATACCCACAGTCAGTCATGTTCTTGTCCCATGGCTTCTGCATTCACCAGGTGGGTGCTGGCTCCTTCTAGCCCAGGGCCACATCTTAGCAGCACAACTGGGTCTGGTGTTCCTTGTCAGCAGAGTTTCCCTTGATCTTCCTCAGCTCAGATGCCCTACTCTCCTTACTTTCCTAGGAATAAAAGTTCCTGTGGCTGTATCCAAGGCTGCCTCCCAACCCAGGTAATCCCAGGGCTTTTCATTTGTTGTTAAGTGAGTTACCTGGAGGTGTTTATTTTTCATGGGATTAAACTTCATCCTGGAATTATTCTTCAGATCTTCTCCAATTGTCCCAGGAAGACCACTTTCTGCCACAACTCTTGTTATGTGAGAGATCTGGAGAGCTTGAAATTTTCTGGCTTACTCCACCATCTTCCCAAAATTCTCTCTCTAATTCTTTAACCCTCCGTACCACTAGATCTTCACTAATCTTTATGAAATCAGAATTTCTCTTGGACTCCAGGAAGTGCCTAACATCCTTCAAGAGAAGAGAGGTCTGAATGGAGGGATGACAGACTCCAATCCTCTTTTATTTAGGGTTGAGTAAAGTCTTGGATATTTCAAGCTACCTTGCCACCCTCAGTTAAGAGTGATATAATTCTTATTCCTCAGTTCTTACCTCCTCTCCAAAAAAAAAAAAAAAAGATAACAGCTCACATCTAGATGTTACACACTGCAGATAAGCCACTGAAAGATAAGTACTGTCACCCCCAGCAAAGGGCAGAACATTAAACTTCCTCCCATCCTCCCAGTCAGCTCTGCACTGAAAAAGGCAGGAACTGGAACTAAACTGATTTTGTGTTTTGTACTCCTTATGCAAAAGGAGTATTTTGTATTTGTACTCCTTCTGGGAGTCCAGTATGATTTCTCCCTCTGAAAATTTCCCCCTTCTTTGCCCCCCTGCCCCCACAAGAATCAAAGTAATTTCTACTTTTCTTTTCATATGAGCCAGATCATAAAGCAGAGAGGCATTAATAAAGTCCAACATCATTTCCTGAAAACATTAAACATAACAAGTATAAAAGAAATTGTCTACCATCCAATAAAAGCTGCCATGATGTGCAATGGAGAAACATTAGAAGCATTCCTAGTGGTATTGTCCTATTGTGAAACAAATTATGGTATGAATGTAAAATAATATTATTATTCTATAAGAAATGATGAAATGGACAATTTCAGGGGAAACTGGGAAGTCTTTTATAAAAACAAATAGAACTAGGAAAACAATTGATAAAATGGTTATATCACAGAGAAAAATATTTGAAAGACTTTAGAATTTAGAAGATGAAATACTCCACTAAACTCCTAATAGAGAAACGATGAACTTCAAATGCAGAAAGACATACGTTTTTGCATATAGCAAAAGTGGAAATTTCTTTTGCTTTACTACATAGACATGTATTAAAGGATTGGTTGTTGTTGATGATGTTATTATTGATTTAATTTATTTAACTGGAGAGGAGTATACTGGGAAGACCTTACTTGAAAAAAAAATTCAAAAGAAGGATTTATACTAAAAACAGGTACAAAATAAGGTTGCCAATGCCCACCATTGTAATCTGACATTCTAGAAATTGTAATAATAAAGAGGGGAGGTATTAGATGTATTAATATTAGAAAAATAGGGCAAATATCATCATTTGCTGATGTCTTGGTAGTGTATGTAGAAAACCCAACTGTATCAACCATAGTATTAATTTATAATAAATGAAGTCAGTCAAGTTGTAGAATACAGCATCAACTCACAAGATTATCTGCATTGTTATTTATTATTAATAAAGTCTAATAAACAAGCTATAATAATATAAATTATTAAATATTTGGGAATTAATCTACTTATAAATACAAAGGACTTGTATAAGGATGACTATAAAATACTTTGAGAATAAATGTGAGGAAAAGTGTTTGAAAATGAGAAAGAATGGAAAGAAAATCTTGATAAAGACTTATAGGTAATGAATTAAAGTTATTTATAATTAGTTTTAGTATCACTAAATAAAGGTAATGGGCAATGATAAATATTAAAAAAGGTGAACTTAATAAAATGAATATTGCAAAATACCAGCTATAAGGAGATGTGTATAATTTCTTGGATACTTTGTATCTTGGGGTTTTATACACACACACACACAAACAAACATATATATGTATGTATATGCATATGTATATGTATGTGCATGTGTTTGTGTATGTATATATGTATATATGCATATTAGTTTGGAAATATCTAAGCAAAAATGTTTACTACTTGATTTCAATTTCTAGAAAGAGTTATTCATCCTAATAATATATGGCCTCATTTTTCATATAAATTGCCCTCTAATTGATAATATGTTGCTGACAGTGCCTGTAACTCATAGGGATTTCACACAAAGCTACTGATTAATACTTTTATTTATATTAGAAACATTAATTTGTGAAGGCCCCCATCAGACTGTTTATGTTATTTCTCCTACCTATATTCACTAGCAGGCGAGTGGGGAGGCAGATTTTGGAAGTAATATGGGCTATGATTTGCCAAGTGATGAATAGATATGACTAGGAAACAAGGAATCCAAAGGTACAGATCAGTGTAAAGTTGAGCTGTTTAAATAAAAGGTAAAGATTTTCAGTGGTAGAAAGTGAAACCAGAATAGGGGTGATAGACTGAGAAAACAGGGAAGAGTAGAGTAAAAAGAAGTTGTAATGAGAACAGTGAAAATGTTTAGGAGGATGGGTTGCAGGAAAAACTCAGAACAAAAGATTATGATCAGATTGAGAAGTTTAAGAGTAATGGATTGTAGAATTGAAACATTTGTAGATAAATTTGAAACCAAGGGTATGATTATTCTTGTATGTTGCTGAGATGGAATGAGGTTGTAGATCATAGGAATTTAGGTTGGTATTTAAAGGATGTAACATGCAAGTTTTTGTTTCCATATGTAAGGGCAGGACTTGGGGTAAAAATAAATAATGTGAATATTGAACTTCAAGTTCAATATTGTACTTCAGGAGTACTAAACTTCAGCAGAAAGAAAGCAGAAGAACCTATGGGTTGGCACAAAATAGGTGATATATTTAGATGTTATGAGTTCCAAAGGGGGAGATGTCATTAACTTAAAGTTGTATCAAGATAGCCTGAAAATGACAGTAAGCATGAGCATCCAAACTCTCCTTTATCTTCTTAACATGTCAAGGGACATGAGAAAAGGGGCATTTTGTGGGGAAAGATGGCCAGGATTATAATGTTATCAAGGGAGAGACAAGTTTCTGCAAGGAGCTGAAAGGAATTTAAGAGGAAGAGATCAAATACAAAGGTCAGTTTGTTAAAGGAATGAAGGTTCCTCAAAGCATAATATGAGTATGATTGGAATCATAACCAGGAAAGGGAACTATCCTATGACTTGATATTTATACATCAAAGATCCATTTTGTAGTAGAGTCATTAGGCAAATGGAATATCATTCTCTTTCTATTAGCAATTGTAATGTTGATCTATTTATTATTAATACCTGATTAAAAGGTGGAAAACAAGAGAATAGAACTGGTGGTGGGGAGATGATGACAAGATGTTCACACTGACTAAGCTCTGGTGTCCTGAAAGGGCATCTTAACAGGATGAAGTTTGCTCTGGGGCAGTTAGATATAGAAGGTTGAAGTTTCATTCTCCAAATACAAGTCAATTAACAAAAAGATGAGTATGGGTTGTAATGCCTTTGATAAACTGAAAAAAATTATGTTTAATGACTTAAAACAAAGGTCCAGATTTTTTCCAGAAAGAAATTGCTACTGGTCATATTTTAAAATCAGTATTAAGATAAATCCTGAAATTTACTTAAGTCTTCCCAGGTTTTCTGAAACCATCATGTAGAGAACTTTCAGAAGTCCCCTGGCTTCGCTAATGAAATGTTCCCCTCCCCTATATTATTTACCTTAAAGGTTACAGGACAAACAAGCAGGAGGATATATATATATGTAGAGAACTTTTTGGGGTCCCTTGACCTTGCTGAAGGTATATTCCCCTGCCCTATATAGTTACCTGCAAGGTTACAGGGCAGATAAGCAAGAGAGTGTGTAATCTTTTTTTTGTTGTTGTTTATGCCTCTGGATAGGGTCCTAGGATATTACCCTAATAAATAACTAACCTTAAGCAAGGGTAAATAGTAAACAAGATTAAGGGAGGGTCGTTCTACATTGTCTGCATTTCTTTGTGTCACCTAGAGGGGGGATCTTTCTACATTGTCTGCATTCTTTTGGGGTCTCTACTTTCTCTTGGGGGAGCTATATAAGCTCTGTGAGCCCCTTGCATCTTTGGCTCTGTATGAAATGGTCCTGTAATAAACAGACTATTCATTACATTCCTGTCTCATTCTCACTGCTTGCTAGCCCACCAACTGTGCAGATTGCAGTAAGTGGCGCCCACAACTTGAGGCATCAGGACTGCTGTTGAGTGTCTAGCGATGGACTCCCAGGATTTGCTAGCAGGAAGTGGGCTTGCATGAAGTCCAAGGGACAACGCATTTCTTTCAAGATAAGGGGAAGGCTCTAGAAGGGCATTCGTCAGCACACTCAATTTTTCATAATCAGAGCTCACAGAGATGAAGTATGGGAGGAAGCTTAGTGAAGGGCTTAAAAGATGAAGGCAAAGATCTGAGAATATTACAAATTATAGTGTGTAATAAAGGGATTTCAGTTAAGAAACAGATTCTGAAAAAAATTTTTTAAATAGTCTATCAGGTAGCCCCATGGTTCCCTAGTGGCTCTCAGATCAGAGGACCTGGTTGGGAAGCAGTGGGAGAGGCTTTAATTAATTACTTTAAGGAGAATGGACAGGAGAGTGACTCTGGTTCCATATTTGCAATTTGTAGTGTCATTAAAGAATGCCTAAAAAACAAAACAGATCTTAAAGAAATATTGAGTCTCATGGGTGAGAGTGAAGACAGTGATCAGGAAGAGACCTCACCTCCTGAATTTGTGAAAAAAAAAATTCTAGAAAATACCAAACCTCTTAACCTCAGTCCAAGTCCACCCTAAAATCCCTCATGGGGAATGGAAAAAGCTGGGAAGCCTAATGGAAGTCCCACCATAGTTTCAGAATTATATACACCTTTTCAAAAACTTATGAAAGATGGGGTGGCCAGGTAGCACAGCAAGTAAGAGCACCGGCTCCTGTGTCGGGAAGACCTGGAGATCGAATCCCGGGCTCAGACACTTAGCACCCACCCAGAAACACCTGGCCATGTAACCTTGACCAAGTTACTTAACCCTGATTGCTAAAAACAAAAACAAAAACAAACAAAAAAAAAACTTGGGAAAGAGGAAGGACAGACATTAAGAGAAATGGGATTTAAAGGCTGCAATTTGTTGGCATACCCTGTTATACTAGATGCCCAGGGCAATAGAACATGGCAAAAATTAAATATAAAAGACCTTAAGGAGGTAAAAAAGGCTGTACAGGAGTATGGGGCAACAGCTTCTTATATGGTGTCTTTATTGGCAAATTTAGCAGCCGCAGCTTTGACACCATATGATTGGAGGCAAACAGCTAAAATATACCTAACCCTAGGGGACAGGGGGAAGCCAATTATAAGGAAAAATGTCATAGCAAGGTATATGATCTTATGTTGTCAGAAGGACCTAACACACCCAGTATTACCATGCTTTTGGGTGATGGACCTAATACATTGCCCAATACCCAAATGGACTATTCAGTGGCAATATATAGTACTATTCAAGACTGTGAAATACAAGCATGGAAAGAGATAATCATTTCTGGTCAAGCAGGAAAAATTTTTACAAATATCATGCAGGGACCTAAGGAATCATTTCCTGATTTTGTTGCAAAAATTCAATAAGCAGCTGAGCATACCTTAGGAAGCACTGTGGGATTGGAAGAATTTGTAAGACAAATAGCTAGAGGGAATTGCAATTTAGATCATAAGAAAGCTTTTTTTGGCACTTCCTGCTGATGCCTCCTTGGATCAATTAATCAGAAAATCTATGGAGGTAAAATCTGTGGTCTTTTAAGCACAAATTATAGCAGAAGCACAAGCAGCCATGAATAGTCAAAACAAGAATTGTTATAAATGTGGCAAAGTGGGTCATTTCAAAAGGGAATGTCAAGTGGGTGGCAATAATAGTGAATCACAACCAAAATCAAAATGCCCCAAATATCATAAGGGCTTTTGTTGGGCTTCAGAATGTCAATTTAGAAATTCAGGAAATGTCCTCAAGGGCCAAGTCCCATTCCCACAAAAAGCAGCAGGGACTTGTGTTCAGTTCAGCATTCCAGAACTTCAGGAGGGGAAGCCGATTTGGATCCCTCCACCTCTGAAGTAACTGCTGTTATCTTACAGCCTGAGGTTACATTTATGAACATTTACCCAGGCCAGGAGAGAGAAGTGCTTTTTAGGAGCTCTTCTCCTGCCGTGGGTGTACTTTCATTAACCTCAGAAGGGGAATACATGGATATACAATTCACTCCAACCTATGTGGAACAAAAGGACTGGGAAGATTATAATAAGATTACAATTAAAATTATGAATCCCAGAAGTTCTGTGATCCAATTAAAACAGGAACAATGGATATTTCAAATACAGAATCTAGAGGTCATGTGATCTCAAATCATTACTACCTCAAGACCCACCCTTCATTTACATGTGGAGGGCAGGAGAATTTGGGGTCTCTTAGAAACTGGAGCAGACCTGACCATTATCAATCAGGAACAATGGGACCTGAAATGGACTGTTAAAAAATCAGATATAAATATGAAAGGCATAGGAGAAGTTAGTCAGCCTTTAAAAAGCGTGAGGAAACTTTCTTGGGAATTTGAGGGCATGTCAGGAAAATTCCAGCCATATTGTTTGGCTTCCTTGCCAATGGCTTTATGGGGCAGAGATATTTTATCACAACTTAAGGTCACCATCATGACAAATTTTCAGGAGGGGCTTTGGTTGGCAGCCAACAGGCAACATATGTAGAAATGTTGTTTGTACACATTGTTTTGTGATTTACAAGATATTGTACAAAATAGATGACATTCCTTTTACATTATGCATATCCCATCTCATACCAGTCTTCCTGGACCACTTTTTAAAGGTAATCACATAGCTGATCAAATCCTTGTGGGATCATTAGAATTAGCAAAGGAATCCCATCATAGATTTCATCAACCTGCTAGACTGCTTGCTAGGACCTTTGATATCACTAGAGAACAAGATAGGCAAATAGTTAAAAGCTGTCCATCAGGCTTTATTTGCAGTCCCTCTATACCCAAGGGTGTAAATCCCCATGGACTGTTACCTGATAAAATTTGGCAGTCTGATGTTACTCATTATTGTGTTTTTGGGAGATTGAAATATGTATATGTAACTGTGGACACATATTCGGGGTTTACATGGGCAAATGCTATGTCTGGGGAAAAAAATCTCTCATGTTCAAGAACATCTTATTACATGCTTTACTGCTGTGGATGTGCCAAAACAATTAAAGACTGACAATGGCCCCACTTACACCTCAAAAAGCTTTGCTGAATTCTGTCTTCAATGGGGTATTCACCATGTTACAGGGCTTCCTTACAACCCCACAGGTAAGGTAATTATTGAAAGAAAAAAAAACATACACTTAAAACTGCACTTCAAAAACTAAAAGTGGGAATTTGGAGCACGGGTACCCCAAGAGGAATGTTGGGGTTGTCACTGTATGCAATAAATTATTTGACATTAGATCATGAAAATAACACACCAGCAGAAAAATTCTGGGGTGTTAGTGATCACACAATTAGTAGTTCTAAAAGATCACAGCCCCAGGCAACTGCAGTTACTGAATGGGTGTTGTGGAAAAATGATAAGGGACGATAGTTAGCAGCCGAGGTTATTTGTGTGTCTCCACAGATGAAAATGAGGAAGTCTGGATATCAGAAAGGAGAACAAGGGCCAACTGTGCTGACTGCAGTGCCATCCTGCAATAGTATTCCATCACAATTATATACCATAACTTGCTCAGACATCTCTCAGTTGAAGGACATCCCCTGAATTCCCAATTCTTTGCCTATGTGATTATTTCACAGCTCCACCAATAGTGCATTGGTGTCCCTATATTTCCATATGCCTTCTGGCATTTGTTATTTTCCTTTTCTGCCATTTTAGTCAATCTGATAGGTGTAAAATTATATCTCTAAATTGTTTTAATTTTCATTTATCTAATTAATAGTTATTTAGATCATTTTTTTCATATGTCTGTTAACAATTTTGATTTCTTCTAAAAGCTCTTTGTTCAAATCCTTTCACCATTTATCATTTGGGAAATGGCTTTTATTTTTATAAATTTGTCTTAGTTCCAAATGTATTTCAGAAATGAGAAAAGGTCCATCTTTTTAATATTTATATTCATCTAATTTTTATGTGACTGTTATACATAGAACACTATAATTTCTAAAGAACTTAAAATTAATATCAACCAGACAGCAATGGATGCAGACCATTAAAAACTGGAAATTATGATAGATAAGCTGAGTAAAAGATATCCTCAGAGAAATATATGGGCATAAAAGAAGATTGGCTGAATATCTGGCAAGATCACAGGATAGCTGATGAACTTTTGCTCCACTGATATTTGGCAATATCAAGAGAAAATGAGGAAGACTCCTTTGGCAAACTTATGAGAGGAAATGGGTAAGACACACAGCATGGGATGGCGACAGGTTGTTATCTGTCCCAATGGAGGAAAGATCCAAGTTGGTGAGATCATAAATCCAAATATGCATCTTAGTATACTCACAGGAGTCTACTATTAACAAAATCTGATTGATGGCAAGTTTTTGGAATTACTACTTTTAAAATTAATATTTAGTGTGTAAATTAGTATTTAGATGCCTAGAATGTATCCTCACTTTAACTCTGTCTCTTAGAATCCCCAATTTCCTTCAGTGTTCAGTTTAGCACAATGCCTAGCTAATTAGTGAATGATTGTTGATTGATTTAATTCTAAAACCAACTCCAACATGAAGTATAGTCTAATTCCTCTATCTGCTAGTAGATCCCAGGCTCAAATTACCTTGTATTTTATATCTATGATATCTGTACTTGTATGTCTACATAGAATCCAAGTTCACTGAGAATGGTGGTTATTTCATTTATGTTTTTGTTTCCTGAGTGCCTATTGTAGTGACTGACACTTGTTGGTGATTAATAAATGTTGATTGATTAAATATTTATATAATATTGTTGATAAGGGTGTTCCCTTCACCAGTGCAGATGGCAACCCATTTCACATGTTATCTTGTCTTGTTCTTGCCCATTACTTTCCATAATTCAATTTCTGTAAAAAAGAGAATCAATCCAATTTGCCAGAGATTTTCTGCCAGCTCTTTTAACATTTCAGGAATACCACTGTAGTGATCAGGCTGTACACCTCTTGTCTCTCCTTCTTACCACATGACTGATCCCACCTCTTTTATCAGAAAGTGAAATCTCTTCCCCTTGATTAAAATAAATTTGCTCTATTTTTATGTTTTCTGGCTTTAGTGTGTTGACCTAGTGGAATAGCAGTATTCTGAGGCAGCATGTTGTCAGTATAAACAGTACCACATTTAGAGTCAAAAGATTCAGATCTTATGTCTGCCTTGTAACTTGTGTAACTGTGGACATGTCACCTAACTTCCTTGAACCTCAATTTCTTTTTTTTTTTTTTTAGCAATTGGGGTTAAGTAACTTGCTCAAGTTTACATGGCCAATTATTTCTGGGTGTGGTGCTAAGTGTCTGAGCCCGGATTCGATCCCTGGGTCATCCCAACACTGGAGCTGGTGCTCTTACTCGCTGAGCCACCTGGCCACCCCCTGAACCTCAATTTCTTTGTATGTAAAATCAGGGGACTCAAGTTTGTGAGGAAACTTCCAGACCTATTAAAATGTATCTATTTTTGTTCTCTCTCTCTGGAGATGTCATCCCTTTCAGATTAGGCCTTGCAAAAGACCTGTCTGAGTATCCAAATATTGGGAGAAGTTGCCAAATCCATCAATGCCAAATTCATGAAAATTTTGAAGCTTTTTAGTGAAAAGTCTTTGTCTAATAAGGAAACTTCTAACTGCTATCATCCTCACAATATCTATTTTGCTTTCATGAGAAAACTCAATTTCTTTGGTCTTTATAGAATTGAACATCAAGATTTTAAGGAACAGAAAAAGCAACTAAAGAAGCTACATTGAATGGGAAAACCAAGAAAAATAGAAAACATCAACTACAAAGAAATAGTATTGATCTAATCTAGGGGTGGGGCATCTGAGGTCTAGAGACTGCAAGTGGTCTTCTAGCTAACTTGGATGTGACCTTTTTACTGAGCCCAAGTTTTACAGAATAAATCTTTTTTTTCAAAAGGGAATTTGTTCTATGAAGTTTGGTTTCTGCCAAAGGTCCCCAGTTGAGGACCTAGAGAGCCACATGTGATCTTGAGGCCTCAGGTTTCCCACCCCTGGAATTTGACTTCAATTACTGAGTAGGTGAACAAGCACTTATTAAGTAGCTACTATGTACCAGGAATAGCTCTAAAGGTAGATAAATTAGAGAATAGAAAAAGAAAACAGAGAAAAGGTACTAGCATTAAGGTAAAATCAGGAAGGAAGCTAAGGAAATTAAAAGGTGACTATGAGGAAGGAGAGCATTCCATGTGAAGGACACAATCTGCAAAAATGTATGAAATTGAAAGCTGGATTATTTAACACAGGAACATAAAGGAGGCCAGTGCTACTTGTCTAAGTGGCCAGTGCCTTGAAAGGTGGGGACTGTAAACTTCTAAGAGTACTGGAAAAATGAGAAAGGTTCAGATTATGGAGGGTTTTAAAAGCCAAATATAGAGTTTTATATTTGATCCTGGAGTCAATACAGACCCACTTGAATTGTTCATATGGGATGCAGTATGTATGTGTGTCTCATGGTCAGATGTGCTTTGGGAAGATCAATCTGACAGCTAAGTGGAAGTTGAACTGGAGTGGAGAGAGACTTGTGGCAGTGAGACCAAACATTATAGCAATAGTCATGTGTGAAGAGATGAGAACCTGATCAGGACAGTGTCCAAGGATAGAAGAGGGCATATAAAGTCAATAATTTGAAGGTAAAAATTGTGGAAACTGTTTAGCTATGAGGAGTGAGACAGTAAGTAGTTGAAGGTGATACCTAGGTTTTGAGCCTGTGGAACTGGGAGGATAGTGCTACCCACAACAGTAAAAGGAAAGTTAGGACAAGGTGAGTGTTTGGAGAAAATATAATGAGTTGTGTTCTGTACAAAATGAGTTTAAGTTGTCTACAAGACATCTAGTACATATAAGAAATTGGAGCTTTTAGACTGGAGGTCAAGAGAGGTTAGGACTGAAAAAATAAATTTCAGAATTTTGTACATAGAAATAATAGTTAAAACTAGAGGAGCTGACGAGATCACCAAGCAAAAGATGTAGAGGGAAAATGGAAGAGGACCCAAGTTAGAGAACTGGCAAACATCCATGAATAGTAGATGTAAACTAGATGAAAATTCAGCATAAAAGCCCATGGAGTGGAGGCAAGATGGCAGTACAGAAGCAGGAAATTCCATGAGCTCCCCAACAGCCACCTCAAATACCTATAATATATGACTCTAAGCAAATTTTAGAGCTACAAAACCCACAAAGTAATAGAGAGAAGCAAATCTCCCACTGAAGGCAGTCTGGAAGGCTGGGTCCATCACAACATGCTGGGAGCAAAGTGCAGTCCCATGTTAGTTGCAAGGTTTTGGCTTCAGGGTAGCCCTGAACATCAGCAGCTAGAGCAGAATTGAGGAGAGTGAATCACCCAGATTCCTCAACCCATACATGCCAAAAAGCAAATAAAAGGTCAGTGTGGAACTCTGTTGGAAAGGAAGGGTATGGTCTGACTACTGCCCCCAAGGCAAGAGGTGGTGGAGCTGCAGTGGCTGTAGCTACTGCCTCACATGGCTGCTCCAGAGCTCCTAGCCTATAGATTGTAGGGAGATCAATAAACCATTCAGAAGGTAACTGCTTTTGCTTTAACCTGCTTGGATCTGTATCAATGTCTTGGGTAGAGGTCCTGGGTTGTGTCTCCAATGGGCCAGAGCTTGTTGGAGCTGCAGAGAGGGTGCCCTCCTAATAGCTCCAGCAGCTGCAAAAACTCCAGCAATTTGAAACAAGGCTCTCCTTTCTGGAAGCAGAGTTATACTGTGGCAAAGAGCTCAAAAGTCAAGTAATTGGCTGGAAACATGAACAAGCAGAGAAAGCAAAGCAAGCAGAGCAATCAAACCTTAGATTCCTTTTTTGGGGACAAAAAGGATCAAAACATGGAAAAAGAGGAAGTGAGTGAAATCAGAACTCCTGCATCAAAAGCTTCCAAGAAAAACATGTACTGATTACAGGCCATTGAGGAGCTCAAGAATGATTTTGAAAACCAAGAGAAGTGGAAGAAAAATTGGGAAGAGAAATGAAAATGATGCAAGAAAAACATGAAACACGAGTCAACAACCTGGCTGAAGAAAATAACACCTTAAAAAATAGACTAACTCAAATGGCAAAAGAGACTCCAAAAGCCATTGAGGAGAAGAATGCCTTAAAAAGCCAAATTTGCCAGATGGAAAAGTAATTTCAAAAGTTCACTGAAGAGAATAATTCCTTCAGAATTAGATTGGAGCAAATGGAAGCTAATGACTTTAGGAGAGATCAAGATGCTATAAAACAAATCCAAACAAATCAAAACATAGAAGATAATGTGAAATATCTCTTTGGAATAACGACTGACCTGGAAAATAGATCCAGGAGAGATAATTTTAAAATTATTGGACTCCCTGAAAGTCATGATCAAAGAAAGAATCTAGAAATTATTCTCCAACTAAGTCTCAAGGAAATTTGTCCTGATATTTTAGAACCAGAGGGCAAAATAGAAGTTGAAAGAATTCACTCATCACCACTTGAAAAAATATCCCAAAAAGAAAACTCCTAGGAATATTATGGCCAAATTCCAGAGTTCCCTGATCAAGGAGAAAATATTACAAGCAGCCAGGAAGAAACAATTTGAATATTGTGGAAACACAATCAGGATAACACAGGATCTGGCAGCTTCTATACTGAAGGATCAAAGGGCTTGGAATATGATATTCTGGAGGTCAAAGGAGCTAGGATTAAAACCAAGAATCACCTACTATCAAAACTGCATATCATGTTTCAGTGGAAATATATCATCATTCTATGAAATAGTGGATTTTCAATCATTCTTAATGAAAAAACCAGAGTTGAATAGAAAATTTGACATTCAAATATGCAAGAAGCAAGACAAGCATGATAAGATAAACAGGGAAAAGAAACCATAAGGAACTTTATAAAGTTGAACTATTTATATTGCTACATGGAAGAATGATAATTGTAACTCATGTGACTTTTCTCAACATGATGATAGTTGAAGGGAATATATGTATGTGTGTGTGTACATAAAATATATGTTTATATAGGAGGGTATATGTGTGTATAATACATGTGATTGTGTGTATATACGTATATATGTAGACAGAGGGCACAGGATGAGTTGAATATGAAGGGATGATATCTAAAAATTAAAATTAAGTGGTGAGAGAGGAATACAATGAGAGGAGATATGGAGAGACAGAATAGGGTAAATTATGTCATATAAAAGAGGCAAGGGAAAACTGTTACAATGGAGGGGAAGAATAGGAAGGCAAAAGGGAGTGGGTCAACCTTATTCTCACTGAATTTGGCTTAAGGAGGGAATAACATGTACACTAAATTGAGTATCTTACCCTACAGGAGAGTATGGGGGAAAAGGATAAGAAGTGGAATGATGGAGGGGAGGGCAGATTGGGGGAAGTGTATTTAGAAGCACACAGTTTTGAAAAGGGACAGGGTCAAAGTAGAAAATAGAATAAGTGGGGGGCAGCATAGGATGAAAGGTAATATAACCAGTATTTCACAATATACCTACTATGGAAATGTTTTGCTTAGCTACACATGTGCAACCTATATTGAATTGCTTATCTTCCCAGTGCTGGTGGGTGATGAGGGAAGAAGGGAAAGAATCTGGAAATTAAAGTTTTAAAATCAAATGTTAAAAAAATTATTATTATTATATGCAACTGGGAAATAAGATATACAGGCACTGAGGTATAGAAATCCATCTTTCCCTACTAGAAAGTCAGAAAGGGTATGGGAGAAGATATAAGAGAGAGCAGATTGGGGGAAGTGATATTCACTAGGATCACTATTTTGGGTAGGGGAAAGAAAGGGATAAAATTTGTAATTCAACATCTTGTGGAAATCAACTTTGAAAACTAAAAAGAAACAAAAAAAATTAAAAAAGAAAAAAAAGACTGAGAAACAATGGTCAGACAGACAGGAAGAGACCCTGTAGAGAACAGTGTCTCAAAAACCTAGAGACGTGATTATCAAGAAGGTGATTTACAGTACCAAAGGCAGCAGCCAGGTCAGGAAGGATGAACACTGAGAAAAACCCATTAGGATTGACAATTAAGAGATCACTGGTAACTCTGGAGAGAACAATTTCTAAGGTTAGAAGCCAGTCTGCAAAGAGTTAAGGAGTGAGATGAAAAGAAGGGATGATATTATAGACAGACTTCTCTAGGAGTTTAGCAAGAAAATGAAGAAGATATACAGGACAATACTTAGAAGGGATGACTTGGTCAAGGGAAGGCTTTTTGAGGATAGCAAGGGAGACAATGGGATATTTGTAGGCAATAGCGAAGACATAGAGGCAGCAGCTAGGTGGTGTAGTGGATAGAACACTGTGCTTGGAATCAGAAAATTCCAATCCAGCTTCATACACTTACTAGCTATGTGACTCTGGACAAATCAATTGACCCTGTTTTCCTCAGTTGTAAAATGTGCTAGAGAAGGAAATGACAAACTGTTTTAGCATTTCTGCTAAGAAAACTCCAAATGGGGTCATGAAGAGTCAGACATGAGTATAATGCCAAGCAAAGGCAACTTCCCAAGGTTCAAAATACCAGCTAGCTGCTCTTAATTTCATTCAGTGACAAATTAAGAACAGAGAAAATCAAAATATAGCATAATTCAAAATACAGCATTCACCAAGTGTAATTCAATAATTTCCAAGTACTACTCCACCCCTGGACATTACATTCATTTAGTCAATCACAAAGTCTTCTCTCTATTCAACTGGAGATTAGTCTCCAATCATAAACAAAGTACATTCATTTGGTCAGTCACAGAGCACAAAAAAGTCAAAAGTTTCCCACCCCTGGATCACAACTGAATAGGCCATCTACCCCTGAGTTACAACAAGCTTAAGCACAGCATTTAATACCCAAAGAGAGGTCTTTTCTTCATCTTGACCCGAGGTAAGTTCTCAGCAACCTTTGTTCCTAGGAAGACAAAGCTTAGCAAGGCCACAAGATACATTGCCAGTGTCCTCATTAATTCATTCTCTGTCTGCAGAACAGTCCTAGGACCCCTGAAAACATTAGCAAAACCCTCTTCCAGGATTTCTGTAAACATACAACAAGAAAATCCTTCTTCAGGGCTTGTGAATCAACAGCAAGGTTCCAGAACCTCTGCAACAACAGCACTGTCCTTCACCAGTGAACACAATTCACTATCTGCAGAACAGTCTCAGGAGCTCTGAACCAACAGCAAGGTTCTAGGACCTCTGCAACAACAGTACTGTCCTTCAGCAGTGGACGAATCTGGCAAAACAACATCAAAACAGACAAAGTACCAGCATCACAGCCATATCTCCTCAGTCCTTGGCAGCTCTGGGTGCCAGCTCTCAAAAGTCCTGGGCAGTTCAAACTGGCTCTCATCAATCCTCTCCATCTCTCTTTGCCTCCACGATGCTGCTTCCAAAACAAAAATTCTTCTGCCTCTTTCTCTGCTTGTGCCTCTCTAAATTCCTGTCACCAGCTTCTCCCAGTTCAGCCCTCTCTTTTCATGTCAACAAGTCCATCCCACAAGTGGGATTCACAAGCTCTGGGTTTTAACACAATCAATCCAAAAACCAAGCCAATACAGGGGGATCTTTAAATTCCATTACTACTACAATGACTGAAAAATAACAACAGTCATAGAAGCAGCAAAACATGGAAGACATGGAGAAATTGAAGACAAATGAGAGTAGCACTGATAGAGCAATCTACTGCAGAGAACAGGATGAAATGGAATATTTGTGCATGAAGAGGGCTTGCCTTGGCAATGAGGACAACCTCTTTATGTGAAATAGTGAATTAGGAAAAGAAAGTGGTAGAAGACATCTTTGTGATATTAGATAAAGAGAAAGGCAATAAGACCTCTGGAAATGGTTCCAACTAAAACAAAGCTTGGATGTCCAGAGATTGTGCCTGGAAGATGCCCAGGCAAGCAGCCTGCTGTAGAATTAGGCGTAGATCCCTGTTGGGAGATTAGTTATTCACCATTGTTATGGGGAATTGAGTCTTTAATATGAGTGAAAGTTTGGATATGGATGCCCAGAGTTTATATGTGCTATACATGGGACCTTATCTGGAATATATTGGGTCTCTTGTATTCAAGGGGACTCATTGGAAAGATTCTCCCTTAAGGACCTTTTTAGTAGATATCCTTGTTTGGGGTTACCCTATAGAAAAATGACATTTTTTCTATCTCTTGCTTTGAACTGTAATTGAATAGTCTGTTTTCCATGGTTTTTTTCCTTAAAATTCAGACCAGTTTTTGTCATAATTTTGCTTATTTGAATGTTTGTGTCATATTACTATAATTATGTAAAAGCATTGCTCTTAATATGAGAAGTATAATTTTTGAATGTTTAAAATATTAGCATCTATAAGTTTGCTTAGAACACATTTATAGATTATGAAAGTTCATTAAAAAAATTTTTAAAGCAGTCATAGAATCTTTGCTTTTTTCCTGGCATGAATCCAGACAGTTTGTCTGGGATGGTTATTGACTTTAAGTCCACAGAATAGCATTTGACTGCTAGCCTAGAAATGCTGAGCAATCAACCCTAAGTGTAACGGTTTTGGGCAAAGATTACACTCCTTTGAAGACTTTCCTGTTAAGTTGTTGCTGTTTAAGTTAACCTGCTTTCTTAGTAATGGATGAGTTAAAAACCCAATTTGGATTGCCTTTGTAGTGGTAGGTCTCTTTAGGGGGAAATTGTGGGTGCTCTTTGGTAAAGAGACTCAGAGGAAACTTGCCTGGATCTTTAAGACAATCCTTTAAGATATAGGTTGCTTCACATACCCCAAGCCCAGTTGGTTAATTTTTTTTTTACTTGAAGGGTGTGATGGTGATTTCCAGTCAATGTAAGTTGTTAATCCTTCTTGTGGAAAATCTTACACACTCAAGAAGCATTTTGAGGGAGTAGGGTTCTGTCAGAGTAAACAGGCTTGATTTTTTTCCATGTGCCTTCTTTATTGTTTGGGTGTTGGAAAAGGTCCTTTTTGTTAGCAACAAAACAAGTATTAACCTATTAGAACTTTGTAAAATGATATATGTTTGTTGAATTGTCTCATCATGAGTTTGAAAGAATATTAATTACTAGATTATTACTCAGTTATGAACTGTGCTGGACTTTTTTTTGAGACATTTGAGATTGGGAAAAGCATTTGAAAAAGGGTAATTCTGAACTTCTTTACGTCACTAAAGAGTTAGCTAGAATTTGAAACTATGGGCCTTGCCAAATACTATTTGGTGGGTCAACAACACTGGATCTCTCAGGGTGGGGGTGTGGACTCTGGCCCTTGGGGGACACCTGCTCACCCAGGCTTTGCACTGGCTCTTACTCACTCTGGCCTTCCATTGACTCCTGCTCACCTGGACTTTGCACTCAAATGTTTGACTGCTGGAGGATGTATGCCTGCAGCCTAAAACTGTACCTCCTGGAGTTTTTCTTCCTGGAGCTATGCTGAAGTACTGGGAGATGTAGTTGCTGGAGAATGCTGGCACACATGGTGGTTTTCCAAGTTGGTATCTACCAGTTCCTGAGGCACTTGGAGAAGGGGTTCTGGAGTTGGCACTTGTTCAGTCCACCCCCCTGGGGCTCAGGATCTCCTCTTGGTTTGTTGAGGTGGGGCTTACTGGTGACTTGCTGGGATGCCTCTCTTCCTGTACTGCTCCCCCTTCCCCCAAGTAAGATGCATCTTTCCCATTAGTTCCCCAAGCTTCCTGGGCTACAAGACTGCTGCACCCCATCTTTCTGTTAATCTGTTTCACTGACCTACTTTTCCACTTTTTAACCCACATCAAATGGCTTTAATTATTGACTTAAAAATATATAGCTTGAACTCTAGAAGTGTATTCACACCTATTGTCCTCCCATTATTTTCTAATTATATTATAATCTAAACCTTGTGTTTCTGCAAATGAATTCTGCTATTTTATGTAGTTCTGTAATGTATCCTTTTAGTAGTTTTATTGTTAGAGCAGTAAATGTTTAAATTAACTTTGTCAGGATCATCATTTAAATTTCATTGGAATGATTCTGACTTGATCACTGAATATTCCTCTAGCTATTTAAATTTTTCTTTATTTCTTGAAAGAACAGTTTGTAATTAAGTCTATACAGGTATTGCATTTGCTTTGGTTGATTCATTCCAAAATACTTTATATTTTTATGGTTATTTATAGAAGTATTTTATACTTATTTATTATTCTATTTATAGAAGTATTTCCCCTACAATTATTTTCTCCAAGATTTTGTTACTATTTTCTGGAAATGTTATTGATTTTTTTTTAATTTACCATTATTTTATTTTAATTTTTTCAATGCTTTAATTTTCTTTAAATTTTTTGAATTAAATTTTGTTTATTTTTACTTTACATCATTCATTTCCACAAGATTTTGAGTTACAAATTTTCTCCCCATCTTTCCCCTACCTACCACCCCAAAACAGTGATCTCACTGAATACCCCCTCCCCCAAACTGCTCTCTCTTATATCCTCTCCCATCCACCTTCCAACTTTCCAGTAGGGCAAGATATATCTCTATGCCCCAGTGCCTGTAAATCTTATTTCTCAGGTGAATGTAAAAAAAAAATATTATACATACATACATACATACGCACACATATATTTTAAACATTTGATTTTAAAACTTTGAATTCCAAGTTCTTTGTCTTCCTCCATCATCACCCACTCTTACTGGGATGATAAGCAGTTCAATATAGGTTGTACATGTGTAGCTTTGCAAAACATTTCCATATTGAATATATTGTGAAAGACTGACTGTATTTCCCTTCATCCTAACCTGCCCCCACTAACATTATTCTCTACTTTGGCCCTGTCCCTTTTCAAAAGTGTGTGCTTCCAACTTCCCTCCCTGCCAATCTGCCCTCCCCTCCATCATCCCCTCTCTCATCCCCTTTCTCTCTACTCTCCTGTAGAATGAGATACCCTATTTAGTGTATATGTCATTCCCTCCCTAAGCCAAATTCAATAAGAGTAAGGTTGATGCATTCCCTTTTACCTTCCTGTTCTTCCCCTCCATTGAAATAGTTTTCCCTTGCCTCTTCTATAAGAGATAGTTTACCCCATTCTGTCTCTCCCCATCTCAAAGTCATATGGCTAGTTTTTGTGTTGTGTCTGAGGCCATATTTGAACTCAGGTCCTCCTGACTCCAGGGCTGGAGCTCTATTCACTGCACCACCTAGCCGCCCCCTTATGATTTCTTTTCCCTGTTTACCTCCTCATGCTTCTCTTGCTTCTTGTATCTGAATGACAAATTTTCTATTCAACTCTGGTTTTTTCATGAAGAATGCTTGAAAGTCTGGGGTGGCCAGGTAGCACAGTGAATAAGAGCACTAGCCCCAGAGTCGGGATGAGCTGGGATTGAATCCAGGCTGAGACACTTAGCACCTACCCAGAAACACCTGGCCGTGTAACCTTGAGCAAGTTAATTAACCCCAATTGCTTAAAAAAAAAAAAAAAAAAAAAAATAAAAGAATGCTTGAAAGTCCTCTATTTCATTGAATGATAGTATTTTCCCCTGTAACATGATACTCAGTTTTGCTGGGTAGGTGATTCTTGGTTTTAATCCCAGCTCCTTTAACCTCTGGGATATCATATTCCAAGCCCTTCTATCCCACAGTGTAGAAGTTGCCAGATCCTGTGTTATCCTGATTGTTTTCCCACAATATTCAAATTGTTTCTTCCTCGCTGTTTGTAATACTTTCTCCTTTACCTGGGAACTCTGGAATTTGGCTATAATATTGCTAGGAGTTCTCTTTTTGGGATCTTTTTCAAGAGGTGATCAGAGAATTCTTTCAATTTTTTTTTGTCCTCTGGTTCTAAAATATCAGGGCGATTTTCCTTGAGAAATAGTTGGTGGATGATTTCTAGGTTCTTTCTTTGATCATGGCTTTCAGGGAGTCCAATAATTTTTAAATTATCTCTCCTGGATCTCTTTTCCAGCTCAGTGGTTTTTCCAATGAGATATTTCACATTGTCTTCTATTTTTTTCATTTGTGTTGATCTGTTTAATAGTATCTTGATTTCTCATAAAGTCACTAGCTTCCATTTGCTCTAATCTAATTCTGAAGGAATGATTCTCTTCAGTGAGCTTTTGAGATTCTTTTTCCATCTGGAAAATTTGATCTTTTAAGGCATTCTCCTCCTCATTGGCTTTTTGAGCCTCTTATGCCATTTGAGTTAGTCAGTTTTTAAGGTGTTATTTTCTTCAGTCAGTTTGTTGACTCACTCTTCATGATTTTTTGCATGATTCTTATTTCTCTTCCCAATTTTTCTTCTACTTCTCTTATTTGGTTTTCAGAATCCTTCTTAAGCTCCTCTATGGCCTGTAACCAGTTCCTATTTTTCTTGAAGCTTTTGGTGCAGGATTTTTGATTTTGTTGTCTTCCTCCTGTTTCATGCTTTGATCCTTTTTGTCCCCAAAATAGGAGTCTAAAGTCGGATTGTTGTGCTCATTTTGCTCCTTTTGTGTGCTCATGTTGTCACTCAGTTACTTGACTTTTGAGCTTTTTGCTACAGTAGAACTCTGCTTCCAGAGAGGAGAGCTTTGTCTCAAATTGCTTGGGTTTTCTTAGCTGGCGGAGCTATTAGTTGGGTGCCCTCTCTGAAGCTGCACAGGCTCTGACTCAGTGGTCACACATCCCAGGACTTCCACCGTAGAGGACAATCCATATACAAGCAGGTTAAAGCAAAAGTGATTACCCCTCAGACTGGTTGCTTTATCCTCCTAAAATCTTCAGACCAGGAGCTCTGAAGCTGCCACACTGCAGTGGCTTCTGTGACTCAGCTGCTTCTCCTTCCAGGGGCAGAGGCTGGACCACAGTCCCAGACTCATTGTTCCCAAAGTTCACACTGACCTCTCACTGTGTCCTTAGCATCTATGGGTTCATAATTTTGGAAACTGCCTCAGCCTCTGGTGATCCACTCTTCTCAAGTACCTCCAACCAGTGGCTGTGCAGGGTGCCCTGAGGCTAAAACTGTGGACACATGAAGGGCTGGCCTCTGCTTCCAGAGCACTGTGATGGCCCCTTTCTGCTGGCCTCCTGGGCTATCTTCAGCAGGGCATTAGTTTCTGTCTGCCAAGTTGTGGGTTTTATAGCCATAAAGTTTGTTTAGAGTAATTTTCTACATATGTTGGAGGAGGTGGAAGCAGGAGCCGTGTGGAAGTCCTGTTTCTACTCCACCCAATGTTATTGAATCTTTTGGATTTATTTTGTGACCTGAAACTTTGCTGAAGCTATCAATTTTCTCAATTAGTTTCTTTGTTCATTCTTTATGAATTTTTAAATCAACCCTAATGTCATAAGAAAATAGATATAGATTTGTTCTCTCAATCTACCATTACACCTTTAGTTACTTTTTTGTCTTATTTCTATTGACTGCATTTCTAGAATCATATCACTCCACATATCCCCCTCCCCAACTCTGAGAGGTCCTCATGAAGTCCAGGATCAAATACAAAACCCTCTCTTTGTCTTTAGCTGCTTTGCACAATATTTTGCATATAGTATCTTCTTAAATGTTTATTGATTAACTGACTGATTTCAAGTAATAGTGAGAAAGGGAAACATGCTTGTTTAACTTAGTCAATCAATAGATATTTTTAAAGTAATTATGTGCCTAGAATTGGGCTAATACCCTTTGAATACAAATATAAGGGAGGGGCATTGTAGAGAAAGTCCTGGGGTTGATTTGGGGATCCTAGAGAGGGCCGAGGCTATAGGTGCCCTAGATGTCATCTTTAAAATAGAGATTTTGAGAGAAACCAGTCAAAGAGAGGCAAGGGTGGAGGGTACTTGGAATATGTGAAGTCCAAGTTCCAATATGTGAACTTCCATGGTAGAAAGCTTTTCTCAGAAATTGTAGAGAAAGTTAGGAAGGAGAATCAAAAGTACCACATGGAAAGAAATCTCCCTGTATTTATTAAGAAAGGTTTCTTTTTATATGTCTATAGCAGATTTTACTGTTATTTGGTTTTAGCTTGATACTTTTTATATTTAAAAAAGGTCTTGCTATGCTTATATTTTATAAGGTCTTCAGGATAATCCTATTTTATTGTACTTTGTTAGAGGATATTCCTACATCTCTTGAGGCAATCTTCTGATTTTGTACCTTTCTGTTTTTAATATGACTAATTATGTTAAATCATCCTTGTTTCCCTGGTACAAAACACGAATTGGTCCTAATGATGGAATTCTTCAATAAATTGCTGTAATCTCTTTGACAAGATTTTATTTAATATTTTTGAATCAATATTCATTGGTGGTATTGGTTTATATTTCTTTTTTATAACCCTTTCATGATTTTCTAACTAGAACTACAATTGTCTCATGAAAAGAGGTTAGTATATGCATATTTTTAAATTTTTTTTCTTATTTTCAGAAGTTTCCATAAGGTTACTTCTTCTAATTTATCAATGTGTTCAATTCTTTATTTTTCCTTTTGTTTATCTTTTTTATTCTTATTTGGAGTCAGGAAGACCTGAGTTCAAATCTGGCTTCAGACACTCCCTAGCTGTGTGGCCCTGAGCAAGTCACTTAACCCTGTTTGACTCAGCTTTCTCATCTGTAAAATGAACTGGAGAAGGAAATGGCAAACCACTTGAAGATCCTTGCCAAGAAGACCCCAAAGGTGGTCACAAAGAGTTAGACACAACAGAAATGACTGGACTATAACAATTAATGTCTTGCAATTTAGTACATTACTCCTTTATGAGTATAAATTCTATACAATTTGGATGGTGTTTAATACTGATATTGGGTTGTTTTCTCTGGTTCCTTTAAGCATAATAAGATTTTCTTGCTTATCTATTTCTTTTAAAATTACTTTTGCATTTCACCTGATGTATAGTAAATTTTGTTCCTAACTCTCATTTTCATTCAATATATTACTTTACTTTTTATATCGTAAGTAATAGATTGTGAGGTTTTATTTTCTTATCCAAGTTGTCATTCTGTTTCATTTTATGACATAATTTAATCCATTCGACTTTAGAGTTGTAAGTTTATTTTTTCTTCCATTTGTGTCTTTAGTAATTTCCCATCAAAATTAAGATTCTTTTTGTTACATTTTCTCTTTTACATCAATGGTTTTTACTTTAAATCAATAGCAAAGACTAATCCCCTATGATTAGTTTTGTTTCATTTACTATAAAGCAACCATACCTCACCCTCCCACGCCTGCCCCTCCCTCCCTTTTATCAACTTTCTCTCTTTTAGAATTTTACTTAACTTTATGATTCTTTTTGTTTCTTTATTTTTGCTTTCCAATATACCTCTTCACCCATGACAGTGTTCATCAGAGAGATCTCTTCCCTCCACTGAATTGAGACTTACCATTTTATTTCTTTCAGTTTTAACTCCTTCCTTTGTCCATAGTCCCATGGTTCTGCAGCTAGTTTAGCTAAATGATTATAGGAGTTATCTTTCCTTAATTGTTTAGCCATGTTGGGTTATATCATATACTTTCCTCTGTCCTTCAAAACCCTTCTCTCCTTTTATTGATCTTTTCATCCTATAGTTTAGTCCTACAACATACATTGTTAGATAGGTTTGTTGAGTTTAGTCCAAAGTGTTGTATACTTTTAAAAAGTAATCACTTAATGACCTCTCCTCCACAGCTTAAAAAAAACCAAACAGACATCTTTCTCTTTTCTTTCTTAATTCTGGAGACCTATCTGAAGATGTCTCCAGAGATGAAGTAATTTATTTTATTTTTTATTCTTCTTTTGGTAGTTGCATTTATTTGCCTTTCTTGTGTTTCTATTGTTTGGGATGCTTGCAAGTCAAATAATCTCTTTATAACTTTTTTTTCCAGAATACTTAAAATGTCTCTCTTTTATTGAATGTCTGTCTTTTTCCATTGACAGTTAGACTCAAGTTCATAGGTTATATCTTTTGGTTTTACATCTGTAATGCCAAGCAAAGGCAACTTCCAAGGTTCAAAAACACCAGCATAACAGCCCTCCATTTTATTCAGTGACAAATTAAGAACAGAGAAAATCAAAACACAGCATAATTCAAAATACAGCACTCACCAAGTGTAATTCAATAATTTCTAAGTACTACTCCACCCCTGGACAGTACATTCCTTTAGTCAGTCCCAAACACCCTCTTCTCAAATGGAGATTAGTTTCCAATCATAAACAAAGTACATTTATTTGGTCAGGCACAGAGCACAAAAAAGTCAAAAGTTTCCCACCCCTGGATCACAACTGAAAAGGCCATCTACCCCTGAGTTACAACAAGCTTAAGCACAGCATTTAATACCCAAAGAGAGGTCTTTTCTTCATCTTGACCTGAGGCAAATTCTCAGCAATCTCTGTTCCTTGGGAGACAAACCTTAGCAAGGCCACAAGATACATTTCCAGTGTCCTCATTAATTCATTCTCTGTTTGCAGAACAGTCCTAGGACCTCTGAAAATATTAGCAAAACACTCTTCCAGTATTTCTGTAAACATACAACAAGAAAATCCTTCTTCAGGGCTTCTGAACCAACAACAAGGTTCCAGGACCTCTGCAACAACAGCACTGTCCTTCACCAGTGGATGCAATTCACTCTCTGCAGAACAGTTTCTGGATCCCTGAACTAGCAGCAAGGTTCCAGGACCTCTGCAACAACAGTATTGTCTGTCACCAGTGGACGAATCTGGCAAAACAACATCAAAACAGACAAAGTGCCAGCATCACAGCCATATCTCCTCAGTGCTTGGCAGCTCTGGGTGCCAGCTATCAAAAGTCCTGGGCAGCTCTAACTGCCCCTCAGAAATCCTCTCCTTCTCTCTGCCTCCACAATACTGCTTCCAAAAATTCTTCTGCCTCTCTTCTTCTGCTTGTGCCTCTCCAAATCCATGGCACCAGCTCCTCCTAGTTCAGCCCTCTCTTTTCACGTCAACAAGTCCATCCCACAAGTGGGTTTCACAAGCTCTGGGTTTTAACACTGAACCCCCAAACCAAGCCAATACAGGGGTATCTTTAAATTCCATTACTATTACAGCATCTTAAGCTTCTCTGATTTTTTTAATGTAATGTTATTACCATTTTTGTGGTTTCTAGTAAGTACTATTTGAATTTCCTTTTCCTTTTTATTTGAAATTATTTCTTCTAGAAAAACTTATTTGTTATTGGATTTGTTAAATTTAACCTCTATATATCTTGGAGTTTGAAATATAGATGTTTTTTTGGAAGAGATATGTATATTCTTTTGATTGATGCTTTATTTTCTGCATTTAGAAATCAGTAGCAGTTTTCTTGTATTATTTTCTTCATTGCATCATTTTAGGAAATGCTATATTGGTTTCAAATGCTCTCTACTCCTCTGTTCAATCCTAGCTCTTCTGCCTCTCACTCAGATTTGGTAAATAATTTTTCACTCCTCGTTTTATAAAATGAGAGAATATTTGTAAAGCACTTTACAAACCTTAAAGTACTATAGAAAAGCCAGATATCACCACCACCAACAAATACCACTGCCCTTATTGTCATCACCACCACCACCACCACCACCACCACCATAATCATCTCAATTCTTCTATCTTCTTCTCATAGCAATTAGGCAAGCTATGACCATATGCCATTAATCTATTCCATGCTTGGAAAATCTAGAAGAGAATTACAGTGGGTACTCTCTCCTGTACCTCAAAGAATTTCTAATAGTGACAGATATTTCCAGCCTAACAAGTCTCTACAGTAAATCTTTAGGGAGGCAGAGTTGCCTGAGAAAAGGTCTACATCCTTCTTGACTGCCAAAATTTTTCCTGTATCTTGTAAAACCAGTTGTTAGACCTGACAGCAACAAAAGTACTTGACAGGCATCAAAATAACAAATGTGATTATCCCAATAGCAGAGGTAATCCTCCCATAGTATCATTTATACTAGATTCACATTATCATTACATACTAGATATGACTCAGTACAAAATATTTTCTGACAGCCTGCTTTACTGATTGAATGTCTAAACTACATTTTAGGACATTTTACATACATATATTACGATAGTGCATGAATATCTATAATACTCTAGCAAATATTCATTAAAAAGTGAAAAAAAAAACAATGTAAAGCTATTTTAATATCACTATCAGTAGGCCTGGAAACAGTTTGGGGTCAGAGCCAAGATGGCAGAGTAAAAGCAGAAACTTATTTGAGCTCCCACTCCAACCACCTACAATACCTGTAAAAAATGACTCTAAACAACTTTTAGAGCTACAGAACTCACAAGGTGACGGAAAGAAACAAATCTCTTGGTGAAGGCAGCCTGGCAGGCTGAGAGAGAGGGTCTATCCCACCAAGCTGGGAGTGGAGCACAGTCCCATGTGAGCCACATCAGCCCATATCCACAGCACAGACTGGCTGGAGTAGACCTCAGGGGACTTATTCACTGAGACATGTGGTGGTTTCCAGACTTCTCATCCCATAAATGCCAAAGAGAATGAAAAAGGTTAGAAGAGAACTCTGTTGGAAGGGAAGAATGTGGTTTAGACCCTGCCCCTGGGATAGCATAGGTGGCAGCAGCTGCAGCTGCCATGTGACTGCCTCCTGAGCTCCAGGCCTACAGATCATAGCGGGATCAAGCAACTATTCAGAGAGTAATTTCTATTGCTTTGACCTGCTTGGATCTGGGTAGCAATCTTGGATGGTGGTCCTGGGGTGAGGAGTGCTAGTGTGGCAGAACTTATTGAGACTCTGGAGAGTCAGTCATCCTCATAGTTCTGAGGTAGGTGCCTAGAAAAAGCTCTGACAACAGCTGCACAAAACCCTAGAAATTTGGGACACGGCACTCTCCATTCAGAGTTCTATCATGTCAAAGAACTCAAAATTCAAGTAATTGACTGGCAAGATGAGCAAACAGAGGAAGTGTAACCAAGCTATAGAATCATTTTTTGATGGCAAAGATGATTAAATAGAACCAGAAGAAGATGGCAAAGTCAGAAGTCTCCAAGAAAAATATGAATTGGTCACAAACCATGGAGGAGCTCAAGAAGGATTTTGAAAATCAAGTAAGAGAAGTAGAGGGAAAAATTGGGAAAAGAAATGAAAATGATGCAAGAAAAACATGAAAAATGAGTCAACAGACTGCTAAAGGAGACCCAAAAGAATGCTGAAGAAAATAACACCTTAAAAATAGACTAACTCAAATGGCAAAAGAGGCCCAAAAATTTAGTGAGGAGAATGCCTTAAAAAGATGAATTTGCCAGATGGAAAAAGAATTTCAAAAAGTCACTGAAGAAAATAATTTCTTCAGAATTAGATTGGAGAAAATGGAAGCTAATGACTTTATGAGAAATCAAGATGCTATAAAACAGATCCAAACAAATGAAAAAATAGAAGACAGTGAAATATCTCATTGGTCAACTTATTATTCTTACTCACACTTCATCTTCCATATCCCTACATTTGCCCTGGCAGTTCCTCATGCCCAGAATGTCCTCTAGCTTATCATCCAGCCCTCAGAATTCCTTGTCTTCCTTTCCATTTCATTTCAGGTGCTGAAGTCTCTCAAGTCTCTCCTCCTCATTTCTATATCCAAGCTGTAAGTACTCTTCCCTCTAAGGTTATCTTCTATCTACTCTTCATTTATATTGCATGTTCTAATTTCTATATGCTGCCTACTCCATTAGAATATAAGCTTCTTGAATGTAGGGCCTGTCTGTTTTCATGCTTTTTTCTTTTGATCCTCAGTTTAGTGTAGTGCTTTGCACATAGTAAACACTTAATAAATGCTCATTTATTGAATGATTGATTGGTTGTGTCTGTAGCCTATGCATTTGTATAAGCTGAAGTTCTATGCAGACAAAGTGCTCCCTCTGGGTTCACTCCACTCACCTGGTCTGCACTGGGGTTCTCTTTAGTTTGAGGCAAGATTGTTGATTACAATGAACTCTGTCTTCTTCATTTGAAACCTTACTTTCTGAGTTGTTAAGTTCCTCAGACATCTTTTATACAACTTATGACTGATTTCTTTTATCAAGAGTCTCTTTAGGTAATTGTTCAGCACTTTTTTTCCTTCTGCTTATCATAGAGTCTGACTCTACTATGGCAATAGGTAGCTGTAATAAAATATCTTTAAACAGTCTCCACAGTACTGTCAGGCTGTTCTATGAATAGGCAAGTGGGCTAGGCCTTTATTAGTTTGTTGTGGAGTAGCTTTTCATTGTCCCACGAGCTTGTGTGTCCCTTGAACAACAAGGTTTCTCAGCAAAACTAAATCTCTTTGTTGAAGGTCTCAAAAACTATTTCAGGCATCATACAGTCGTTTGTTTTTCTAAGAACTCTTCTGACCAAAGTCAAGGGTAGTTGGCAGGCTTATTTCAGATCATATTTTAACCTGATGAACATTTGGTCACTGGATCCAGATGGATCTGATGGAGAAAGTGAGGCTGGTGACCTTTCACAGCCCTCCCTCACTCAAATCAAAGTCAACTGCAAGTCATGTCATTATTTCCCTGCTGCCATGGTCCTCTTCAAAAATGAAGGACAAGCACAATCTTTTAGCCAAGAGTACTGATTGTGAGTACCTTCATAATACTTTGAAATTCCAAAGCCTTAGTAGGCATGGCTATTGCCCAAACACTAGTAGACATAGTGTAAAAGTTGTGGCATTATTCCTTGTGGAGGTGTACATATGTATCAGAATCTACACATGTTGACTCCACTGACATTTTTGTTTAGATCTCAATGTTTTAAATATGTTCAATGTGCAATTGGAATGATGAGGCAATGGATCTCCTTGGGGATGGTAGGGTATAATTATATGCTGTCTATATAAATTCATCTGTAGATGATGGTACCTGTCAACACTAGCATTTTTCTAAGTAATTTGCTCTCAAAATTTCTACCTTGATCAGAATTGATCTTATCAAATAATACATGAACTATGAAATACTTTTCCCAGAATATTTTAGCAGCCATGGTAAATTTTAGTTTCCTAGTTTTATATGTCTGGTGAAATGATTAGTTGCTTCTAAAATATAACTCACATTATCACTAACATTCCAGATATTAAAAGTCAGTTCACACAAGTTACAAAATTTGCTACTGCTTCTATTATCCAAATATGGAGCTTGAATTATAGTATTTTTCTTTGAACATATAGATCATATATCACACTTTTCTATGACATCTTCTGACATCTGGGGCCAAAATTTTTTTTCTTATGAGTTCTAAAGTTTTCTTTTGGCCATGTGTCCATAGGAAAACTTTCATGACAGTGGAACTGTATATACTGGGTAGCATCAGCTGCTTCCTGACACCTAGTAGAATAATTGACAATTCAGTACAGTGTTCCATAGTATAATGACAGTCTTCTATCATTGTCTCAAGAATAAAGTGCCTTCCTAAGGAAAGGAAATCGAATTCTTTACCTTCAGTTTTTGCTTGAATTATTTCTTTTTTAAATTAATTTATTTTCAGTTTTCGACATTTACTTCCTTAAGATTTTGGTTCCATATCTTCTCCCCATCTCTTCCCTCCCCTCATCCCAAGACAGCATGCAATCTGATATAGGCCCTACATATACATTCATATTAAACCTATTTTCACATTAGTCATGTTGTAAAGAAGAATTAGAACCAGTGGGAGAAATCACAAGAAAGAAAAAACAAAAAGGGGAGAGAGCAAATAATATTCTTTGATCTGCATTCAGACTCCAAAGTTCTTTCTCTGGATGTGGATATCATTTTCCATCATGAAACATTTGGAGTTGTCTTAGATCCTTGCATTATTGAGAAGAAATATGTCTATCAAAGTTGGTCATCATACAATAAAGCTATTACTGTGCATCATGTTTTCCTGGTCTGCTCACTTCATTTCGCATCAGTTCATATAAGTCTTTATAGGTTTTTCTTAAGTCTGTCTGCCCATCTTTTCTTGTAGCACAATAATATTCTAATAGCTTCATATACCACAACTTGTTAAACCATTCCCCAAATGGTTAGCATCCCCTCAATTTCCAATTATTTGCCACCACAAAGAGTGCTCCTATGAATATTTTTGTACATGTGGATGATTTTCCAATTTGTGTAATCTCTTTGGTACACAGACCTAGAAGTGGTGTTGCTGGGTCAAAGGGTATGCACATTTTTATAGCCCTTTGGGTTATAAACTTTGGGCATAGTTCCAAATTACTGTCCAGAATGGTTGGATCAGTTCACAACCCCACCAACAATGCATTAGTGTTCCAATTTTCCCAATCTTCTCCAGCATATATCATTATCCTGTTTTGTTATGTTAGCCAATCTGATATGTGTGATGTGGTATGTCAGATGTGTTTTAATTTACATTTCTCTAATCAATAGTGATTCAGAACATTTTTTCTTATGACTATAGATGACTTTGATTTCTTCATCTGAAAGCTGCCTATTCATATCCTTTGACCATTTATCCACTGGGGAATGGCTTGTATTCTTATAAATTTGACTCAGTTCTCTGTATATTTTAGAAATGAGACCTTTATCATAGACATTGTTTCCCACCTTTCTGCTTCCCTCCTAATCTTGATTTCATTGGCTTTGGTTGTGCAAAACTTTTTCAATTTAATATAATTAAAATGATTGATTTTGCATTTCATGATGTTCTCTATATCTCTTTGGTCATAAATTCTTCCATTCTTTTTTAAATCTGGTGAGTAAACTAATCCTTGCTCTCTCAGTTTGCTTATAGTATCAGTTTTTATAGCTAAATTGGGTACCCATTTTGACTTTATTTTGCTATATGATGTAAGATGTTGGTCTATGCATAGTTTCTACCATATTCTTTTACAATTTTCCCAGCAGGTTTTGTCAAATAATGAGTTCTTATCCAAGAACTTGGAGTCTTTGGGTTGATGAAACAATAGGTTACTATAGTCATTAATGATTGTGTCTTGTGTAGCTATTCTATTCCACTGATCTGCCACTCTATGTTTTAGCCAGTACCAAGTACTTTCAATGATTCAAGTTTAAGATCTGATAGAGCTAGGCATCCTTCCCTTTTATTTCCTTTCATTAATTTCCTTGATTTCCTGGACTTTTTGTTCTTCCATATGAATTTTTAATTATATTTTCTAGCTCTACAAAATAATTCTTGGTAGGTTTAGTTCAATGAAATAAGGTTCAATTATGCTTCAGGGATTTTGTGTAGTAGAAATCTCACTCTCTTAGTTGTATTTCTTTACTGTGGCCCAAGTCTCTGTGTTTCACATATAGCCTTTACTCCTTCCTTAGGTAACACCATAGCTGTAGTACCACATTACCCTTTGGAAAGGATATCTACATCCACATTAGTCTCCCCTGGTTTACAGTATATGCTTAATGCATAGTTGACTACTGCTATTGCTCTTCTCAGTTAATCAGCCTCTAATTGGTCAAAATATGACAGTGTCAAAATATGACAAGTCAATACTTGAAACTTGGTTCCTTATACATAATCACTGAAACTTTCAGTGGTAGCTCTCTTGAAAGCTTAGAATTCTTCTGTATGTGAGATAGTGAGAATAACTGTCACTAAGTTCTTTGCTGATTACTGCAATTGGTTTCTGGTGACCATCACACTCTTTGTACAGGTACTCCCTCAACAGCTCCAGTATAGCATTTATATTTACCATTTATCTTTCCAGGTATAATTATTTTGTTTGGTATTCCATTTCTTAAATTTTTTTTTCTATGAGGTTCTATCATCAAATCTCCATCTGCAGTGTGGCTCCCTTGCTTTCATTCTATAGGGCTTATGGATAAGAAAATGATCCAGAGATTATTGAAATTGAGCCATCTTCCAGTTAGACTCTCAATATATCTGCTTTCCATATTAATTACTACATATGACAGCCAGATCGAATGTTTTAACTTCTGTGTCACTCAAGACCATTGAGGAGTTATTGAAATTCATACAGTGATCTCATACCTCTGTCTATTCTCTCTGATCTAACTTTATTTGTGTCCTCAGGATATATGTTTCTCTCTCTAGCACCCTCTGTATTCAAGTGTTTTCTCGAATTACAAATTCAGAAAACTCCTTTTCTTTGTACTAAGTAGTAGAGTGGGTAAGTATAGCATATACTTTCTGTGGAGTCCCACTACCACCAAACTGCCCCTCTAGGTTTTGCAGATATACTTGCTATGTGAATCCAGATTATGCAGTTTTCAGGCCCTACATAAATCCAAAATCTACTTCTTTTAGTTGTTTTTATTAATTTTTCCTTTTTTTTCTAACTAAGGTATTAGACACTACCATAGTGTTTCTGCCACATTAGCAAACCAAAACTTCCATAGTTAATCCCCAGAGAGTTCATTTCATGAGAAGACCAGACTTCTCTGTTGCAGGAGACCTAAGCCCAGCCTTGTCTACCTGTGAAGTTCCTTTTTCTGACTTATACCTCTCAAGTTTTCTACTATCAAGCCTTCTCTGTCCTTTAAGATTTCTACTTTTTAAAGTGACTCTTACTCCTCAAAGAAAGATCTGGAGATTAACTTTGTGGTGCAGTTTGCTAACTGTCAGTGCATCAGGAATTTTTAAATGGTTCTTGTACGTCATAAAACACCTGAGTGATATCAATAGGCTTAATTATGCATTATTTTGTAATTATTTAAATATTTTATAATTATTTTCAATGATTTTATGATGTCCCCAATTTTACATTTGTATCTGCTTCTAATATCAAGAGACATCTATTTACTTTTTAGACTTGAAAGAAAAATAAATTTCAATTATTGCTTTCTGTTTTTTCAAAAAATTAATGCAAGATGATAGTATTTAGCAAACTAATAATGATGAACTAAGGAGTTGAACTGAAGATTATACAGGAATAACATATTGAAAAATATCCATAAACAATTAAGATAGCAAATAAAATAATTAAAGCAGGTATACATATTAGTGACAGCATAAAATTGCTTGTAAAGCATGTCACAATAACAGTCACAACAACCTCACATATATAGCAACAATCAGTCTAGACAAGCAACATCCAATAAATATCAATATCAATATCAATTGCACATGAACATAATCTTATCACACTAAACACATTAGTCAGAAGCATCAATAATTGGCACTTTTCATTTAAAATATCCCATAAATACATTGGTTCAATCTTGGTAAAGGGCCATACTCATGGGGGATTAGAAACAATATAAACCAACCAAAATCAGAAAACCAAATCTTTAAAACCCATGTTGCAGGAAAAATTTGGTGAAAAAGCAAGAAACCATTTCAAAAATGAGTATTTAAAAATGACCCCCCCCAAAAAAGAAAGAAAAACTGGGCTAAGATTCAGCTAAAATTTAAAATAATCAATGAGAAAGATATCTTTCAGAGTGAAAGTGACCCAGTATTAGTAGCTTCAAGTAGCTATGAAGCAAAATTGGTTTAAAAGGCAATTCAAGTAATAAAAGGAAGACTATATACATATATGTATATGTGCACATGTATGTGTGTATGTGTATGTATATATTTTGTTTGTGTGTGTGTGTTTGTTTATGTGTGTCTGAGTTTATGTACATACTTTAAGTTATTTCAGTGGCTGGGAAAGCTAGCAGAACTTGAGCAAACTTTACCTACTTCAGGATCTAATTTATTTTATATGAATTTTCAACTCATCTTTCTCATCAATTTGTTTCTCCAGGTTCCAAAGGAAAAGGTTAAGGGACATGATTTGAACACAAATATGCATATGCATCCTGTTATTATTAATGGCAAACTTGCTCTTTCTCCTGATCTTACTTTAGTTGGATTTAAGGAGTTAATTTTCCTGTTATCAATCCCACTCTGAGCATTCCTAGGCAAAATTACATGGTCTTCCAGTTTTTAATAATTAATTTCAAATGAGTATAGATATAAATGTAAATGATCAATTGAATAAAGTTTCTAAAATGTCAGCTGCTTTGGCCGGCAGTTAACAAAGTTGAGTCTCTCTCTTTCATCTGCCTATTTATGTATATGTAAATATCCATATATATGAATGCATATATTTTATAAACATACACATATTTGTGTGTATATAAATATATGTATGTATATAGATAGATGGATAGATAGGCAGATTAGATAGGTACACAGATAAATAGATAGATAGATAGATAGATAGATAGATAGATAGATAGATAATTTGTATTTCTACCCAACCCCCATCTCTCACTGTGTCAGACAGAGACAGGAAGCAAGTGATGGACAGGTAAATAGAAAACAGTTTCCCCCACTCTAAGGACAGAGGAAATAATATAGGTATTGCAAATGAGATTGAGTTCAACTTAACTAGTTACTATCATCTGTTTTTTCCTGATATGCTTTTAACTTCTTGGCTATTTCTAAACCATGCTAATTATACTCTGGCCATCCTCAGTATCCTTATCATGGAACCTTAGTATCTGTCCCTGGGATCCTGGGCCCTGATAAGCAAGTTTTCACTTTATTTTGCTTACAATTAACCCAATACTTTCTGATAATTTCTAAATCATTTATCCAGGAATGTATCTTATTCTCTGCTCCCCTCTCCCCCACCCCTCTTTCCTGCATCTAGTTCTATTTTAGACATGTTGAGTTTAAGATGCCTAATAGACATCCAAGTCAAGATGTCTGAAAGACAAGTGGAAATATGAGATTGGAGGTCAGCAAAGAGGTAGGACAGCTAGATTTGAGAATTGTTAGTAAAATAGAGCTATTAATTAAATCCATGGGAACTCATGAGATCATGAAGTGGTACCAAGGGAAATAAGAAGAGATCCTAGTACAAAACTTTGTGGGATACCTAGGGCAAGAGGGCATGATCTATATGACGATCCAGCAAAGAAGACTGAAAAAGAATGGTTTAATAGGTAGGAAAATTAAGAGATCATTAGTGATTTTGGAGAGAGTAGTTTTGGTGAAATGATAAGGTTGAAAAATGGAATGTAAAGGGTTAAGAAGAGAGTAAGGTAACATGGCAATATTTCTTGGAGAAGGGTAATCTAGCCCCAATGCAAGGTCCATACAATGAAGTAAATTAGCACATTCTCAGTTGTGCAGGAGTCCTCCCAAGCTAGTGCTAAGACCATGATTGATGTGTAATTTGTCTCACAACTGGACCATTGTTTTTTTGGACAGTTTAATTATTTTCTGGACAGCCCCATAGATTTAAGATGAAGTTAACCCCATTCCAATTACTATAGCCTGGCTGTCTAGAGTTAAGTATTTTCTAATCACATTTCCTCATTCACCTTTCATAGAATGTTGTGTAGTAGAAAATCACAAAAGAATCTAGAAGTGACTGAGGGAAGTTGAAAGCTAAAATGCCAGATCCTCCTAAACATACTATCTAAGCTTAGAAATGGAATAATCAAGTAAGAAAAAAACAAAATTTAAGCCATCTCTAGAAGAACTTATATGTGGAAGTATATTGTATGACTGTGTGTGTATGTGTATGTGTATGTCAAATATTGGCCTTCTCTAATGTGAGATTGGGAGAGTGGGAGGGAGACAATTTGGAACACAAAATGTAAAAAAAAAACACATAAAAAATTTAAAAAATAAAAAAATTACCTCGAAAATTCCCTACCCAACCCAAGAATCTACAGAGTCCTGAATCCTGAAGAGATCCTGGGAATCACAAGTCTGGGTAGGTTGAGGATAGAGTGCAGTTAGCTCCAGGAGACTTTAGGCAGTTCCAGCATTCCCAGCCTAAACCTGGAGTATATCCTGAGCCTCTTCAAAGGCAGGGGACCTGCAAGACAGAGAGAACAACTTCAGGACAGCCTCCCTCTTACCTTGAATCTAAAAGTACTCAAGCCTTCCCCAGCTTAACCATAGCCTTCCATAAATCCTAGCCAGAGAGAATAACCTTATGGCATTCAGGATAGATTCGACAAAACACTACTTACCCCAATATGGCTGCAGAATAAAAGCTCAAGCAGTCCCTGAAGTCTGTGTTGGGAACCCAACACAGGGGAGTAACCACTGATCCCAATAAGAGTAGGAATGCATCCCAGTCATAGTCTACAGCAAATGAAGGTCCTGAAACCCTGTGTTAAGAATTAGTTCCTAAACAGACATTGCATCCCTTGAAAAGTGGCTTAGATTGGACCATTCTTCTCAGAGGCAGGCAGGCCTTGCCACCATCACTCTGTTGCAGAGCCTGACTTAAGCAAGCTCAGTTACCCCATGTCTCTACACTTCCTTCTGCCTACAAATGGATGAGATGATATGGTGAATGACTTGAATAAACCAAAGAAAATTCCAAATAGAATGAGAAAATATCTTGGTTTGAGAAATGCCCAGGGGTAAATCTCAAAGAAATAGCAACTGGGTTGAGCAAAGATGGCAGAGTAGAAGCACTAACTTAGCATGAGCGCTTACTCAAACCACTTCCAGTATCTGTAAAAAAATTACTCTAAACAAATTTTAAAAGTACAGAACCCACAAAATGACAGAGAGAAACATATCTCCTCCTGAATACAGCCTGGCAGGCCTGCATGAAAGGTTTATTGCAGTGTGCTGGGAGCTGAGCACAATCCCACAGGAGTCGCATGGTTCCAGCCCTAGGGTGGCTCCAACCAGCAGTGGCCAGAGCTGACTTCAGGAGAGAGAATCACCAGCAGCTGTGGCAGTTTCCAGACTTCTCAACCTATAAACACAAAAGACAAAATGTCAGTGTGGAACTCTGTTGGAACGGGGGAGGGGGAGATAGAAGAGTGAGGTCCAGTCCCTGTCTCCAGGGCAAGAAGCAGCAGAGGAATGGAGTCTGTGTAGCCCCACTGCATGGCTGCCTCAGGAGCTCCTGGCCTGCAGATTGTAGGGGGACCAAGCAACCATTTAGAGGGTAATCACTCTTGCTTTGACCTGCTTGGATCTGGATCACAGTCTGGGGTGGTGGTCCTGGGATGTGTGGCCAGTGAGCCAGAGCTGCAGAGACAGCACCCTCCTAATAGCTCTGATAGCTACAAAAACCCCAGTGATTTGGGGACAAAGCTCTCGCCATTTTGGAGGAAGAGTTCTACCATGGTTAAGAGCTCAAAAGTCAAGGAATTGGCTGGCGATATGAGAAAGCAGAGGAAGCACAAACAGACCATACAGTCCTTTGTTGGGAACTAAAAGGATCAAGGCATGGAGTGGGAGGAAGACAGTGAAGTCAGAACTCCTGCATCAAAAGATGCCAAGAAAAATATGAATTGGTTACAGGCCATGGAGGATCTCAAGAAGAATTTTGAAAATCAAGTAAGAGAAGTGGAGGAAAAAATGGAGAAGAGAAATGAGAATGATGTGAGAAAATAATGAAAAGCAAGTCAACAGCCTGCTAAAGGAGACCACAAAATACACTGAAGAAAATAATACCTTAAAAAATCGACTAATTCAAATGGCAAAAGAGGCAGAAAAAGCCAGGGAGAAGAAGAATGCCTTAAAAAGTCTAATTTGCCAGATGGAAAAGGAATTTAAAAAACTCACTGAAGAGAGTAACTCCTTTAAATTAGATTGGAGCAATTGGAAGGTAATGACTTTATGAGAAATCAAGATACTATAAGATTCAAACAAATGAAAAAAATGGAAGGCAATGTGAAATATCTCATTGGAAAAACCACTGACCTGCAAAATAGATCCAGGAGAGATAATTTAAAAATTATTGGACTACCAGAAAGCCATGATCAAAAAAAGAGCTTAGACACCATTTTCAAGGAATTATCAAGCAAAATTGTCCTGGTGTTCTAGAACCAGAAGCAAAATAGAAATCAAAAGAATTCGCTGATCACCTCTTGAAAAAGATTTCCAAAAGAGAACTCCTAGGAATATTATAGCCAAATTCCAGTTTCCAGGTCAAGGAGAAAACACTGCAAGCAGTCAGGAAGAAACAGTTTGAGGATTGTGGAAACACAATGAGGATAACTCAATATCTAGCAGCTTCTACATTAAGGGATAGAAGGGCTTCAAATATGATATGCCAGAGGTCAAAGGAGCTAGGATTAAAACCAAGAATCACCTACCCAGCAAAATGCAAAACTGAGTATAATGCTACAGGGAAAAATATGGTCATTCAATAAAATAGAGGACTTTCAAGCATTCTTGATGAAAAAACCAGAGCTGAACAGAAAATGTGACTTTCAAATACTAGAAGCAAGAGAAACATGAGAAGATAAATTGGAAAAAGAAATCATAAGGAACTTATTAAAGTTGAAATATTTACATTCCTACATGGAAAAATTATAATTGTAACTCATAAGACTTTTCTCAGCATGAGGATAGTTGAAGGGAATATATATGTACATATGTGTATACATACATATATGGGTGTATATATAAATAGATGTGAGCATGGGCATATGTATGTTCATGTATACATTCACAGAGGGTACAGGATGAGTTGAATATGAAGGGATGATATCTAAAAAATAAAACAGGTGAGAGAGGAATTTATTGGAAGAAGGAGAAAGGGAGAGATAGATTAGGATAAATTATCTGATATACAAGAGACAAGAGAATGCTGTTAAAATGGAGGGGAAAAGCAGGAAGGTGAAAGGTAATGGGACAACCTTATTCTCATTGAATCTGGCTTAAGGAGGAAACAACATACATGCTCAATTGGGTATCTTATCCTATAGAAAAATAGGGGGATGGAGGACAAGAAGGGGAATGATAGAAGGGAGGGCTGATTAGGGAAGAGGGTATTTAGAAGCAAACATTTTTGAAAAGGGATAAGGTCAAAGGAGAAAATAGAATAAGTGGGGGGTGGGACAGGATGGAGGGAAATATAGTTAGTCTTTCACAATATAAATACTATGTACCGTGTTTCCCCGATAATAAGACCTATCCCGAAAATAAGCCCTCCCCTTACTGTGTAAGATTCCTCTAAAATAAGCCCTTCCCCGAAAATAAGCCCTACTGAGATTGCTACTGTAGTGAAGGTGATCTCCTGCGCTACATGCTACATTATGGTACCCTCTGTATGCACCGTCCCCCCCTATGAAAAGCACGCCGCGCTCCGAGCTGCATCCAATCAGAGCTGCAGCAGTGAGCGCATCATCCTGTTCTTCCCCAGTGATTTGCTTATTGAATAAAGGTACATTTTTTTGTTCACATTTACCTGTTTATTAAAATTGCTGTCAATGTTCATTAAAATAAGCCCTCCCCTGAAAATAAGCCCTCTGGTGTTTTTCTGTCCAAAAAAATTAATAAGACAGTGTCTTATTATCGTGGAAACACGGTAAATTATTTGGTTAACTACACATATACAACCTATATTGAATTTCTTATCTTCCCAATGGGAGTGGGTAAAGAGGGAAGAAAGGAAAAAAAATTTGTAACTCAAAGTTTAAATTTTTTTTTAAATTGTTTTTACATGCAACTGGGAAATTAGTTATAAGGGCACTGGGGTATAGAAATACATGTTGCCCTACTAGAAAGTTAGAAGGTTGATGAGGGAGGATATAAGAGAGAACAGATTGGGGGAAGGGGTGTTCAGTAGGCTTGCTATTTTTGGGTGGGGGGTAGGGGAAAAATGGGGAGAAAAACTGTAACTCAAATACTTGTGGAAATGAATGTTGAAAACTAAAAGTACATTTATTTATGTATGAAATTTATTTATTTAAAACAATACAGTACAAAAAAAGAAAGGGCAACCCCACAATAAGGTCACGTAAAGCATTGGAGAAAAAGATGCCCTGGCCACAGAGACTATAGTAGTACTTGGAAGAAAAGGAAATGAGATTAAAAAAAATTGGGAAAAACTAGGAAGAAAAGAATAGCAAGCACAATTGAAATCTTAGAATGAAAAATGGAAAAACTTGCTGAAAAACTGAATGTCCTGAAAATTAGAATGGGCCATGGAGAAAACAATGGCCATAAAAAATGTCAAAAACAAAGCCAAAATATTGAAAAAATAGAAAATGGGAGCAGAGTCAAGATGGCAGAGTAGAAGCAGGACCTCACCGAGGCTCTGGCTTCCACCTTCCCCATTCCTTGTAAAAAGGGGACTCTAAACAAACTTTGGAGCTACAGAACCCAAAAAATGACACAGAGAAGCTAACCTCCCACTGAGGACAGCCCAGGAGGCTGGCAGAAATCAACCAGTGCAGCATTCTGGGAGCTGAGCACAGCTCCATGCCAACGCTTTAGCCTCAGGGCGGGCATGACCAGACCCGGGCCAGAGGGACTCCAGAGAAGCAGTTTCCAGATTTATCGACACATAGATGTGAAGGACAAAGTGAGAGGTCAGTGCAGTCTGGACTTTGGGACCCAGAAAGTGGGAGTGCATGGCTTTTGCCCCTGGAGCGAGAAGCCAAGTTGACACTAGCACAGCCAGCCAGTGCCATGTGGCAGCTGGCCTGCAGAGTGCAGGGGGACCAGGCCCCAGTCTGAGGGGTAATCACTCTTGCTTTAACCTGCTTGGATCTGGATTGCAGTCTAGGGTGGAGGTCCGGGGGTGTGTGTCAAGCTTGCCAGAGCATGTGGAAACCTCAGAGAGGCCACCCATCTAATACCTCCAGCAGCTGAGAAAACCCAAGCATTTGGGATGAAAACTCCCCTGTCTGGTGGCAGAGTCCTACTGTGGCAAAAAGCCCAGGGGTCAAGTGACTGAGGGGCCACATGACCAGGCAAAGGAAACAAAGCAGACAGAATATTCCAACATCACACTCTTATTTTGGGGACAAAAAGGAGCAAAGCATGGAACAGGAGGACGACAATGAAGTCAGAACTCCTGCACCAAAAGCTTCAAAGGAAAATATGAGCTGGTTACAGTCCATAGAGGACCCTAAGAAGCAGATAAGAGAAGTGGAGGAAAAATTGGGAAGAGACATGAGAACGATGCAAGAAAACTACGAAATGAGAGTCAACAGCCTGAATGAGGAAAATAACACCTTAAATAAATAGAGTAAATCAAATGGCAAAAGAAGCTCAAAAAAGCAATGAGGAGAAGAATGCCTTTAAAAGCCAAATTTTCCAGATGGAAAAAGAATCTCAAAAGCTCAATTAGGACAATCATTGCTTCAGAATTAGTTTGGAGCAAATGGAAGCTAATGACTTTATGAGAAACCAAGATGCTGTTAAAGAGATCCAAACAAATGAAAGAATAGAAGGCAATGTGAAATATCTCATGGGAAAAACCACTGCCCTGGAAAATAGATCCAGGAGAAATAATTTAAAAATTATTGGACCACCTGAAAGCCATGATCAAAGAAAGAACCTAGAAATCATCCTCAGGAAGTTTTCAAAGAAAACTGCCCTGATATTTTAGAACCAGAGGGCAAAATAGAGGCTGAAAGAATCCACCAATCACCTCCTGAAAAAGATCCCCAAAAGAAAACTTCTAGGAATATTTTAGCCAGGTTCTGCAATTCCCAGATTAAGAAGAGAATATTACAAGCAGCCAGGAAGAAACAATTTGAATATTGTGGAAACACAATCAGGATAACCCAGGATCTGGCAGCTTCTACACTGAGGGATAGAAGGGCTTGGAATATGATATTCTGGAGGGCAAAGGAGCTGGGATTAAAACCAAGAGTCACCTACCCAGCAAACCTGAGTATCATGTTTCAGGGGAAATTATGGTCATTCAGTGGAATAGAAGATTTTCAAGCATTCTTGCTGAAAAAACCAGAGTTGGATAGAAAATTTGACATTCAGATACAAGAAGCAAGAGAAGCATGAGAAGGTAAACAGGGAAAAGAAATCATAAGAAACTTATTAAAGTTGAACTATTTACATCCCTACAGGAAAAAAAATAATTGTAACTTATAAAACTTTTCTCAGTAGTTGAAGGGAATAGAAATATATATATATATATATATATATATATATATATA
>NW_027185735.1:7651619-7673444 GCF_028583685.1 Petaurus breviceps papuanus
TGAGAGAGGAATATAGTGAGATGAGATGGGGAGAGACAGAATGGGGTAATCTATCTCATAAAACAGTCAAGGAAAAATGGTTACAATGGAGGGGAAGAATAGGAAGGCAAAAGGGAATGGGTCAACCTTATTCCCATTGAATTTGGCTTGAGGAGGGAATGAAATACACACTTAATAGAGTATTTCACCCTCCAGGAGAGTAGGGGGGAAGGGCATGAGAGGGGGGATAATGGAAGGGAGGTCAGGCTGGGGGGGGGGAGGGAAGTTGGAAGCACCCACTTTTGAAAAGGGATCGATCAAAGCAGAGAACAGAACAAGTGGCAAGTGGGATAGGAGGGAGGGAAATATAGTCTGTCTTTTACAATATATCTGCTATGTTATTGTTTTGCATTAGCCACAGATGTACAACCTATACTGAACTGCTTATCTTCCCAGGACAGTGGGTGACAAGGGAAGAACAGAATGAATCTGAAATTCAAAGTTTTAAAATCAAATATTCAAATACACATACACACACGCACACACACACACACACACACACACATATATATATATAGTATTATTAATACTATTTTTCATGTAATTGGAAAATAAGATATACAAGCACTGGGGCATAGAGATCCACTGGAAAAGTCAAAAGTGGTATGGGAGAAAATATGGGAGAGAGCAGATTGGAGGAGGGGATATCCTGTGGGACTACTATTTTGGGGCAGTGGGTAGGGGAAAAATAGGGAGAAAATTTGTAACTCAAAATCTGGCTGAATGAATGATGTAAATCAGAAGTTAATGAAGCATTTGGGAAAAAAATGAAAAAATGGGAAAATGCAATAAATATGATATTTTAAGACCTGACGTGGTAAATGTCAAAGAATTATCAGACAATTTGAAAACTATGATCAGAAAAAGAAGTCTAGATACCATGTTTTAAGGAATTTTAAGTCAATACTACCCAGAACTTGTAGACCCAGTGTGCATTGTCAAAATGGAGTGATTCCACTGGTCACTAGACCCAGAGTGCATTTTCAAAATGGAGTGATTCCGCTGGTCACTTCTAAAAAAAATCTCTAGATACACATTCTCAGGAATGCTGTAACCAAAATACAGAGTTCTCAGGTCAAATGAAAAGTACTAAAAGCAACTAAAATGAGTTAGGTAGCAAAGAATGGCTATCATATTTTCATAAGATTTACCACCAGCCAAATAAAGAACAGGAAAGCTGGAATGTCATGTTTCGAGGAAAAGAAATAAAGGCTTACAATCAAATAAAACCTATTTGGTAATACTAGGCATAAAACTGAAGAAGAAAAAATGGACCTATAATGGGTAGAGGATTTCCAAACATTTCTGACTAAAAATTAAAACGTCAAAACTGAATAGACATTTGGAAGTGGAAGTGCAGGTGCCAAGAGAACTATAAAAAGGCGTATATACTTGTTTAGTTGAAAGGGATCATATGGAAATGAATTATTTTCATGTTAACAAGGAGATAAGAAACAATTCTCACCTCAGAACCCTAACATCATCAAAGGTCATAGAGAAATGTCAAAGTGTTGGAAGGTCTGTGAATGGTTTTCTGTTTTAATTATTATAGGAAAAGGTGGAAGAACAGGGCATAGTACTTTAGAAGAAAGGAGGAAGAAGGGGAGGGAAATAAATTGCTTAATAAAGAAGCATAAGATGAAGAATGTATGATCATGGAGGAAGAGGGAGGGGAATAGGAATCTCATGAACATTACTTTGGTATGAACCAAATAAAGACAGGTGTTTTGTTGTAGAAATATATTTCATTCAGAAAGGAAATAGGAGAGGAAAGGGACAAGGAAAGGATAGAGAAAGTTCTATGAGGGAAGATAGGATAGATAAGACAATAGTCATAAAGAATATAATCTCTAATATTAGAGAGAAGAAAGTGAATGAGATTTTAAAGGAAAGGAAGAAAGAGTAGAAAGCTCAAATCAGTGCTAGGGTAAAAGTAAGATAAGATTTGCAACAGCAACAATAATAGGTAAATATCAATTGTTATTCCTAAATGTTCATAATGACAATAGTGAGGAAAAATGGTATGTTTTAGATTATTTCACTAGCTGTGATCTCATTTTTTAAAAGGTTGATTGTAGTGCCTGAATTATTTTCTCCCCATTCCTTAAAACTTTTAGAATGATGTAATTCTTTTTAATCCTTGATTTGTTTTGTTATTTATTATTCTTTTGCATTTTTTCACATTTTCCCCTGATTTTAAGAGCTAACTTTTTTTTGTTTTTCATTCAATTTTTTAAGTTCATAGTAAAACTTTATGAAAAAGCTTCTGAAAATTTGGAAATAGGAGTTGTGTAGCACTAATTTGCTTTTCTTGGCATTTGTTTCCTTAATGAAGTCCAAAAATTAGTGAAGCATGACTTTTCATTCCTGAGATTACATTGGCTATCCTTAATCAAGCTGTGCTTTTCTCAGTGTTTCCCATTTAATCTCCTAAACTACTTTCTAAAACTTACCCCCACCTCACACACACAATGGAATCAAAACTAAATGGTCTGTAATTTCCTGAAGTGTTCCCAGATCCTGTCTTAAATAATGACATTGTGTTGGCCACTTTCCAGCCTGAATGAAGTGACCTTGTAAAAATGTCTGCAGACTCATCTATAATGTATTTCTCTACTTTTTGCAGAGCTCTTGGATACAGCTTATCAACAATACCTATTCTAAGAAACACCATTCCTCATTGTGGTAATGTTCTTATTTCCTTCTTGCAGGCATGACTGAAATAAGAGGTAAAGACCTTATTTTAAAAAATCTAATTATTAATTTAATATAAAGAATTAGATATGCCCATGTTACAGGATAGACTAGGTAATCCATCTATGAATGTATATAATTGAAAAGAAAAGATAGTATTTTTGTAAACTCTGTGAAAAAAATTCAATTCTTACTGCAATAATTCTTAACGATTTAAAAAAAATCTTTTCATTCTCTGTTATATGAAACATTTTAATTAATTCTAGTTTATAGATGGAAAGGACAAATCATCTTATGCTATAAGTTTGGTAACTGGTAACAAAAACAATCAAATAAAAATACAAAAAAACTTGTAAAATCTTATCCCAAACCCCTTGACTTTAACAAAAAAAAAACAACACAACATAGCACATTAGAAAGTGTAAGAAATTTGGAGGCAGAGGAAGCTAGTTCAAATAGGCAAATCCCAATTAATTTATCTGGGCCTCAGAGATTAACTGTAAGCAATAATGCATTTCCTTCATTCATAACTATTTTTTTTTATTATGACAGCCATTAAAAATGAACTCCCCAAATAAACTGAACCTAGAACTAAATCTCTGATAAATTATTAAGAATTAAAAAATAATGTCACTAACAAATATTATTTTTTCTAAATTATGATTCTCCAAATACTATTTGTGACTATTATCAGCAATATTTAATTGAAAGCAAATTTTTTTGTACCATCAAGAAATAAAGCTACCTTAGAATACTAATTTCATCTTTTTATTTCATCGCACAATTTTGTAATGTATGTAATATATAGATCAGTAGCTGTTCAGTTGTGTCTGATTCTCCATGATCCATTTGGGCTTTTCTTGGGAAATATTGGAGTCATTTACTATTTCCTTCTTTAGCTCATTTTACAGATGAGAAACTGAGGTAAACAGAGCTAAGTGACATACCCAGGGTCACACAGCTAATGTGTCAGAGGCCAGATTTGAACTGAGGAATATGAGTCTTCCTTACTCCAAGCCTGGCAGTATAACCTACTGTGCTACCTAATTTCCCATATATGTGATAGTGTACATATATATTTTTTGAATAAATATATATTTTGGGGATGATGCTTAGTTTTTTTTTTACTAAGGAATATTTATGCACAAAACTTGGAGACTTGAACTAGAGAGTACTTGTGTTCACCATTTTCCATGGCAATGGCCACCTATAAGTATTGTATGTTCACTTATGTAATACCACTAGCTAGCCTGGTTTCCTCTCTACCAGAAAGTATAATTAGTGTTTTTAAAGGTTTGGGGAAGAGCAGGTAATCTGCTTATAAAGAAGAATGGTTTCAATATGAGATTGATATTTAATTAAAAGAAATAGAAAAGCATGACTGAAAACTAAAATAATGAAGTCTTTCAGTAGGGTGACTACAGATATGCTCAACAGATCCCAGGAAATTAAAATTAAGGGGCACACCCTTGAAGGTGAATGCCAGTACTTGTAGAATGAATAAAGAAATACATAACTGGTAATAAATATTATGGAACAGCAAGGCAGCACAGTGGCTAGAGTACAGGGCCTAATGTCAGCAAGACTTATCTTCCTGAGTTCAAATATAACCTCACACACTTACTGGTTATGAGACCCTGGGCAAGTCACTTAACCCTTTTTGCCTCATTTTCCTCATCTGCAAAATGATCTGGAGAAAGAAATGTCAAATACTCCAGGATCTTTGCCAACCCCAAGTAGAATTGCATAGAGTCGGATACAACTGAAACAACTAAACAACAATAAATATTGAAGACTTCATTGCCTCAAGAGGTTGTATAGGCCCAAATTATATATTGGTTCAGATTCTACTCTAAACAAATTCTTCATGGAATGAATTTATACTAAACAAAGTGGTTTGTAAGGAGGACATGGAACACTTGAAGTGTCACTGTAGTTATCAACAGCAAACATTTATTGAATTCCCATTATGTGCAAATTTCTAGGAATTAAAAAAACAACATAGGAAATATATTGTGACTACTCTTAAGGCATTTACATGATCCCACAAAAAGTTTTATTAGTTCCATCATCAAAGCAGAATTTAAGCAGGTTGTCTAATACCATGGGGCATTTCTTTTGTTCTTATTCAGTCAATCACTCAGCCAGTCAACATTTATTAAGTGTGCCATTCACTCTGCTAAGCAGTGGGAATATAAAGAAAGCAAACAACAACAACAAAAACAAAAACATGATCTTCAATTCAAGTGGGAGAGATGTCTTGCTATTTTACAAACTCTCTTTTATGAATAAAATAGATACAGTATAATTAGAAGATAATCTTGAGAGAGGCACAAGAGGGGCATCAAGAAAGTCCTCTCACAGAAGGTAGAATTTGGGTTGAATCTTGAATGTGCCCTCAATAGAAAAGGAGAAGTTTGAAAATAAAGTTGGATTTTTGGGGTAGAAATGAGACCAGTTTTAAAAATGTTGAATTTTGGGGTGGCCAGGTAGCACAGCAAGTAAGAACACTGGCCCCAGAGTCAGGATGACCTGGAATTGAATCCAGGCTCTTATACTTAGCACCACACCCAGAAATAACTGGCCTTGTAACCTTGAGCAAGTTACTTAACCCCAATTGCTTTAAAAAAAATTCAATTTTAGATTTCTCTAGGAAATAAATTACTGCTTAAAATATTCAATAAGTAGTTGGAGAACTATGGCTGGAGGTCAGGAGAGAAATCATGGCTCAACACTTAGCTTTTCAAATCAAATTTTCAAATTTTCAAATAATTTTCAAATAGAGATTATAACTAAACCAATTGAGGTCTTTTTCTAGTAATAGTTTTACTGTCTATTTTTCTTATGACTAGTTTAGCTCTTCCTTTAAGTATTTAGGTGCTGTATTGTTTGGTTCATATGTATTATGTATTGTTCACTCCTATATTCAAGTTCCCTCATTGGTTCACATTAAGTCTGTAACCCAACTTTAGGTTGTGATTGTGATAGAGCTAATAATTTGTTGTCTTTCCTGTTCACTGCACAGTCTCAGACTTTTTCTTGCTGGTTCTGGGACAATTTCCTCCTGTAGTACACAGTGTGACAAGTTTCAGTTGAGCCCTACTGTTGAATATATATATTCTTTCCTTCCTAGATGCTTTCCCAAGTGTCTGCAAACCTTTGTCAGTCTTCCTATCCTGACCTGACCTGGAAAAATGTTTCACTGTGATTTTTCCTTTTTTTCCCCATTAACAATTTAGTCTTACATGACTTCTAGGTCTTAATTGAAATCATTGTAGAGGAAGAGCTGGGCTCTACTGATTCTTCTTATTCCACCATCTTTTCTGTTCTCACTAGAAACTGGCAACAGAAAATGTAGGCTGACTTCAAGGAGAGAGTCACCTAAAGTGTTAAGGGTAGCACAGATTCTACTATGCTGCCACCCTTGACAGTGTAGGTGTGGCACCATTCTAGGCCTAACTTTGGACTTTTCTTAGGAAAACAATCATGTTCTTGTGGGAAAGAATCATGAGATATATAAGTCAAAAGCATGATTGAATCACTAGAATATTGGCAGGTATCAGAAGTAGATTAAATAGATAGACACTAGAGAGCTTTAAGGGCACAGATTTTGGAATTGTACAGTGTCTGATGAGTTGAAGTCATATGGTAAGGATATTTGTAGAGACTAGAAAAATAATAGCTATAGTAATAGTGGGATACTACAAGAAACATATGTTTCTTTTATTGGCTTATCCTTTGTCTTGAAGGGGAAATACCCTTTGCATGTGTAACTTAAGTGATCAGTCAATTATAGAGAAAAACAGAAGTAAAGTCTGCTAGAAGAGAATTCATTTAGACTAAAGCAAGTATATTGGTGCAGAGCAGACCCTAAGAGCTATATTAAGAAATGAAAGCAGCAAAAGCATGATCAGTTGCAGGACAAAGAAAACCAAGTTTTCTGATCTCTAAAGAATAAGGTAAATTGGGAAGGCTCAGTGCAGTCTAGCTAGCTCAGGATATAGGGGTACATGGATATAGGATACATGGGTTGCAAAAATCAGGCAAATTTCTTCTGTTCATCCAGATTCAAGGGCAAGTAACTACAGAAGACCCACTGAGAGACATAATAGAAGATAAGATAATCATTGGGAGAAGTCAGGGGTCACTGGATTCTATTGCAGCATGTAAAAGAGTTGGAATTCTATGAACTAAATGAAAAGGAATGAGCCTGAAGTTTTCTAAAGAAATTTTTGGTGTTGACAAGGAAGTGGATACATTGGCTTTGGTATGGTCAGACCCAGAGAACATCTCTTTGTCAGCACTGATCAGGACTAACTCCAGATTATTTGAGTTGATTGCAAAACATTGTAAAACAGCAAGTTGGTACAAGAATATTTTAACCATCCATATAGCTTGTATGGAAGTATGCAGAAAAACAAGTAAGTGATGGCAGAAGATGACACAAGAGCCCTGATTTCTCCAACTCTGGAATGTACCCAGAGAAATTTGACTCTTTTGCATCCTCGTTGTGTGAAGAATGAAAGGAGTGGTTGAAGTAGCAGTTAAATAAGGGATAGTGTTATCACTACATGAATAGGATGTGACAGGAGCATCAGCAACAACTCACAGAACCCACCTCAGGAACAGCAAATCTTTTTGAGAAAGGTCATGGGAGATTCCTCTGTCATGAAAGATCCCAAAACAATCTGAAAGAATTGCTTATCCAAGGTATCATCACTGAATCTAGTAGTCAGTATGCACCACCTATAGCAATGACCCAAGATTGGAAAGATGTAGATGTGCGTGGTTTTTGGCATCACTTTTCCAGAAGCCATGTATGGTCCCAGAAATGCAATTTCCAACATATCACCCACTGGTGAATTCTGGTGTAATGTCTGCTATATTCTCATATCTCCATAGCAGCATATACAATAAAAGAACTACCTTACTGGAAGCCCTGAAAGAGGATTTTCTTGTATGTTTATAGAAGCCCTGGAGGAGGGATTCGGAGGCCCTGGGTAGTACTGATGATTTGTGTTGAGTCCTCAGACCTTGTTTGTAGTCTGTGTTGAGTTCTCAGTCCTTTTTTGTGGGTCTGTAGTGGCTTCACAGGCAGAAAGTGAATTGACGATGGCGCTGTCAATGTATAGGAATGTTGTTTTGGCTCTGTTAAGCTTTGTCTTCCCAGGAACAGAAACTGTGAAGGACTTGAGGTGGAATGGACACTGTGAGCTTCAATATGGAATGGGAACTGGATGAGGAACTGGATGAGGTGTTGAAAGCTGTCTATCTTTGTCTAGGTGACAGTTGGGTAAATTCAGGCAGAATCTGGGACCATGGAAGAGGAACCATGGAATCTGAGAACCAGCCTTGAGCCAAGATGAAAAGTCCTCTCCTTGGGTACTTATTTATGATTGAGAAGATCATGAGAGAATGTGACCTAGGGATGGAGAACTTTGACCTTTGTACTTTGTACTTTGTGTCCCTAAAGGAGGCTTGCTCCTTAAGGATTATTGAGTTAAGGACTTACTGAATGATATGTTTAAAACTATGTGGCCACTTCAGTGATAAGTTGTTAAGTTATAAAATTGTGAATGCTGTACTCTGGTTTCTGTGAATGTTTTGCTTTAATTTACCACTGAATAAATAAAGAGTTCACTATACTATGTGATTAGAACCTTAGAGCTATCCACAGCAGCAGTCCTCTGGAAAGTTGCTTGTGCTTTGCTTTACAACACCTACCATGGGACACTAAGTAAATTCATTTTACCTCTCTAACAGTTTCCTCATCCATAAAATATGCATAAAACTCTAAAATTCCTATTTCACAGGAAAACCAGATGACAAAATGTCTGTAAAGATTTTTGTGAGTATTAAGGTACTGTTTAATTGTAAGCTAATATAATTATAATAACTCACATATATGTATATATGTATACACACATTATGCACATATATGCATTGCTTTAAGGATTTTTTCTTCATTTTCTTCATTTCTTCATCACAACCCTATGTGTTAGAGACAAGCCAAGCAAGAGACAAGCACCAAGTGGTGCTGCTAACCATTCACTATGGAGTCAGTGCCATACTCATTCTGATCGGTAGAAATGCTCCACTGGGGCCAAAATGCTGTGACCTTTTATTACTCAGTCTCTTCTCTCTCTGAAGGACAGTTCTGACTCGTTAATAAGGAACATGTGGATTCAAGACTTCCCCAACCAAAATGAGTTCTCAGCCTCAACCTGCTGGATAACTCCACCTGCTTCTTTTGCACTATCTCAATTTCAGTGAACATTAGTTACATGATTTTGGCATAAAGCTATTAGTTTATAAGGAAACAAAATCTTGGCTTGCAGAGAAACACTACAAGCAGCATTTACTCTTAGCATAGATTTTTAAAAAAATCAAATAAGCATTACAATGCGTAATAGCCCAAGTATTGGATCTGAGTCCTCTGTTTAAAAAAAATCTGGAACCACACCCTGCAGATACATGAACCATCTGAACCCAGTAGTTCTAAAATATAGACAGTTTGAGGGTTTGAGTTTTGTTTTGTTTTGTTTTTCTCAGGTTTTTTTTTGTTGTTCTCCACTGCCATTCCCCTTCTAGTGATCAAAGGAATGCATATTGGAACTAACCGAAGAAGAAGAAAATCTGGAGGAACCTCAAACTGAGACGTAGTGGATAGGGATGTGAATTCAGGCTCCAAATGGACTTGGGACCCAGTCTTAGCCCAGGGTATACAACTCAGACTCCAATGAGAACCAGGATTCAGAAGGGTCTATACTTTGTCCAGTCTCAGGTGTCTGTTTGATGACAGGAACTTTTGAACCTTGCTGCTTCCAGAAAAAAAACATCATCAAGTAGCACAAGTGAGCTCATTAACTAGCCTAGCGAAAAGTAGTACTGCCATAGCAGGTCCTAGTGTCTTTCTTTTGAGCTTAAATTTGACACATCACTGTTATAGTTGTGTCTTTTCCTAATTTCCAGATCCATCCTTAACCAAATCCCTACCTACTTGAAAAGCATAATAGGGGATGGTCAGATAGAGTGAGAGAGACACTACACCTATTTTTCCAGGTTGCTAGTAGATAGAAGACTGAAACAAGATTTGTTTCCATTTCAATACTCTTTCCACTAGTACATACTACATCCAAAATAACATGTATGTATGTTCTTTTTTACCCTGAGACAATTCCTTAGATCCACATCCTGAGTTAGTCTGTTTTTCTTACATATGCAAGTAGGTTGTTTTTATTTCATAAACAATACCACACTAAAATTATTTTTAGATTATCTATTATTCACATGGTACCTTTTAATAATGACAAGAAAGCCTTATTGTTTAGCAAGAGCAAATGACATTTTATGCCTCAGTCTAAACAATCAAAGAAAACCAAATGCAGAACTATAAGTTTTGGTCATCCATGTTTACCACAAGGTATCTTAAGGTGATCAAGAAGAAATCAGTGCTTCTGAGTCCCAGACATTTGGACCTATCATCTAGATAAACTATAAAACCAATGTTGAAAGGACAATCCAGTTCTAAGTGTCTAGATATAAAGATTACCTACATCGATTAGATACAAGTCACTGTCACTGGACAAAGTTAAATATATGGAAGCATCAGCAATTAAATGGTAGCATTTCTTAGGCTGTCTCTGTAGACAAATGTGTGAAGGTATTTTGATTTTCAGAAATCAAATCAAAATTTCAAAGCATCTTCTAATTTTTCAATTTTTAAAGTTATTAGAGAGTTTTAAATACCATTTTATGAAATGAGAACATGATGAGAATATTGAAGATCTGATTATTGTATACTGACTTTGACTGTAGTTTTGTTTCTTTGCAGTTTCCATTACATTAAGCAACATATATAGGGATTAATCTGTATTAATCTGCTTTTATTCAGCACTGTTCACTATTATCAAATGCCTACAATACTCAATAAAAAGGTCTGTTTCAAATAACTAATTAGATGATTCATCCTAAATACAAATTAGCATTACTGGGTCCTTTGTAATGATTGTTGAAACACTATAAATTAATTTTCTTACTGGACATGACTATCATATGCTGCCATATTAAGAGAGACTGTAATGCACAGTTGGAAATCTCTGTAGGCATAAAATGAACATGGCCATCCTTGGAATTGCCAATTAGGAAACATATTGTTTAGCAAAAACATAATTTCTCTGTAGCAATAGGATCGTAGTACTGTTAATCACATTCACTAGTAAGAAATATTTTTTTTCTTGAAATACCAAATTCCACACTGTAGTTCAGAAATGTCAGTAGATAAAGGTCACACCATAATTATTTTTTGTAAATTTGTATTCATTTTAAACAAATACAAAATGAGAAAAGAAAAAAAAAAGAACATTTCCATGGACATGGAAGAATATAGCAGAGGATTTAATACAAAATAATAAATTTCCACTTCAAGAAAACCTATGTAATAAATACTACCCATTTTTTCCAAAATGCTAGCTTTTCTTTGCTTCCTTCTAGGTTTTCTTTTGTTCTCTGCTGTGCATTTTTAACTTTATTTTTCCTCCTCCCTTCCCTGATCCCTTCCTAAACAAGGTCACAATTAGATGCAAATAAATATACAAATATATAGATATCTATAAGCATACACATATATGCACTCATACACATACACTACTGCATGCAGAATACATAACTGTACTATGCATATTGCCACTTGTCATCTCTTTCTCTGGAGGTGGAAAGCATTGGTCCAAGTCTTTGCATGTTTTTCTAAATCAACCAATTCATAATTTCCTACACCACAGCAGTATTCCAACATAATCACATCCTACCTGATATTTTTTCAAGAGAAAAGAATGAGATTTATTGAAATATAGAGTATTTATGAGCAATATGCAAAAAATCATAAGCATTATGGATTTGTAAAGCACAATAAAGACTAGTACATTTTACAAATTAACAAAAAGAGAAGAAATTTAAAACTTGTTGTTAGAATATTATTTTAAATAATGTAAACAAAGGCATGATAATGCTAGCATTACAAATGATATGCAAACTGATGGTATAACTAAATAAGTTGGTCTACATTTGCATATCAAATTTATTTTTTAGAAAAGCATAGGCACACAGATACAAAAAGTCCCAAACTTCATGATGGCAAGAGAATCAGTTAAAAGTAAAACAATTAATTAAAATGCCATTTACTGAACATGTTTTTAAAATACATATCTGCAAAACTGTTACCTTCTAATAGTTGTTATAACTAAAAAGTTCTCTACTAAGAATCCTTATGATTGAATCAAAGCACATTATCTTAAAGGGCATTCAAAGGGGAAAACTGAATGTCATTTTTTCCTTTAAAAGGTGGCCAATGTGGAACACTAGTCTTTTGTTCAGCCTGGATTCTTATAATCTTACTTATCAATATAAGTTGCAGTGTCTGGGGCTATAAAATCACTCTCAACAGCATTGTTTTGTATTATCTTAATGGCATTTAGCCTACTTTAAAATAAAAACGCAGATGCTCTACAAATGAATCAGTAATTAAGGCTGTAAATCAACAAGGAGATATGTAACTTTCAAGTTTGATATGACTTTTAAGTTTTCAATATTGTTTTAGAGATAACAGTCCTTCAAGAACACTTATACAAATAACTGATTGGACCAAATCAGAGTCGACCATAATGAAGCACCGGTAAGAATATCAAATCAAATGAGTCCAGTTTTCTAAGCCAATTTCTTTGTGATGTCAATGTTTCATCATATACTATTATCTCTCACCTTTTCATGATTAAAAGTGTTAGTATAGTGCTTCATATGTTGGAAGCAACAACATAAAACTTTTCTTTCTGAGTTTTTCCTCTTGACTAAAATTTAGAAAGTTTCTTTCAAGCTGAATTTCTTCCTATATCAATACCCCATCCAAAAATTAAAAAAAAAACGTCCAAATACCATTTATGATTTAGTGAGGGCATGGGGACAGAGAGTGTGGAAGAGGGCAGGAGGAAGACTATATCACATTAACTACATTTTTCAAAGTTCCTATAATGAAAGTACTAGGTGAAAACCTGTTATAATGATAGTCACTGACAGTAGGACTTTATTGTCACTATGATTTTCTCTGTAGTGACATAGGTATATTTTGAGATCTTATTTTCATTATGAAAAACTCTATGCCTTGGACTAAGCTGGGTCCAGATGCTGAGTCTTATTTTGTATAGGACAGCTAAATAAATACCTTAAAACTCACCAGTCCTGTCAAAACCTAAAAGATTTTCTATGAAAGTTTCTTCCCAATTTTCTGAGTTCCTTTTATTCTTGGATACATTGGCTTTATTTATAAAAGAAACATTTAATTTAAAATAATAAAAATTATCCATTTTATACTTCAACAAAGCACTCACCTTATAATTTAAGGTCTGATACTGCTGAATCACCTTTCATTACATCTTTTTCCCTTGGTCTCTTTGAAATTCCTGACCTTTTGTTTTTCCAAATGAATTTTGTTATTTTTTTTCTAGTTTGGTAGAATAATTTTTGTACTTTAAGTGAGATGTCATTGTCTGAGATCATGATTACTATCCCTGCCCTTTTTACATAATAAATTATACTGCAGCCCTTTATTTTCTTTGTGTGTATCTCTCATTTTATTGTATGTCCACAAAGCAACACATTGTTGCATTAAAATTTTTAATGTCTTCTCCCTTTCTGTTTTATAGATAAATTCATCCCATTCACATTCTAAGCTATAACTTAGATAACAAATAACTGTTGTGTTATTTCCCTCCTTCCTGTTTTTTTCTCACTATCCTCAGCTTATTTACCCTATTCCCTCCTCAATACTCTAATTTACTTCTACCTCGCTACCTTGCCCTCCTATTCCTTAAGCTACCCACCCCTCTAAGAGTCCCTCCCTTATCCGCACCACCCCCCATTCTCTAGTCTTTTTATTTCTTTCTGAATTTAGAATACTTTTATACACTTCTAGATGCATATGCTGTTCCCTCTAACTCATTCCCAATGAAAGAAAGGTTCAAGCACTACCTACCCTCCCTCCCACTTGTTTCTTCTGTATCAGTTTTCTTCCTTTTATGTGTCATTTGTATAAAATAATTACTCCTATTTATCTCTCACTACACATTTTTACTTTTTTAGAATCATCTAATCATAAGCAGCTCAGCCTAAGCCTTTCTTCCAAACAACCTAAATAATGATCACAGTCATAAGAAACTGATAACATTTTCACGTAGAACAAGTAAACAATTTGGTCTTATTGAATCCTTTATAATTGACCTTTAATGTTTACCTTATATTTCTCCAAAATCTGATTTGCCAAATTTTCCATTAAATTCTACTGTTTTTGTTACAAATATGTAAAAGTTTTTCAGTTTGTTAAATGTTTGTGAAAGCATGAAAATTATACAAGTAACATAGCAACTACAATTTCCATGATTTCATAATGATGTAATTCATTAAGTATATGAGTATTCACAAAGCAATACATTAGCAACATTAGCAAGAGGACACTGGCTTAATGTATATATATATATATATATATATATATATATATATATATATATATATATAAACATGTTATATATAGGTGGGAAGATAAATTACGTTTCTTTCTTTGGATATCAATTTTCTTATTGTAAAAGGAAGGGGTTAGACTAGATTAATACCAAATTTCTCTCCAACTCTAATATTTTCTGATTCTACAACTCCTGTATGTTATAGAAATTTAGTTATTAAATACAATTCTAGTAAAATTTCAATGTTGCTAGTAATAATGAAGGAAATCTAAAAGTGATTTAGAGTAAAGTTGGGAAGAACTGTCAAAATAGAATTTTAAATAGCTCACAGTTGAAATTCATAATTGTTCTCTTTGATTGCAAAAGCTAGCAACATAGATTTTCTAAACTGTTTCCATATTATGTGCTTAAGTTAATATGTATCACTGTACCAAGATAATGGTTGAGATGTATTTGCTCCACATTTTCCAATTCTTCCTTTTTAACATAATATTACTGGTGACAGGATATGACACAGTGTATGTTTGAAATCGGACTAAATAAAATTTTTCATTTTATTCCAATTTGTCCTTGAAAACAGTTATATACAAAATTAAAATAAACAATTCTTTCCTTTATTTCTCATGAAGCATGGTAGACACCCCCCCACTCTAGAAAAAAAGTACACATTAAAAAATAGTTATATATATGTAAAAGTGAGGTTGAAACCACTCCATCCCAGTTTAATGTAATAATTTAACATTGGTGAGAATGTCTCGCTTCATTCATTCATTCAATCAATAAAATGAGCTTAAATTCAATATGAAACATTTTTGAAAGTCACTGTGACAGTGAAATGATGTTAGACAAGAAGCTCATGGTAACACACTAGGAAACCTCTGAACATATGAAGACCCTTCAGCTTTGAAGGGTCTGAGGATGTTAGACTTTGCATCTTCCTTTCCACTCACAGCTGTACAAAGAGCCCTGGAAAGTTACTACAGTATTCCTTGAATGGGAAAAAAAAGAATTTTTAGCAAGTAGAAACTGTGATTTATGCCTTGATCTCATGCCCTTTCTAAAATTGAGAGTATTTTCTCCCAGTTTATATATATATGTACTTGTGGGAGAATTGTGGCATTAATCAATCAATCAACCCCATTTTATATCAAGATAAATCCTTGCTTAATGATCTAGGCCTTCCTGGGCAATGAAATCATTTGATTTAAGAGAAGTACTTGCTGAAGGCCAATAGGAAAACAGGGGAATTGGTGTAAGAGAGCTCCCCAGAGTTCTCCTTTTGGAAACTCTCTTCTTCTGCCTGATGCTGTTAGTAACCTTGCTGATATAAAATATTGTATCAATCAAGAACTATATCACAACCAATGAGCAAGAAAGATTATTTATTCCTTAGGAATTGTACCAATTTTCCAAACTTCTTTTCAACTGGTTCTAACCAGCTTCCTTGCATGACCCAGAATTCCATGATGTCAATTATCCCACTTGTCATATCTTTTGTTATGCTATAGTCAATCAGATAGAAAGTATATTTGCTACAATGGAGGGGAAGAATAGGAAGGCAAAAGGGAATGGGTCAACCTTATTCTCATTGAATTTGGCTTGGGGAGGGAATGAAATACACACTAAATAGGGTATCTCACCCTACAGGAGAGTAGGGGGGAAGGGGATCAGATGGGGGATGATGGAAGGGAGGGCAGGCTGGGGGGCGGGAGGGAAGTTGGAAGGGATCCACTTTTGAAAAGGGATGGGATCAAAGTAGAGAATAGAACAAGTGGGAGGTGGGATAGGAAGGAGGGAAATATAGTCAGTCTTTTACAATATATGTACTTGTTATTGTTTTGCATTAGCTACATGTGTACAACCTATACTGAATTGCTTATCTTCCCAGTAAGGGTGGGTGACAAGGGAGGAAGGGAATAAAAATCTTTAATTCAAAGTTTTAAAATCAAATGTTTAAATATATATGTATGTATGTATGTATGTATACTATTAATAATACTATTTTGCATTGTAATTGGGAAATAAGATATACAGGCACTGGGGCATAGAGATATACCATGTCCTACTGGAAAAGTCGAAAGGGGTATGGGAGAAAATGTGGGAAAGAGCAGATTGGAGGAAGGGATATCCTGTTGGGACTGCTATTTTGGGGCGGTGGATAGGGGATAAACGGGGAGAAAATTTGTAACTCAAAATCTGGTGGAAATGAATGATGTAAATCAGAAGTTAATAAAGCATTTGAAAAATGGGGAAAAAAAGAAAGTATATTTGCAGTTTGATGATAAACATGTACCAGACATGCACAGTAGCTCAATATTGCAAACTGACCTACTTCCCTATTCTTATTATATTTCTCTCTTCTTATAAATCTTATGAATATGCATAAAATATTTATTAATTTAATGAATTCATTTGTGTACATGTGCATATGTGTATATTTACATATATATTTTCTACCAAATTCTTTTATTACACTATCTCAGTAAATATCCCTTTATAATAGCTACTTAAGTTTGGCTGACTAAAGATTCTCAACTGATAATCTTGAGAGTAAACACTCTAATCTTGAGAGTAAACACTCTAATTGGGAATAATGACATTGACATTAGAGATAACCACTCCATTGTCCCTCAGAGGTACCCGGGGAACTCTGAGGGGGAGAGGTAACTAGCCTAGCTTTGAGAACCTTATTCATCTGTGAGGGTGGGAGTTTGGATATGGAAACCTTAGAGCATGCATTGGCTCCCTTTGTACACAATTTGAATTCTTCTCTCAGTGTATCAAAAACAAAACAAAACAATACTTTAAAGAAGATAAATGGAGATGTAGGAAAGTATATATATATATATATATATATATATATATATATATATATATATAATTTATTATTAAACTCAAAGAGAAACAGGAACCACTAATCCATATATATGTACTTCTTCAGGCTACATGTTGACTTAGTTTTCTTTTTTTAAGATTATGAAAAGCTTTGTTTTTTTTAATTTCAAACTGGTTATTTATTTAACGTTTTTTTCTTTTAAAATTTTGAGTTCCAAATTGTTTCCTTCTCTCTTATTACCTCCCCCACTCATCATGGTATTTCTGGGTCAAAGGATATATATATAAAATTCTATAATCCTTTGGGCATAGTTCCAAATTGTTCTCTAAAATGGTTAGGCCAATTCACTACCCCACCAACAATTCATTAGTGTACCTATTTCCTCCTTGTCCCTTCTGTCATTTGTCATTTCTAAGTATGAGGTGGTACTTCAGAGCTATTTTAATTTGCCTTTTTCTAGTCAATAGTAATTTAGAATATTTTTTTAATGTGACTACAGAGAGCTTTGATTTTTTCTTCTGAAAACTGCCTGTTTTATTCTTTTACCATTTACCAAGTGGGAAATGGTTCTTACTTTTATAAATTTGACTCAGTTCTCTACTTATTATATATTTGAGAAAGAGTCCTTTATCAGAGGAACTTGCTTTATTTTTTTAAATTACTTCATCATCTAGGGAACCTTTAAGCAGTTTAATTTGTTTCTCTGATTATCCCTTTTAATTAGATCTAGTTTTGCTTTTGCTTTGAGATTATGATTGCTCTTGCTATCTTTTTTTCCCAGTTCAACTGCAACATATTAGATTCTGCTCCACTTCTTCACTTTATCTCTATGTGGATCTTTCTGTGTCATGTGTGTGTCTTGTTAACAACATATTATTGGGTTCTAATTTCTTAACCATCCTGCTATCTGCTTCTGTTTTTATGGGTGAGCTCATCTTATTCACATTCACAATTACGATTGCTGACTATGTATTTCTCTCCATCCTATTTTTTTTATTTCTCTGTTTTTATTCCATCTCTCCTCAAAAACTTATTTAGTTTTTAGCCATTGCCTCTTTTAATCTGTCCTCCCTTTTATCATCTACTCCTTTCTTTTATTGTCTTCCCCTCCTATTTCCCTGTTGGGTAAATTACATATCTCTACACAACTGAGTGTGTATATGTGTTTGCCTCTTTAAACAAATTCTGATGAGAGTGAGATTCAAGCTTTGCCTGGCATGCCCTCCATTTTCCTCTCCACTACAAATGCTTTTCTTCATGGGCTTCTTTCATATAAGAAAATGTTCACCCTTATATACCCCTCACCCTCTTCTCGCACTACATCCTTCTTTCTCGTCACTTCATTTTTCTTGAAATCATCTCAACATAATCAACTAATATTCGTGTCCTCTGTGTTTGTAAACTCTTTTTATCTGCCATAATAATGATAAAGTTCTTAGCAGTTACATGTATCATATCCCCCACAGAGGAATGTAAATATTTTAATTTTATTTATTTATCTTTTATGATTCTCGAGTTTTGTGTTTGAATGTTTATTTTTCTATTCAGCTTTGGTCTTTTCCTCAGGAATGCTTGAAAGTCCTTTATTTCATTAAATATCTATTTTCTTTAGAATGATCATCCTCAGTTTTTCTGGGTAGGGTATTTTTTGTTGTAATCCTTGCTCCTTTGCCTTCTGGAATATAACATTCTAAGCCCTATACTCCATTAATATGGAAGTCTCCAAATCATGTATGATCCTGACTGTGGTTCCACAATATTTGAACTGTTTCTTTCTGGCTGCTTGAAGTATTTTCTCTTTTACTTAGGAATTCTAGAATTTGATTACAATATTGCAAGGAGTTTTCCTTTTGAGATCTCTTTCAGAAGGTGATTGGTGGATTCTTTCAATTTTTATTTTGTCCTCTGGATCTAAGATATGGGGACAGGTTTTTTATTGATAATTTTTAGAAATATGATGTCTAGTCCCTTTCTTTAATCATGGCTTTCAGATAATCTAATAATTCTTAAATTGACTCCCCTTGATCTATTTCCCATTTCAGTCATTTTTCCAATGAGATATTTCACATTTTGTTCTATTTTTTTCCCTTTTCTTTTGACTTTGTTTTATTGTTTCTTGATGCCTCATGGAGTTATAATACTTGCAGGATTCTGACTCTTTTTTTGGGGGGGGGTAACAATCTTGCTTTAATCAAACATATTTCATTTACCTAGTTCAGGGGGAAAAGGTCAGCACCCCGAACTTCAGAGAATACAAACAAAATACATACAAGTTACTAGCAGAAGTAACAAGCAGACAAACAAACAGATCAACAGAGAGGCTTTCAACTGTCTGACCATTATATCCGATACCTAGTCAGTTGCCAGAGAGGGAAGCACCAACATCTGGGTTTTCAAAGCCAGGGGGCTCAATGGCTACCCAGAGTCTCATCTGGTCAAATCACATAACTCTTCTCAAAGTGAGCCCCAAAGCAAAATCTCACATCAGGGTATATATACATATATATGTATGTGTATATATAAGTATATATGTATGTGTATATATATGTGCGTGTGTATGTATGTATGTGTGTATGTATGTGTGTGTGTATATATATATATATATCCTTCTCCTGGCTCAGAAAATGTCACAACCCTCTTGACCCACTGCCCAATCACAAAGCAACAAAATGTGAGCATTCCTGAAAATCAAGCCTCCTGCCACAGTGACCACATTCAGCCTATTGAGGGCAGAGTATATTTTCAAATCAAGAAAGGTTCTCAGAGTCACTTAAGCCTATCAAAGGGCTTAGAGGCAGGGAAGATCTTAAATTCCCATTCCCATAACATTCATCCCCAAGATCTTTCATGTCCATGCAATTTACATCTGCATAAGCATTAACTTCTCTAGGTACAATATAATCCCCAGAAAATTGAGACATCACATTAGCAAGATACATAAGGTAACAACTCCTTACCAAAGTGTCCACAGGGCCTTAAACAAACACAAAGTACATTGTATTATAATCCCCTCAATTCAAAACATAATTGTACAAATGAAGTTCTCTTGGGGGGAGTGGGGTGTCCTTCCCCTCACACTGTTCAAACCCCTGCTTCCAAGTCCTGAGGGGTGGCTGGGCAACAAAACCAACATGATGGGGTCCTTGGGGGTCCATGGCACTTTACCCAACCCACCATAGACACAAGTCCATCCTCCCCCTGGTTCCCCAACTGTGGGATGCAGCAAGAAAACACCTACCTGCCTTGCTGCACAGTGCTTATCTTCTCCTTTGCCTGAATTCCAAACTCTTGGGTTCCTTCTCCTCCTGCATGAGGGAGCCACTCCTGGTTTCTACCCCACTCTCAATGCAAGCAGCTTACCATTCCTACTCTCAGCTCAGTGAAGTCAAAGCATTAAGCACCCTAGCATACCCAGGGTGGTTGCCAATACAAGTTATTAGATCTTCTTTTCTAAAGAAAAGCAACTCAAAATGGGTTAACAGTCTTGCTTTAATCAAACATTTGTCATTTACCTAGTTCAGGGGAAAAAGGTCAGCACCCCGAACGTCAGAGAATAGAAACAACTTACAAGAAGAAGTTTCAAGCATACAGAGAAACAGATCAGCAGACAGGCCTCCAACTGTATTGCCATTACATACATACCTAGTTAGTAATCAGAGAGGGAAACACCAATATCTGGATTTTGAAAGCCAGGGGGCTCAATGGCTGCCCAGAGTCTCATCTGATCAAATCACACAATTCTACTCAAAGTGAGTCCCCATGATTCTAACTTTTTTTCTTTTTCAAATGCTTTATTAACTTCTGATTTACATCATTAATTTCTGCCAGATTTTGAGTTACAAAATTTCTCCCCATTTTTCCCCTACCCACTGCCCCAAAATAGCAGTCCCACAGGATATCCCCTCCTCCAATCTGCTCTCTCTCATATTTTCTCCCATGCCCCTTTCAAATTTTCCAATGGATCTCTATGCCCCAGTGGCTGTATATCTTATTTCCCAATTACATGTAAAATAGTATTAATAATAGTGTGTGTATATATATATGTATATATTAAATATTTGAATTTAAAACTTTGAATTCCAGATTCATTCCCTTCTCCCCTTGTCACCCACCCTTACTGGGAAGATAAGCAGTTCAGTATAGATTGTACATGTGTGGCTAATGCAAAACAATAACATAATAGATATATTGTAAAAGACTGACTATATATATACCTCCCTCCTATCCTACCTCCCACTTGTTCTATTCTCTACTTTGATCCCGTTCCTTTTCAAAAGAAGGTACTTCCAACTTCCCTACCCCCCCCCCTGCCCTCCCTCCCATCATCCCCCCCCCCATCCCTTTCCCCCCCTACTCTCCTGGAGGGTGAGATACCCTATTTAATGTGTATTTCCATTCTCAAGCCAAATTCAATGGGAATAAGGTTGACCCATTCTCTTTTGCTTTCCTATTCTTCCCCTCCATTGTAACCATTTTCGCTTGCCTTTTCTATATGGGATAGTTTACCCCATTCTGTCTCTCCCCATCTCCTCTCATTGTATTCCTCTCTCACCTCTTAATTTCACATTTTAAGTGGCATACCTTCCTGTTAAATTGGTCCTGTGCCCTCTATCTATGTATACTTGTAAGCATATGTACACATTCATATATGTATTCATATGCCCATATACCCTCATATATATGTACATATATATATATATCTATATATATCTATATCTATATCTATATATATATATATATATATATATA
>NW_027185735.1:7673544-7691116 GCF_028583685.1 Petaurus breviceps papuanus
TATATATATATATATATATATATATATATATTCCTTTCAACTACTGAGAAAAGTTTCATAAGTTAACATTATTGTTTTTCCATGTAGGAATGTTAATAGTTCAACTTTGATAAGTTCCTTATGATTTCTTTTCCCTGTTTACCTTCTCATGCTTCTCTTGCTTCTTATATCTGAATGTCAAATTTTCTAATCAGCTCTGGTTTTTTCAGCAAGAATGCTTGAAAGTCCTTTATTCCATTGAATGACCATATTTTCCCCGGAAAGATGATACTCAGTTTTGCTGGGTAGGTGACTCTTGGTTTTAATCCCAGCTCCTTTGACCTCTGGAATATTATATTCCAAGCCCTTCGATCCCTCAGTGTAGAAGCTGCCAGATCCTGGGTTATCCTGATTGTGTTTCCACAATATTCAAATTGTTTCTTCCTGGCTGCTTGTAATATTCTCTCCTTAATCTGGGAATTCCGGAACCTGGCTATAATATTCCTAGGAGTTTTCCTTTTGGGATCTTTTTCAGGAGGTGATTGGTGGATTCTTTCAACCTCTATTTTGCCCTCTGGTTCTAAAACATCAGGGCAGTTTTCTTTGAGAACTTCCTGGAGAATGATTTCTAGGTTCTTACTTTGATCATGGCTTTTAGGTAGTCCGATAATTTTGATATGATCTCTCCTGGATCTATTTTCCAGGTCAGTTGTTTTTCCCATGAGATATTTCACATTGCCTTCTATTCTTTCATTTGTTTGGATATTTTTAGCAGCATCTTGATTTCTCATGAAGTCATTAGCTTCCATTTGTTCCAATCTAATTCTGAAGCAATGATTGTCCTCATTGAGCTTTCGAGCTTCTTTTTCCATCTGGCAAATTCAGCTTTTTAAGGCATTCTTCTCCTCATTGACTTTTTGAGCCTCTTTTGCCATTTGAGTTAGTCTATTTTTTAAAGTGTTATTTTCCTCATTCAGGCTGTTGACTCTCATTTCGTAGTTTTCTTGCATCGTTCTCATTTCTCTTCCCAGTTTTTCCTCCACTTCTCTTATCTGCTTCTTAACATCCTCTTTGGCCTGTAACCAGCTCGTATTTTCCTTTGAAACTTTGGTGCAGGAGTTCTGACTTCACTGTCTTCCTCCTGTTCCATGCTTTGCTCCTTTTTGTCCCCAAAATAGGAGTGCAATGTTGGAATCTTCTGTCTGTTTTGTTTCCTTTGCCTGGTCATGTTGCCCCTCAGTCACTTGACCCCTGGGATTTTTGCCACAGTAGGACTCTGCCACCAGACAGGGGAGTTTTCATCCCAATTGCTGGGGTTTTCTCAGCTGCTGGAGGTATTAGATGGGTGCCCTCTCTGAGATCTCCACATGCTCTGGCAAGCTGGGCACACACCCCAGGACCTCCACCTTAAACTGCAATCCAGATCCAAGGAGGTTAAAGCAAGAGTGATTACCCTTCAGACTGGTGCTTGTTCCCCCAACACTCTGCAGGCCAGGAGCTGAAGCTGCCATGTGGTGCTGGCAGGCTGTGTGGGAGTCTCAGCAGCTTCTTGCCCTGGAGGCAGAAGCCATGCACTCCTATTTACTGGGCCCTAAAGTCCAGACTGCACTGACCTCTCACTTTGTCCTTAGCATCTATGTTGTTAAATCTGGAAACGGCCACAGCTGCTGCTGCTCTGGAGTCCCTCTGGCTGGTGGTTGGTGAGGCCTGTCCTAGGGCTAGAGCCTCAAGCGTGGTGCTGACCTCAGCTCCCAGATCCCTGCTCTGGCCGATTCCTGCCGGCCTGCTGGGCTGTCCTCAGTGGGAGGTTAGCTTCCCTGTGTCATTTTGTGGGTTCTGCAGCTCCAAAGTTTGTTTAGAGTCCCCTTTTTACATGGATTGGGGAAGGTGGAAGCCCGAGCAGCAGGGAGGTTCTGCTTCTACTCTGCCATCTTGACTCTCCCCCCCTTCCCCCCCCCCCCGCAATCTAACTTTTAAGGAATCATTTTCTTCAGTTCTTTTGTCCTCTTTTTCTATTAGGTAATTCTGTTTTTTTATTATTATTTTCTTCATTATTTGTTTTATTTCTTTTACCCAGTGGCTCATTCTCTTTTCATAATTTTCTTGCATCACTCTCACTTTTGCCCCATTTGTCCTCTACTTCTGTTGCTTCAGTAATTCTTCCAGGAACTTTTGTTGGGCTTGGATCCAGTTACTATTTTTCTTTCAGCCTCTTTTTTGTAGCTGTTTTCACATTGTTGTCTTTTTCTGAGTTTATTTATTAGTCTTTCTTGTCATTGTAGTAGCTTTTTATAGTCAAATTCCTTTCTTTGTTCATTTTTCCAGTCTGTTTCTTGATTTTGAACTTTATGTCAAAGTTGGGCTCTGCTCACCTAGTGGTGGGGAGATACCATCAAGGTCACAGATTTTTTCGTGTGCTGTTTTCAGAGCTACTTTTGGACGTCTGCAAGTTTTTGATGTCTACAAGGTGATGTTATCCCAGGAGAGGTTTGTTCTACTTGTCTGCATTATGGTATTTACCCGGAAAGGCCCTTTCCCTGAAACCATAAGTACTAACAGTCATTATCTTTCAACTGTGACTGGGGCCCTTGCTACCTTGTATCAGCATCAGCAGTGCTCCTCTCTGCCCTGGAATTGCAACCCAGAACTATGAATGGGCCATTCACGAACTATGAGTTACCAATCAGTATTTGCTATACCTATTGTCAGCAAAGGGTCCACTGTAATCTCTTTCTGGTCAATTGTCTGATACCCTATATGGTCTTTGGGCTAACAGCTCTCAAAGCTGCAGCTACTGCTGTAGCCACTGCTGCTGCCACGGCTGCTATTTTGTATGGGCTTCTTATAGGCTTCCACTCTTGTGTCACAAACTTCTGTTGCCCAATCTCCCAAATTTTATTAGACTAGAAAAATGTGTTACCATGATCTTTTATTGGTTCTGACACTCCAAAATTTGAGACATTATTTATAAAGTTGTTTGGAGAGGAATGTTGAGAGAGTTCAGAGTGTTGCCTTTAATCCATCATCTTGGCTCTTTTGACTTAGCTTTTAAAAAGTGATTTTTATGTTTTATTGTATTTTTATTTTGCTCAATATTTCCTAATTATAATTTAATCTGATATGGCCTCATGAGGGAGTGCTTTGTGTCCTTTGTTTACTTTTATTGTAGAGTGTTAAAAATACAGTGTACTTTAGAGGCAGTGAATAAATAATTTACCTCTTCAGTTTTATTGGGTTCAGTTTGGCTTTTCTTGGCAAAGTAATTCACAACATTTTCCTGAGACAGGGCAAACTAAGAGCTCTTGTGATATTCCAAAGAAAACTAGCTCATTTGACCCTGGGTCATCATGTATGTCCCTAGGGGCAAAAGTGGATAAAATCATATAGAGAATTGCATTATATGTAATAAATAGATGTAAAATTTCACTTTAGGGTGAGACATTTGAGCTACTATGGGTACTGAATGTGCACTGGAGGAATACAGAAAATAAATTTCACTAATGCTTCCCTAATTCATGGGGGCTGCTGTTTTACCAGTCACCATGATCCTTAATCAGTGAAGTTGTACAGCATGTAGATAATCTCTAAAAGTGCTTAATAAAAATTATTTAATTCTAAATTACAAGAGTGCACTTAACCCTAAAGATATTCAAACTGATTGTTTGATGTATTTCAGTGAGTAGGTAGAAATTTAAAAAATAAAAGCTTCCTGTACTTAAATCAAAGAGCACTGAGCTCATATCCACTAGATATTAATCCAGGCATCAGTGTCATGATGGGGGTGCTATGATAGACTAATCCATTTTAGGCTTTTAAATTATGAATATGAAGTACTTGTGGCTGATCAGTGAATAAGATCTATAAGTGAAATTCTCTTTTCCCCTAGCAAAATACTCTATGTACCCTGATAGTCTGCTAAAAGTCTGTTGGAGCACATCTATCATTTATTTTATAGAGTTGGTAAGGGTAGCGTTGACTAGATGATGACATTCACGGCGCTAAATATACTTTCTTCATCTAGAAGGAAAACAACTATACAAACGGGAAAGGAAGGGTTCTTACCATATTACTCTCTCCATTTTTAGTTACAATCTTTAGACTATTAAATGTCAGCAATATTCTTAATTTAACTATAAATTTGTTACAATTTTTTTTAATTTGGAGAATGGAAGAAAGTAAACTCATCATGTGTTTGTGTGCAACATGAATTTGGGACTAAAAATCATGTAGAAATGCCATTTAACTATTGTTGTTTAGCTCTTCAGTCATTCAGTTTTGTCTGACTCTTCACGATCCCATGGACCAATGTCCATGGAGATTTTTTGGGCAAAGATACTGGAGTGATTTGCCATTTCCTTCTCCAGTTGTGTGCAAGCAAGAGTTAAGTGACTTGTCCAGGGTTACACAGTTAGTAAGAGTCTGAAGTCAAATTTTAGTTCTGGTCTTTCTGACTCCAGGCCTAGTGCTCTACCCACTGTACCACCTAGCTGCCCATTTAACTCTAGTAGGCACATTTTTTTTTTACCACTTCTATGTTCAAACATGAAATAGACTTGGTTAATTTAATGAAAGTCTGGAACAATCACAGAGCATCTCTTCATGTGAAGATGCTGAGTAACCTACTTCTGGGAGAAGTGGCAAAGTATTGAATGGAGATGCCCTGGAGAGCTTTATAGCATACATGAACATTCAGTAGCTGGATCTGTTTTGGTAAACCACATGGTATCTATATGACTGTATTTTATTTTAGATTTCAATCCAAGATCATAACTGATTATTTTGGATTGTATTTTACTAAGGACAACACCATACATAGAATGGTGCTCCAGGTAGTGTGTATGATAGTGTTTCTTTTCTCAGAGTCAAGAAAGCAAATCTAACCCTCAGGGAATTGAGGTCATCCTAAGGGAGTTTGGGGGTTTGTGTCTTATCTTCTGCTATCAGCTCAAGCCTCCATTGTTTCTCCCATTCTTATGAATCAATGACTAGTATACCAGAAACATTTAACCACTTAACATTGAGTACCTTTTACAAAGGGATATTTACTTCAAATATTGTTGTTATTTGTCCTTTATTCTAGAAAAGGACCATGACATCAGGGAGGTGATTCCATGACATGCAAGAGAACTGGATTTAAGTAAGGGAGGACTGTGCAAAGTCACCAGACTCACTTTCTCCTTCAAAGTCATTTGGGTTCAGTGGCAAGAATATTTTGTATTTTACTTTGTCTGACTTAATTTCAGGTCATTTGGTCATTTCCATGGCATGTCATGTACAACTCCATCTGAAATTTAAGGTCTTTCACTTAGGATCTGATTGGTGATCAAGTCATTTTATCTTTGTTTTTTTGTCTTTTGGAGGGCAATTGGGGTTAAGTAACTTGCCCAAGGTTACATGGCTAGTTTTTTTGTGTGTTAAGTGTCTGAGGCTGGAACTGGACTTGGGTCCTCCTGACTCCAGGGTCAGCACTTTACTCACTGCACCACCTTGCCACTCTAAGTCACTTTATCTTGATCAGCATTAAGTCATCAGACTACTTGTTGGCAGTTTTCTGACATTGTCACCTGCAAATTCAGTCTTCATTTCTGTCCTAACCCAAAGATCCAATTCTGGACTCTGACTGATGAGCATCTCATTTTATCTTGCCTGTTCTCAGGTCACCATTGATACTTTCCAAGATACTTTTTTTCCATGACACCTTGCCACTTGCAACTACATACCCCGTCTCTGTCCTGATGTAAAGGTCCCTAGGCTCTGACTGATGAACACTTTAGCTTATCTTTTATGGGTTCAGTTCACCAAGCTACTTCCCAGCTATCTCTACACCTTGTGACTTCCTGCTCTAGACTACAACTTGGTCCTTGTTTCAAGGTCCTTCTCTGGACTCTGGGTTCTTAGTGGTGAATTTCATGAAACTTTGCAGAGTCTTTGGCTGCCTATGCCATTTGTCTGGTCATGACTACTCCAATTCTAATTTCTGCATGCATGCAACAGAAGGATGCAGTCCTATGACTCTGTGCCCTGGTTGACAAGCATTTTACCTTATCTTGCCCAATCTTAGGATTCTGTAGTGAGGGTCTGATGCATTTGTAGATTGCCTCTAACAGTATCTTCTCACACTTAGATGTTTGGGAGACTATTCCTGCTTCCAGAAAAGTCATAATAATTTGGAATGTAAGAGCATTAGAGATGTTAGAAATTTTTAGGTTGTCCATGTGATGAATAGATACTTTGATTAGCTGTGAAGACATTTTAAAAAATTTATCTTTTCTTCATCACTCTTGGGAGAAGTTATTAATTAATTTACTCATGTTACCCAGTAAAGAAAGTAGAGCCTAAAGTTTTGCAAGTTTGAAAAATTTGAAGGGTGCCTCAGCATCCTGGCCATTCCTAGAGTTTGAGTCTGCAGCCCCAAGGAATAAGGAATAATATTTAGGACCCCAGCTTAGCAGTAGCTGAGAAAAAGACATATCAGAGAGTGATGCTGTCTTTAGATATGAATTGATTTGTGATTTCTTGAGTATGTAGGAACTGAACTAAGTTGAGTTTACTCTCCCTAGAGACTGAGGTAGCATAGGAGAGAGTATGCCCTTATGATATCAAGGGAATTGTTTGTACTTTGCTCTTGTATCTTCAAAGTAAATATCTATTTTTGAAAGTACCAAGCTTCTTTGACAAAGACCTCATTTATTATATAGCAAATGAAGTCAAATTTATAGAAATTAGAACCACTCTCCAATTGAGGTGGTCAAAGGATATGAACAGGCAGTTTTTGGAAGAAGAAATCAAACCTATCAATAGTTGCATGAAAAAAAAAAATGCCCTAAATCACTATTGATTAAAGAAATGAAAAATTAAACAACTTTGAGATACCATTTCATATATTGACTAACATGACAGAATGGAATATGACAAGTGCTGGAAGGGATGTGCAAAAATAGGCACATGCACTTTTGGTGAAGTTGTTAACTGATCCAACCATTCTGGAGGACAATTTGGAACTATATTCAAAGGACTATAAACCTCTGCATACCTTTTGACCCAGCAATAGTACTACTAGATCTGTATCCCAAGAAGATCAAAGAAAAAAAGAAAATGACCTATTTGTGTAAAATATTTATAGTAGCTCCTTTTGTGGTGGCCAAGAATTGAAACTTAAGGGGATGCCCATCAATTGGGGAATGGCTAAACAAATTGTGGTATATAGTTATGATGTAATACTATTGTGGTATAAAAAATGACAAGCAATTGGGGCAACCAGGTAACACAGCGAGTAAGAGCACTGGCTCCAGTGTCAGGATGGCCTGGAGATCGAATCCTGGGCTCAGACACTTAGCACCCACCCAGAAACACCTGGCCGTGTAACTTTGAGCAAGTTACTTAACCCCAATTGCTTAGGGGCGGCCAGGTGGCTCAGCAAGTAAGAGCACCGGCTCCAGGGTTGGGATGATCTGGAGATCGAATCCCAGGCTCAGACACTCAGCACCACACCGAGAAATAACTGGCCATGTAACCTTGAGCAAATTACTTAACCTCAATTGCTTAAAAAAATGGCAAGCAAGATGGTTTCAAAAATACCTGGAAAAACTTATATGAACTGCTGCAAAGTGAAGTGAGCAGAACCAGAAGAATATTGAACATGATGATAGCAATACTGTAATGATGATCACCTGTGGCAAACTTAGCTATTCTGATCAATATTAATTCCAAAGGACTCATGAAGGAAATGCTACTCTGTGGGGAGTTTGAAGCTTATTTTTTTACTTCTTTATTTTTTGATTTTCTTTTTAGCAACATGACTAATGCAAAAATATCTTTCATGATTTCACATATGTATTTGCTATAATATTGCCTATCTTTTTCATGGGTGTGGGGGGTGCTGGAGTGAAAGAGATAATTTGGAACACAAAATTAAAAAAAACAAGCAAACAATGCTAAAATAAATAAATAAATGTTGTTGTTGTTTGTCCTTCATTCTTGAAGAGGACCAATGACAACAGGAGCGTGATGTCTTGACTTGCAGGTGAATAGGATTTAGTGAGGCAGAGCTGTGAGAAGTCATCAGCATCCCTCTCTCCTCCAGTCATCTGAGTCCAGTAGCAAGACATAGGTCAGGATGACTGGAGATGATCTCCTAATAAATAAATGAGGGGCAGGGTAAAGAACACCCCTAGACCAAAGACATCTGAGGTCTAATTCCTCAGTCTTCTCACAATGTCCATACCTTTTTTCACTTGGCTTTAGTTATTCAGGATTTTCCCCCCTTTTGAAATATAGATAACATAAAAAATGAAGTAAATATTCTTTTTAAAAAGTTACTTGATTTTAAGTGGTTAAATGGAACTCATGGTCTAGTTAGTAACCCCTAACAATGTTTGTGTGTGTGTGTGGGGGGGGACACATCCAGTGGGAATTTGAGCTAACAGTAATAAAGTAGAGAGAACTCCCAAACCCTTCAGAGTACCCTAGAAACCAGAGGAAAAGATGTAACCTTCTGGGCTCTGGGAGTAGGAGCCAGAGCAATCTCATTACATCAGCATGTGACTTTCTGACCATCTCCCTCACATTGAGTCTTCAAGTATAATTTTCTCTGCCATTTGAAACTGCAGGTCCCACCCCTAGGTCCTTGGGATTTGAATAGAGAGCATTTCACTAAAGTGAAAGATAAATCTTGCATGGTTTTAGAACACCAGTTCACTTTCTGGCTATCTGTATGCTATAGTATCTTTATATCTCTAGCTCCAGGTTCTACATCCATCTACATATGAAAGTTATTTCCCTATTGTCCTAGACCAGGAATGCTTTAACATGGGGTTCATGAATTAAAGAAAAATCTTTGGACAACTTGCATCTTAGTATAATTGATTCCCTTTGTAATCCTATTAACTTTATTTTTGAATTTAAAACATTATCCCAAGAAAGGGGTCCATAGACTACCATACTGCCAACACACACAGACAGACAGAGAAAAACAGAGAGAGAGAGAGAGAGAGAGAGAGAGAGAGAGAGAGAGAGAGAGAGAGAGAGAGAGAGAGAGAGAGAGAGAGAAACTCTAAACTTTGCCTTGCCTATTCTTAGGCTACCACTTGACAGCCCTACCCATTTCTGGACAATTCATAGTCGTCTCCATGTTTTGCTTCTTTTTCTATAGCTCCTACCTCCACCTCTTTTTGAAACTCTGTTACCCACATGACTGTGCATAAAATAGTGAGTACCTCAAGTCATCTTACCATTTTTGTGACTCACACACCACACCACTTCCTGGCTCTATCTATGGCCGATGTTTGTTCCTGTAGGAATGGAATTCCATGGACCAGGTTTGAAATCTCCATCCCTGTTGCACAGGACTCTGAAAAGTGAGAAGTTCCACTTATGTTAGTTAGACAGTCTGATGCTACCCCACTACTTAACAGTTTTCTCCAAATGATCCTCTTTTTCTGATGATTATTGCTTTCCACCCTCTCCTCCCCAGGATCTTTTTGGTGAAAATTTTCTTTTATTTTGACAGGTCCATTTCCATGCCTTATGGCCTATAGTTCTACCTTGTACCTCTATCTGTGATCCTGGGCTCTGACTGGTGAGTATTCTCCCTTAGCTTTCCTGGTATGTACCATTTCCCAGTCATCTCCATGCCATGTTGCCTGCAGCTTCAGCCTCAACCTCATTCTTGGAGTGAAGGTTCCATACCTGTAACCCTGGGTTCTCATTGGTGAGCATTCCATGCTTTTCATCCTCTCCATGTCTTGTTCCTATTCCAGCCTATATTATTACACTTTCCTCCTCTTCCCTTCATCTCTTTCCTTTTCTAACTTTGAAGATATTAATCAAATCACCACTACTATTTCTGACAAGGATATATTAATCAATCATACTAATTATTCCAACTACCATTCTTCTTGACTTCTCTCTCCAAATTAGTACTCCCTGGCCAACATATTCTCATATGTTTTGATTCCTCCTGTTTGGATATAAATTTCTTGAGGACGGCAAATGTCTCGCATATAGGTATGCCTAGAGCTTGGGCTGAATTCCCAATGTACATTATGGAAGGGATTTTCTCTTCACTCTCACTTTAAGGCAGGCACAGATATCTCCTGACTTCTTTCTGTCAGCTATCATGACTCACAGATTTGTCTTAAGTACTAGTTTTTAATCAGCTGCTGAGCCAATTGTGATTATACTAAAAAGGTAATTCCCTATTTCTCAGACCTCTTCATCTTGTAGCATAAGGATACCTTTTTAAACATTCCAGAAGATTGGGTAGGGGATGTAATCCCCACTACCAGGCTGAAGTTGTAAGATCATGGCCTCCTAGGCAAGCCTCTGTCTTATATGGGACCACCTCCCACTTGTGTCTTTTCTTCTTTGACATGAGACCTTGCATGATCCAGAGGCCCTTTATGGGCCCCCAAATGATAGGGTAGTGGCTACCAGAGGAGTTACAGTAATAATAGCAGCAGAAGCAGACCAGCTAGAAAGGAAAAAGTCACCACAGAAAGGGAGACCACTTCATGAAAATAAAATTTAATTAAAAAAAAAACACTGGAAAGAAATAGACCACTTAACTGTTAATCAGGCTATGTTCAGGAGAGGTGAAATGTAAAGCATCTAATTAGAAGCCCTTGTAAAGAAACCATTTGAAAATGTCCCAGTGAGGTGCAAACAGTTAATATTACTGGATTCTCTTCTAATCATTATATTATTGTTAATTGCTTAGCATTCCTTTTTCTGTGTGAGGAAAAAAAAAACCCTCCATTCTTCATATCTGTTCCACATTTGTATCAGGATAACTTTTTACTTCTCACATTTGCTGGGGAGGACACTGACTAAAATATAAAATGTAAAAATATAATTATTCATTGATCTCCAATGTGGAAGATGGAACTGAAGTAAAGGGGGAACTGAGAGGACCCTTATTGAGAAGACAGGCCTCAAAGAAATAGGCCCAGGGCAAACCATAATGGCAGGTAAATGACAGGGATTGGCACAGGTCGCCAACTTTGTGGTCTCCCCCAAACTGTGTATAGTTATTCATGTGATAAAATACTATCATCTCTGTAGAAATGGAAGGCATCTAAGAAATCATCCAGTCTAGTAGTCTGGAGTCCACAATCTGGAGTCCACAGGTTCTATAAATAGATCTCAGGGAGATCTGTGAATTGTGAAAAAAAAATTACATGTTTATTTTCACTAGCCTCTAATTGAAATATGAAATATTGAAATATTTCTTCTAATTATGAATATAAGCTAAAACCCACAGTACCATTAGCAGAATCTGTGACTTTTTCACAAATATAAATCATAGATATTTTCATATCATGTTATAGTTGTTGCAGATACTTTAATTTTTATTAATAATGTCTTTGATTTTATTGTAATTATAGACCCATAACTAGATATCATGTGATCAAAGTCTTCTGCCCTGAAAAGGATACATATGGGATATAACTGACTGTCTTTACACCTAGTAGTTTTTCAGGAAATGAACTATGAAATTTTATAGTCTTACATTACTGCACTAGATTTTTGGTTCTACATTGCTAATAATATTGCCTGTCTGTAACTGTTGATCAATATATGGAATGAGGGAAAACATTTTCATTGTGTGTTAAAGCTTTGCAAAACTGCCCAGTTTTGAAAAGGAACTTTGGAAAGAAAAATTCTTAACTCTCTATAAAATGATGCATTATTTTGTGCTATTGTGATTAACTGGGTTGAATTGAAGCATGTCTGATGGTTGAGATAACTGTGAAATGTGTTATTTAAAGTAACTTTTGAAATTATTTTTAACAGATTGCAGAGTGATAGAGTTCATTCACAGTGTTCTAAGTTCTAGGCATAGAGAATTTCTTTTATTTTTTCTTAGTAATCTTGTTTTGTACACTGTGTTATAAAGTAGAGGCATGTAAAGGAAATATTATTATTCTAAGAAAATTTATTCATATGACCATTCTGAGAAACTCTCACATATTTAAAAAAATAACCTAGAGAGAAAACTGACAATGATACAAAAAATTAGAACCATTATTTCTAGGAAGGTTACATGATTCCACAAGCAACAAGAGCTGTATTCCAGGAAGCAAATAACTCCTGAGTTACTTTTGGGATTGGAAGCCTATTGGAGAACTAAGCATCCTTAAAAGTGTTAAAACTTTGGGGAAAAAAATGTAAAATTTTGTTTTATTTTCCTTACATAAATTTCTTGATTACTTTAGTTTTACTTAATATATAAATAACACTTCTATGACTATCAAGTAAATAACTTTGAAACCATAAAATATTGCTTCCAAGTATAAGTTAAATCAATATTTTATTTACTTCATACTTTCATAGACCTAAATTAAGTTGAAATGTCAAAGAAAAAGAAGTGTAATTAAAGTTGTTGTCAGAAAATTTCTAAGTCCAGTGTACTCTTACATCAGGTTTCTAAGGCCAGCTTTTTCTTTAGTCAGGTCCATTTAAAGGATGAAATGATGTCATTGAACATTTTACAAAAGTGATTTACTTTGCCCAAACACAGCAGGGATACAGTGGCCTCCCTGTCCGCCTGACAGAAACAATTGTGATCTGCAGGTTTATAGGATATGGAGACTCATGTAGTTTTAGGCACATGTCAAGGATGCAGAGAGATCAAAAGAATAAGGATTGAGAAAAGGCCATTAGATTTGGCAATTAAGAAATCAATGGTTACTTTAGAAAGAGCAGTTTCAACTGAATGATGAAATCAGAAGCCAGACTGCTGATGTTGAGGTTTTATAGAGTTCCCCTCCCCACAACACACACACATACACATAAAAAGTCTTGGTTTTCTTCTTTTTTCTTTTGGAGGGGCTGAGTGATCCTAATGAGAGATATAGATGTTACTATAATCAAAGGTCTTGACACATCCCTTTGATATTATTTCAGAACACTTTAAATTGGAAGGTAGTTTCATCTAATCTCACTACAGTTTTCAGTCAATAGGGTTTAAGAGTTATGCCCAGAACATCTTATTTTGGTATCTTGTTAATCTTATTTCTATATTGGGATCTTCTTAAATCAGGGCATACCTTTTAAAAAATATATATTACTTAGTGAATAATATATAGCAAAACAAATTAACTTTAATCTTTCTCTTGCAAAAGTTACCTTTGAAATGTACCTTATGAAAATTCAACCTTTTCTTATTTCAGCATCAATACATAACTTATTTACGTGTTGATAAATACATCAATGAAACCACAGATCCCTCAAAGAATCAAACTTTGAAAATGCTATTGATAGAAGACTAACAAAGTAGTCAGAAGAAACCAATGGCTGGCCATTGTTATATTATAGATGTCAATATATCCCAGGGAACAACTTTAAAATTTTAGGATGTAGAAATTTTTGTTTATAAAAATAATTTTAAGGGCGGCTAGGTGGCGCAGTGAATAGAGCACCAGCCCTGGAGTTAGGAGGACCTGAATTCAAATCTGACCTCATATACTTAACACAAAACTAGCTGTATGACCTTGGACAAGTCACTTAACCCCAATTGCCCTACCTTCCCCCCTCCACAAAACAAAAGAAAAAAAACATCTAAAAAAAATTATTTTCTTCTTTAGGAAATAACACTAGACCTAGAATGAAGTATAAGTGAAAAAAGAGAATTCCCTTGAATCTTCTTGTTCTTAGAATTTTAGAGTCAAATCTTCTACCAGTCAAGTATTACTTTATGGTAGAAAAAGATTAAAAGCTAAATCTGACTTCCCAACTCAGAGCAATTCATTAATATATGCTAGAAACAGGAAAGAAAAATACCCTCCAGAAACTTGGATCTCCACTTTATCCTGAGGAATAACCTCTTATAATACCTATCAGGACAGCATATATCAGCTAATCAATCAGTAGAGTAGCTATGTGGCTTTGTAGACAGCATGCTGGGCTTGAAGTCAGAAAGTCATCATATTAACCTTGTAACATTGGTTGAATCAATTCTGTTTGCCTCCATTTCCTTATCTATAAAATGAACTGGAGAATTAAATGGCAAACCACTCCATATCTCTGCCAAGAAAACCTCAAATGGGGTCATGAAGAGTCAGAAACTACCACAAATGATTGAACAACAAATGTCTCAGATATCCTACTAAGTTTTGGGAACATAAAAGAAAGGAAAAAAAAACAGTCCCTGCCCTCAAGGAGCTCATGTTCTAATATGGGAAAAAACAAATAAACAAAGAAGCTGTATAAATAGGCAATAATTAACAGAGAAAACATTATAATTAAGAATGCTTAGAAAAGCTCCCTGTAGAAGATAGGATTTTAATTGGGTTTTAAAGGAAACAAGATAAGGCTGTAGGTGCAGTGAGGATAGAGAACATTCTAGGAATGGGTGAGAGCTAGAGAAAATGCTTGGAACAGAGAGATGGACTGTCTTGTTCATGGAAAAAGCAGGAGGCTGGTATTACTGTATCAAAGAGTATGTGGTACAGATCAAGGTGTAAAAAAAGTAGGAAGAGGCTAGGTTATGAAGGAGGGAAGACATGATCAGACCTGTACTTTAGAAAAATCTCACTGGTGGCTGGAGGATGTACTGGAGTGGGGAAGGACTTAAGGCAGGCAGGTAAACAAGTATGTTGTTGTATAATCCAAGAATGGGATTACTGAAGCCTCTACCAGAATAATAGCATTGAAAAGATATTGCAAAGTTGAAATCAATGATCCTTGGCAATAGATTGGATATGAGGTGAGAAAAAATGAGGAATCAAGGATGATTTCTAGTTTGTGAGTCTGAGGGAATTGGAGAATGGTATACTTTTCTACAGTAAAAGGGGGAGGGAAGAGGCAGAAAGGTTTAGGATGAAAGATAATAATTTTCTTTTTGGACATATTTAGTTTAAGATGTTTAAGTTTAAGGTTAAGATGGACATTCATTTGAAGTGTCTGAAAGGCAGCTAGAGATTCAAGACTGGAGGTCAGCAGAGAGGTTAGCACAGGATAGGCAGATTTTGAGAAATATCAGCATAGTGATGGTAATTAAATCTATAAGAACTGATGGAATCATAAAGTGAAGTAGTACAAAGAGAGAAGAGAAGAGGGCTCAAGATATCATTTTAAAGGATAACTAGAGTGTCCTAAAAACCTAGAAAGAAGAGAGCATCAAGGTGAAGAGGGTGATCCAAAGTTCCAAAGACTTCAGAGAGGTTGAGGAGAGTAACTAGCTCTATTTATTCAGTTCATCTCTCTCCTGAGCTCTAGTCCCACTTCACCAACTTTCTATTGGACATTTTGAACAGAATATCCCCATGGCGTCTCAAAATCAGCACGTCTAGAACAAGATCCTTTATTTTTTATTCTAAATCTTCCCCCTTTCCCAAATTTTCCCATAATGGTCAAGTACACCACCATTCTCCCACTCACCCCAGGATTACAACCTTAGTACCATCTTCAACTCCTTATTCTCACACACTCCACATTTACTACTTGTTGCTGTGTCATTGTTTCTATATTCACTGTATCCAAATGTGTCTCCTTCTCTATGGTCACACAGGAACCTATTGCTTTTTCCTGGCCTTTTGCTATAGTCTTCTAATTTCCTTCCCTGCTTCAGCTCTCTCCCTATTCCAATCTGTGCTTCACTCCAGAATTTCCCTGAAGTGTAGGACTGACAGTGTCCCCCCAGCAAAAAGTCCAGTGTCTACTTATTACCTCCAAAAATCAAAATGGAACCCTCTTTTTGGCATTCCAAGCTCTTCACAACCTTAACTCTTCCTAGCTTTTTAATCTGCTTACATTCCATTGCCCCTGTCGGACTCTATGATCTTCCTACCATTCACTTAGTGTTTCATGTATGTGACATTCAATCTCCTGTTTCTTTATGTTCGCACTGTCTGTTCCCTATCTTTGAAATGCGCTCTCTCTCACCTCCTGATACTCAGAATCTTGAGCAGATTTAAATCCTATATTTCAATTCTTAAGATTTGTTCAAGATTCTGAGCTTTCTCCTAGCTCAGAGTCATTAACAGAAGGTTTCCCAACCTTTCCAAACTGTAAGAAGCAACTACTAAATCAATATGATCCGTCTTCCCTTTGCTCTCTGTGGGTTCAATCTCATAATCCCTTCCAGATGTCTGGTCACCCTGCTTAGTACCACAGGAGAAGCCTCTCCTTAAACACTCCTGTGTTAGTAGATACCGTGAATAAATCATCTTCTCTCTCACCTTTATGCATACGAAATCAAGAAGTTATTCTTTGCCAAATTTCACTAATTTTTCCAAATTATTTTATTCTGCAGGGCCTGAGGTTCAGGATCTAGCAAGGAGTCAACACTTTACTAAGGATCATCAAGAGATATGACAACCATGGATACATGATTTAAAAATAAATAAATAAAACTATATAGAAATTCCAATCTTAAGGGGTTTTTTTAGCCCTTTCTGTGTCTCTCTGACAGATCCTAAACCTAGGTCCCTATAACGGCATCTCCTCTAAATATTAAATGGCTAGCCAAATCAAAGGATCAACAACTCAGCTCTTGGTGACTGCTTTTGGTCCCCAATACTGTATTCTATGTAAACCTGGTGACAGGTCTATGAGAACATTGTTCAATGGGATGTAGGTGACTTTGAGCTAATCTTTGGGGCCTCTCTGTCCTTTTGTATAACTTTTCTACATTTTTTCTTAGATTTTGATTCTGTTTTCCTCTTTTATTTTAAATTCTTTAATGCCCACTATCCTTGGGATACTCTCTAATTCTAGAGGTATGTCTTGTTAGCCCTATAATAGGACCTAGTCAAAATTCCTCAAACAAATATCTTTTAGTAAATTAATTAAAATGCCAGGTAATTGAGGTAGTTGTGAAACATAATAATCATGATTTGTGCTTATTTACTGACTACAAACTTATTGCAACACAATATATACATTGTTCCTTATTAAGATAAAAAAAAAACAACTTAGACTATGGTTAAGTATTCAGTCCCTGCTCTGTGTATATCCTGTAGAGCTCTTTCTGAAAGATATTCCTCACTAGAACCACTCATTTTATGCAAAATCTTTTTTTTTTTTTTTTTTGCTTTTGGAGGGTGTAATGGGAATGCAAATTTGGAAGATCTTCCCTGCCCCTAGGCTAAAATGCACCTGAAGTCTGGGGAGGGAGGCTTGTTTTTCAGTAGATACTTCTTGATTGGCCAGTGAGTCCATAAGGTTGTTACATTCTCTGAGCCAGGAGAAGGCTATATAAGCCCTGATGTGTAGCTTTGTTTTGGGACTCACTTTGAGAAGTGTTCTGTGATTTGATCTGAATTCTGGGAAGCTGTTGTTGAGAGTCCCCCGGCTTTGAAAAAACCCAGATGTGGAAACCCGATGTTGACTGGGTATGGATGTAATGGTTGGACAGTTTGTAAAGCTGTCTACTTGATCTGTTAATGTCTTGATAATTCTGTCTGTATATTTTGAAGTTTGGGGTGCTGACCTTTTTCCCCTGAACAAGGTAAACGATATATGTCTGACTGATTAAAGTAAGCTTGTTAACCCATTTTGAGTTGCTTTCCTTTAACAAAGCAGATCCAAGAACCTGTGTTGGCAGACACCCTGGGGAAGCCGGGGTGCTTGCTGTTACAGGGGGGGGGGG
>NW_027185735.1:7691516-7743073 GCF_028583685.1 Petaurus breviceps papuanus
GGGAGGTTGCCTCTTCCTCTCCTCTTCCTCTTGCAGTCAGCGCCCAAACACTGTTGGCAGACACCCTGGGGGGGCCGGGGGGCTTGCTGTTATAAAGGGGGGGGGGGGGAAGCAGGGCAATTGGGGTTAAGTGACTTGCTCAAGGTCACACGGCTAGTAAGTGTTAAGTATCTGAGACCGGATTTGAACTCAGCTCCTCCTGACTCCCGGGCTGGTGCTCTGTTCTAGCCTCCTAGCCATCCCTAATGTCATTTTTATTAAAGTAGTTTCTCATAATACTTTAATTCAGACAGACTAGTCCCATTGTTGTTGTTGTTTTAATTAGTGAGTATAGAGGAAATTTAGTATTACATTACAGACATCTTAGAGTTAAGATGTGCTATGCAGTGTGCCAGGGATACAGACATTTTGCTACTACTGCTGGTGTCACAATTCCTTCCTTAGCATTCTCTATGGAATCAGGAATGCAAAAGAATACTACAATGAATTTAACAATATTGACTTTGCATAAAATTCAGTAAAAGGTTACTGACAGGAAGAGTACACAATTCACTCTGAATTATGCCCACCAAAACTTAAGCAATTGAACCTTGTCTATGAATATCCCTCTGCCTTATACCTGTTAAACATAGTTAAGAAAATGTAATAGTCACCTTCATGCTTGGGATAGTCCTGAATTGTACATTCTGAGCTGTAGTTCAGAGCTGAGCAGCTGGGTGTTTCTGAACTCATTAATTTGAAAATGAGAACCAGAAAAATACAACTTCTTGGTAAAATAGGAAAAGGAAAAAAAGAAGCAGAAAGCTAAGTAAACCTAAGTAAAAGAAGAGAGGAGTTGGAGAAAAGAGGGAGAGACATTTAAGACATGGGAAAGCCTGGAAGTATTTAGGGAAGAGGAAGTGTAAGCATGTAAGAAAAAGAATGGTGTTATGGAAATAAGACTAGATATTGAATCACGAGACCTAGATTCAAGTCCTGGTTCTGCCATATACTTGGTATCTCTCTGGATCATAGGTTTTTTACCTCTAAATTAAAAAAACTGAGTTGTGACATTACTTCTTCCAAATCTAATATTCTGTGATTTGGTAATATTTTTAATTGAGAATTGTATGTACAATGATAAAGAGACATTATTGATAAGAATGTGTGGAGCCAAGATGTCTAATTAGATGAAGCATCTGAATTTTCCCAATATTCCCCTCCAAACAACTTTAAAGCAATACCTCAAATTAAATTCTGGAGCAGCAGAGAGAACAAAAGACAGTCCTGGGGTAAGAAGCAACTCTGACATGGCAGAGTTTGTGTCAGCAGTGGAGAGCAAATCCTCCCCCCAGTTCCAAGGTGAAAAAGAGTGCTTGTGGTCATTCAAAGACCAGAGCACAAGCCAGGAGAGGAGTAAAACCTCTCCTTTGATCATACCACCTTGGAAGAACTGAAAATCTACAAGTCCCTAGAAGTATCTCTAAAAACAGAAGCACAAAATACCTGAAGCTTAGGACAGTACACCCTCTATGCTGGAAGCAGCGTCCTGCCTTAACAAAGAGGTAAAAAGTCAAGTAATTGGGGGTGAGACATTTTTTCCAACCCAAGACAACTTTGGAGGTCAGGAGAGGTCTTGAACTCTGATAGGGGTTGATCCAGAATGCATGTGACAGTAAGAACAGCTGTAGGTCTTGAAGACAGTGACAGTGACAACAGCAGCTTCAAGAGCTCTCAAGCCAGAGACAGTAAGGGAATCTGGCAATTGGTAAGAAAGAAATTAAATGGAATTCTTGTACTAGTATTGGGCTCAGGATTGGGTGCTGTTTGGCAACTCCATTGCCTATACCCACTTCTGGGTCATAGTTCTAGATTACTGAGGAATGCTTGCTGTCCCAAGTGAACAGGGGACATGAAGAGTAGTACTACTTCCAGTCTCAAGGGAGAAGGGCCCTTGAAAAGCAGTATCACTTGTAGCTGCAAGGAATCATAGGCCCTTCCTAGGTAAAAATGAAGAGAACAGACTAGGAGATCAGTGACAATACCTCTCCCTGAATCACACTATCTTGGAAGCATTGAAAACTTCCAAATCTGCAGAACTAATAGAAATAGGCTGGAAAAATAGGGAAACAAAAACGAACCTGAAAACAAAAATCCACTGTGATGACAGGGACAATCAAGATAAAAACTCAGAAAAATACAATGATGTCAAAACAGCTACAAGCAAAGTCTCAAAGGAAAAATTGTGAATTGGCACAAGTCCAACAAGAATTCCTGGAAGAGTTAAAATATTTTAAAAATCAAATGAGAGTTATAGAGGAACAATTGGGAGAAGAAATGAGAGTAGAGAAAGAAAATTATGAAGAGACAAAAGCTGGTAAAAAAAAAGAGCAAAAAAGAAATACTGAAGAAAATAATCCTTTAAAAAGCAGAATTGGCCAAAAGTAAATGTAAAAAAGAAATCATAAAGGACATAATATAGTTAAGGTCTTTCCCAATATTGGGAAAGGATACATGTAACTTTTAAGAACTTTATCATTTTTAGGGCAGTTAGAAGGTGTCTCCATAGACACAGGGCAAGAGTATGAATTGATAATGTTGAAATAATCTCAAAAAATATGAGAGGATGTAGCCAAGATGGCAGAGTAAAAGCAGGGACTTGCTTGACCTGTCCTCCAAACTCCTCCAAATACCTATACAAAATGACTCTAAATAAATTCTAGAGCAGAAGATTTCACAAAATGACAGTGAAACAAATTTCCAGCCCAAGACAATATGGCAGGTCAACAGGAAAGGCCAGCTGCACCAGTCTGAGGGATGAATGAAGTTCAGGGTAAAACACACCAGTATAGACTGGGCCACATAGAGTAGGCCTCAGGGAATTGAATCACTGGCAGCTATGGTGGTTTCCAGACTTCTCAACCCATAAATGCCAAAAACAACTAAGAAGGTCAGTAGGAAAAGTCTGTCAGACCTGGGTGAAAGAGGAGCCTGTTCTGGCCACAGTTCCAGAGCAACAGCAGAGATGGCAGTGGCTGCTTCTAGAGCTCTCAGCCCACAGATGGTGGGAGGATCAAACATGATCATATGGGGATTACAGGGATCCCTTTAGTGACACTAAGACAGCCTGTACTTCAATCTGTGTCACAATCCTGGATGGCACTCCTGGGGTGAGGAGGAACACTGGCATGGCAGAGTTGTGGTGACAGTAGAGAGTAAATCCTCACAGTTCCCAGGCAGAAAGGAATACTTGTGGTCATTTATAGACTAGAGCATAGGCCATGAGAGGAGTAAAAACCTCTCCTTTGATCATACCACCACTGAAAATCTACAGGTCCCTAAAGTATCCCTAAAAATAGCTGCACAAAACACCTGAAGCTTGGGACAGTACACCCTCCACACTGGAAGCAGAGTCCTACCGTAACAAAGATTTAAAAAGTCAAGTAATTGACTGGGAAAATGAGAAACCAGAGGAACAATCTCAGATTGTAGAATCTTACTTTGACATTTATCCTTGCCATACCAATCAAACTTCTAAACATTTGTTTTTTACAGTTAGAAAAAAATAATGACAAAATTCATCTGGAAGAACAAAAGGTCAAGAATATCAAGAGAATTGATTAAAAAATATCATGAAGAAAGGCAGCCTAGCAGTACCAGATATCAAAGTGACTGACAATCATGAAAACAATCTGTTTCTGGCTGAGAAAAAGAGTGGTGGATCAGCAGAAGAGCTTTGGTACACAATACAAAGTAGTAAATGATGATAGTCATCTACTGTCTGATAAATCCAAAGATCCAAGCCTTTGAGGCAAGAACTCACCATTTGACAAAATTTGCTAGGAAAACAGTTTGACAGAAACTAGGCACATGGTAAGCAGTAAATCATTGTAGCTCTCCCACATTTGTTTCTAAAGAACCATAGAAACATGCTCCAGAACAAATCCTGGAACAGTGGATTCAGCAGAAAGATGGGTATGGAGTGTTATTTTAGCCTGAGAGACTTGGAGGATTTGTAAGAAAGGATCCTAACACTTGAGCCAAAGGGGAGCACATTTCAGAACAAAATGCATCCCAGCAAGCCAGTAGCAAGTCCTACCTTAACAAGCCAGTGGGAGATCCTGAGCCCCAGTGTGGTGGAGCAGGCAAAAGCCAACACCAGGACCATCCACATGCTTTAGCATAGCCAGGGGAACCAGTAAAATACAGCTTGGAAAACCTCCATGTGCTTCAGTGAAGCCCAGGGCAGGCAGATGTCAACCAATGGCCCAACCTCTATGTGCTTCAATATAGCCCTGAGGAAATGAAGAAAAACTCCACCTGGCCTCAGCATATGCCAGACCAGGATGCCAGCTTATCACCAGGTAAGCTGCCAGACCCCTACAGCCTCCAGAAGTACCAGCCACCCCCTAGACCCACCCCCTCAACACAGAACCAGGTATAAGGGTCCCCCATGGGTGTCAGGGCAACATCAGTGCAGCACCAGGTAAACAATCAGGGCCTATATCCCATGGCCCAAGAAACCAGAGAGAGAACCCCTTAAACCCTGGGAGTGGACACCAAATTTAAAAAGAAAGGGAAAAGGACAAACAAATATGAACAAGAAAAAAATACAAAAAAAGAATCTGAACACAGAAAGTTATTATGATTACAAGGAGCAACAAAGCATGAACTCAGAAGAAGACAACAATGTCGAAAGTTATGGGCAAACCACCCCCCAAAAAGTAGGAAGTGGTCTCCTCAAGCTCTAGAAAAACAAACAACCCCCCCCTCCCCCAATCCTCACAGAAGAGTTTAAAAAGGAGCATAAAAATCATATAACAGAGGTAAAAGAAAAACTGGGAAAAGAAATAAGCGTGATACAAAAGAATTATTAAAAAAAAGACTCAACAGCTTAGAGAACTGCTTAAAATGTAGACTTCGCCAAATGAAAAAGTTGATACAAAAATTCACTGAAGAAAACAACTCCTTAAAGAACACAGTTAGCCAAATGGAAAAGAATGTAAAAAAGCTAATTGAGGAAAACAATTCCTTAAAAGTTCGAATTGGGCAAGTGGAAGCTACTGACTCTGAGAAATCATGAATCAATCAAATAAAAAAGAATGAAAAATAGACAAAAATGTAAAATACCTCATGGGAAAAACAACTGACTTGGAAAATAGATTCAGGAGAGACAATATCAGAATCATTGAACTACTTGAAAGCTATAATCAAAATGAGGACCTACACGGCATCTTTCAAGAAATTATCAAGGAAGACTGCCCTGATATCCTGGAACCAGGGACATAGAAACAATCCATCAATCACCTCAGGAAAGAGATCTCAAAATAAAAACCCCGAGGAACATTAGAATCAAATTTCAGAACTATCAAGTCAAGGAAAAAATACTACTAGTGGCCAGAAGGACACAATTCAAATATTGGGAGTCACAATAAGGATCACATACAAATTGGGAGCTGCAACAATAAAGGCCTGGAAGTCATGGAACATGATATTCTGGAGGGCAAAAGAGCTAGAACTACAAGCAAAAATCACTCAGAAAAATTAAAAATAATACATCAAGGGGGGAAATGGTCATTCAACAAAATAGAAGGATTTCAAGCCTTCATAAAGAGAAAAGCAGAACTAAACCAAAAAGTTGACCTCCAATATAAAAATCCAAGAGAAGTATAAACAGATAAAAGGGGAAAAGAAAACATAAGGGATTCAATAGGGCTAAGCTGTTTCCATCCCTACACAGGAAGATGATACTTGTAACTCTTAAAATTTGTATCACTAATGGTACAGCTAGAAGAAACATACATAGATAGAGCATGTGGGCATAAGGTGAATTTGAGGGAATGACATAACAAAATTTAAGGGATGAGAAAGACAAGTACATAGGGTGCAGAAGGAAGGGAGAGGCAGAATAGGATAAATTAATTAAAAAATAAAGAGGCACTATTACAGCAGAGGGGAAAATGGGAGGGTGAGCAATGGACATTGCTTGAACATTAGTCTCATCAGTATTGACTCAAAGAGGAAATAACATACACAAGCAGTTGAATATAGAAATCCATCTTACATGATGAAGTAAAGGGGGACTGACAGATCATGGGAGGTGGTAGACAAAAATAAAATACTTGTGAGGTGAGAAAGGGCGAAAGAGAGAGAACAAATGGGGGAAGAATAGGATGGAGAAAAATGCAGAGATAGTAATCATAACTGAATGTGAATGGGATGAATTCTTCTACAAAATGGAAGTGGATAGCAGAGTGGGTCAAAAAACAGAATCCTACAATATGTTGCTTACAACAAACACACCTGAAGCAGAGAGAGATACACACAGAGTAAAGGTAGGGGGCTGGAGCAGAATCTGTTATACTTCAGCTGAGGTAAAAAATAATTCAAGGGTAGCAAGGTCAAAGTAGGAGAACTGGAATACTCCTTGTTCCCCATTACTACTTCCAAGTACTCCCTTAACCACCATCTCTCTGTAACCTCTTCTTTGAGATTCATGATATCCACATCTACCACCCAATCAAAATCTTGGTAGTCATTGTCTACAGACCTCCAAGAATGGACCTCCAGGAAGAACTTTCTTGCTCTTTGTGTTCAGTGCATGGCTAACATTTCTTCTCTCTTCCACAACACCTGCCATACATATTGTTTCTTCCCTTAACACCCTAAACACCCAATTACTCAATGTAATCCCTTCCCATGACCTAGTCCTCCACTCCACTTAATCCACACACAGAGATTGTCATACTCTAAATCTTCTCATCACCACCAAAAATGTGCCATCACCATGTTCAAGAATGCTGAAATCTTATTCAATTACAATCTATTGTTTTTTACCCCCCCCCCAGCCTTCCCTCATAAAACCTTACTTTTCTTCCACATCATGTCCTCCCTTCCCTTGGGATGGGATGGTCAATTTTCTCCAGGGCCATCTCCCCTACATTTGCTACTCCTTACTCTTTTCCTCATCTTGGCCCCTTGATGACCAAATTCAACTGTATGCATTCTCTTTTGAAGCTTTAGCCTCTTTATCATTTTGCTTTGGCAAGCCTCAGCCTTGAATCACTCCAACCATCTGTTGTCTTTCCCTCTATACTAGTCCTACTGAACCAAGGTAGAGAAAACCATGCAACCATTATGACTGGGTCTACTACATTTTTACATTGCATAACCTCAGTTGCGTTCTCAATACTGCTGGTCAATCTCCTTATATGCCTCTCTTATTTGTTATTTCACTCTCCATAGCAGCTTTTCAAAACCTCTTTATCACCTCTCAAATCGCCCATGGTCTTTATTCCTCCACCATTTCAAATAAGAACTTTACTTCATATTTATAGAAAAAATTGAGGCCATATCCCATGATTTCCCTCTTCTTCTTTCTTCTTCCTCACCTCTTATCACTCTAATGCCTTCTGCCATTATCTCCTTCACTTCTGCTCCACATGATGAGATGGCCTTAGTCCTTATTAAGCCTAACCCTTATTTCTGCTAAAGTGATCCTATACCTTTCCATTTCCTTCAAAAGAGGTCTTCCTCTGTCATCCTAATTCTATATTTTTTCAATCTGTCCCAGTCTACTGACTCATTCCCTGTTGCTAAAAAATATGCGCATTTCTCCCCATTCCTGAAAAAGAAAACAACACTTAATTCTTCCATTCCTGCTATCATCCTCTATGTCTTCTGCCATTTGTGGTTATACTAATTGAAAAGTCCGTCTACTGTAGATACCTCCACTTTCTTCTTGTTATTTTTTTTTTGGCTTTTTTCAATTTACTTATTTTTAGTTTTGAACATTCATTTCCACAAGATTTTGAGTTACAAATTTTCTCCCTGACTTTCCCCTACCCCACATCCCAAGATAGAAAAACTATTGAATACCCCTTCTCCCAATCTGTTCTCTAATATATCCTTCCCCCTTCCTCCCCTAACTTTTCAGTAGGGCAAGATGGATTTCTATACCTGTAAAGCCATACACAAGCAGCTTTCCAGAGGACCGCTTCTGTGAATAGCTTTCGAGGTTCTGATTACATAGAATAGTGAACTCTCTATTTATTCCATAACAAATCAGAGCAAAATATTCACATTAAATCAAGCTACAGCATTCAGAATGTTACAACTTATCAAAGAAAATCAAAATACAGCATTCGTCATGTCACAACTTAACAACTTATCACTAAAATGATGTAATGCCAAGCAAAGGCAACTTCCCAAGGTTCAAAATACCAACATAGATGCTCTCCATTTTATTCAGTGACAAGTTAAGAATAGAGAAAATCAAAATATAACATAATTCAAATTACATAATTCACCAAGTGTAATTCAATAATTCCCAAGTACTACTTGACCCCTAGGCAGTACATTCATTTAGTCAATCACAAAGCCCCTCTTCTCAAATGGAGATTAGTTTCCAATCATAAGTAAAGTACATTAATTTGGTCAGTCACAGAGCAAAAAAAAAGTCAAAAGTTTCCCACCCTTGGATCACAACTGAATAGGCCATCTACCCCAGAGTTACAACAAGCTTAAGTACAGCATTTAATACCCAAAGAGAGGTCTTCTCTTCATCTTGACCTGAGGCAAATTCTCAGCAATCTTTGTTCATGGGGAGACAAAGCTTAGAAAGGCAACAAGATACATTGCCAGTGTCCTCATTAATTCATTCTCTGTCTGCAGAACAGTCTTAGGACCCCTGAAAATATTAGCAAAACCCTCTTCCAGGATTTCTTTAAACATACAACAGGAAAATCCTTCTTCATGGTTTCTGAACCAACAGCAAGGTTCCAGAACCTCTGCAACAACAGCACTGTCCTTCACCAGTGGACACAATTCACTCTCTGTCTGCAGAACAGTCTCAGGAGCTCTGATCCAACAGCAAGGTTCCAGGACCTCTGCAACAACAGGATTGTCCTTGACCAGTGGATGATTCTGGCAAAACAACATCAAAACAGACAGATAAAGTACCAGCATAACCACCATGTCTCCTTACTCTTTCGCAGTTCTGGGTGGCAGCTCTCAAAAGTCCTGGGCAGGTCGAACTGGCCCTCAGCAATCCTCTCTGTCTCTCTGCCTCCATGATGCTGCTTCCAAAAAATTCTTCTGCCTCTCTCTCTGCTGGTGCCTCTCTAAATTCATGTCACCAGATCCTCTCAGTTCAGCCCTCTCCTTTCATGTCAACAAGTCCATCCCACAAGTTGGATTCACAAGCTCTGGGTTTTAATACTCAACCAAGCCAATACAGGGGATCTTTAAATTCCATTACTATTACAAATGACCACATAGTTTTCACCAAAGTGGTTCACATAGTTTTCAACAAAGTGCAATCATATAGTAACTCAATCATTCAATCATCCTTTTTAAAAATTTTTTTATTAATTTGTTTACTTTTAGTTTACAAGATTAAGTTAAACAATTTCTTGAGTTTCAAATTTTGTCCCCCTCCCTCCATTCTCCCCCCCCCCTTGGCAGCATACAATCGAGTATAGGATCTGCAAATACTTTCACATTAGACATTAGTCAGGTTATAAAGATGGATTGTATCAGATGGAGTGAAAAATTGTAAAGAGGAAATAAAACCAAACAAGAAGAAGATCAGGTGGTTTGCTTCAATCTGGATTCAAACTCAATTCTTTCTAGTTCTTTCTCTGGATGTAGACATCTCTCTCCATCATGAGTCTTTTGGAGTTGACTTATATCACTGCATTGCTGTGAAGAGTCCAGTATATCAAAGTTCATCATCACATATATGTTATGTCTGTAATGGTGTACAAATTTCTCCTGGTTTTACACTTCTCACTCAGCATCAGTTCGTATAAGCCTCTCCAGGTAAATATGAAGTCTATCTGCTCCTCCTTTCTCATGGCACAATAGTATTCCATTACATGCATATACCACAACTTGTTCAGCCATTCTCCAATTGATGGGCACCCCCTTAATTTCCAATTCTTTGCTACCACAAAAAGAGCTGCTGTAAATGTTTTTGTACATATGGGTCTTCCTCCCAATTCTAAGATCTCTTTGGGATATATAACCCTAGAAGTGGTGTTGCTGGGTCAAAGGGTATGAAATTATTTATAACCTTTTGGGCATAATTCCAGATTGCTCTCCAGAAAGGTTGAAACGCTTCACAACTCCACCAACAATGCATTGGTGCTCCCATTTGCCCATATCCTCTCCAGCATTTGTCATTTTCCTTAGCCAATCTGACTGGTGAAATGTGGTACCTCAGATTTGTTTTGATTTGCATTTCTCTAATCAATAGTGTTTTAGAGCATTTCTTCATATGCTTATAAATATCTTTAATTCCTTTCTCTGAAATCTGCCTGTTCATATCCTTTGACCATTTATCAATTGGGGAGTGACTTGTACTCTTTTAGATTTGACTCATTCTCTATATTTCAGAAATGAGTCCTTTATCAGAGACATAGGATGTAAAAATTCTTTCCCAATTCCCACCTCCTTCTTAATCTTGGTTACATTGGCTTTGTTTGTATAGAGCCTTTGCAATTTAACGTAATCAAAATTATTCATTTTGCATTTTGTAATTCACTCTAATTCTTGTTTGGTCATAAAGTCTTTCCCTCTCCACAAATCTGACAGGTAAACTATTCCTTGCTTTCCAAGATTGCTTACAATATCAACCTTTATACCTAGATCATGCACCCATTTAGACTTGATTTTGGTATATGGTGTTAGATAACGGTCTATGCCCAGTTTCTGCCATACTATATTCCAGTTTTCCCAGCAGTTTTTGTCAAATAGTGCGTTCTTATCCCCAAAACTGGGGTCTTTGGGTTTATCAAACAATAGATTACTACAGTCATTGATTGCAGAGTATTTTGTGCCCAATCTACTCCATTGATCCACTACTCTATTCCTCAGCCAGTACCAAGTAGTTTTGATGACTGCTTCATTATATTATAGATCAAAAATCTGGTATAGCTAGTCCACCTTCCCTATCATTCCTTTTCATCAATTCCCTTGATATTCTGGACTGTTTGTTCTTCCAAATGAATTTTGTTCCTATTTTTTCTAATTCTGTAAAGTAGTTTTTTTTGGTAAGTTGATTGGTATGGCACTAAATATATAATATAATTTGGGTAAAATTGTCATTTTTATTATATTAGCTTGACCCATCCATGAGCAACTGATATTTTTCTAATTAGTTAAATCTGACTTTATTTGTGTGAAACGTGTTTTTGTAATTGTGTTCATATAAGTCCTAGGTTTGTTTTGGCAGGTAGATTCCCAAATATTTTATAAAGTCTACATTAACTTTGAATGGGATTTCTCTTTCTATCTCTTGTTGCTGAATTTCATTAGAAATATAGAGGAATGATGGGGATTTATGAGGGTTTATTTTATATCCTGCAACTTTGCCAAATTTATTTATTGTCTCAAGTAGTTTTTTACTTGATTCTCTAGGATTCTTTAAGTATATCATCATATCATCTGCAAAGAGTGATAGCTTGGTCTCTTCTTTGCCTAATTTGCTTCCTTTGATTTCTTTTTCTTCTCTAATTGCTACTACTAACATTTCTTGTACCAGATTGAATAAGAGGTGTGGTAGTGGACATCCTTGTTTCTCCCCTGATCTTATTGGAAATGCGTCTAGCTTATCCTCATTATATATAATACTTGCTGATGGCTTTAAATAGATGCTACCTATTATTTTAAGGAAGGCTCCATTTATTCATATACTTTCTAGTGTTTTAACAGGAATGGATTTTGTATTTTGTCAATAGCCTTTTCTACATCTATTGAGATAATCATGTGGTTTCTGCTAGTTTTATTGTTGATATGGTCAATTATACTGATGGTTTTCTTAATATTAATCCATCCTTGCATTCCTGGAATAAATCCTACCTCATCAAAGTGTATTATTCTTAAGGTAAGTTGCTGTAGACTTTTAGCTAATATTATATTTAAAATTTTTCATCTATATTCATGAGGGAAATGGGTCTATAATTTTCTTTTTCTGTTTTATCTCTTCCTGCTATAGGTATTGGTACCATATTTGTGTCATAAAAAGAATTTGGTAGGACTCCTTCTTCACTAATTTTCCCAAATAGTTTGTAGAGGATTGGAATCAACTGTTCTTTAAATTTTGATGCAATTCACTAGTAAATCCATCTGGCCCTGGAAATTTTTTCCTAGGGAGTACACTGATGGCTTGTTTGATTTCTTTTTTTCTGAGATGGGGTTATTTAAGTAATTCACTTCCTCTTCAGTTAATCTGGGTAACTTGTATTTTTGTTAATATTCACCCATTTCACTAAGATTGTCAAATTTATGTATATAGAATTGGGAAAAGTAATTCCTAATTCTTATTTTGATTTGCTCTTCATTGGAGGTAGATTCACCCTTTTCATTTTTGATACTCATAATTTGGTTTTCTTCTTTTTTTTTTAACGTATTGACTAAGGGTATATCAATTTTATTGTTTTTTTCGTAAAACCAGCTCTTAGTTTTATTTAGTAATTCAATAGATTTCTTAATTTCAATTTTATGAATCTGTCATTTGGTTTTCAACATTTCTAATTTAGTATTTGATTGGGGATTTTCAATTTGTTCTTTTTCTAGGTTTTTCAACTGCATCCCCAATTCATTGACCTCCCTTTTCTCTAATTTAATCATGTGTGCACTCAGGGATATAAAACTTCCCCTAAGAAGTGCCTTTAATGCATCCCACAAATTTTGGTATGTTGCCTCATTATTATCATTCTCTTGAATGAAATTACTCATTGTTTCTATAATTTCTCATTTGACCCACTCATTTTTTACGATTAAATTGTTCAATTTTCAATTAGGTTTTAGTCTATCTTTCCATTTCCCTTTATTTAATATAATTTTTATTGCATCATGATCTGAGAAGGATGCATTTAATATTTCTGCCTTTCTGCACTGAATTATGAGGTTTTTATGCCCTAGAACATGGTTGATTTTTGAGTATATGCCATAAACCTCTGAAAAGAAAGTATATTCATTTTTATCCCCATTCAATTTTCTCCAGAGATCTATCATATCTAGCCTCTCTAAAATTCCATTCACCTCCTTAACTTCTTTCTTGTTTATTTTGAGCTTAGAATTATCAAGTTCAGAGAGGGGAAGATTAAGGTCTCCCACTAGTATAGTTTTACTATATATTTATTCTTCTAACTCCCTTAATTTCTCCTCTAGGGATCATGATGCTATACCACTTGGGGCATGTATGTTAAATAATGATATTGTTTCATTCTCGATGGTGCCTTTTAGCAGGATATAGTTTCGTTTCTTATTTCTTTTAATTAGATCTATTTTTGCGTTTGCTTTATCTGAGATAAGGATTGCTACCCCTGCTTTATTTTTACTTTAACTAAGGCATAATATAATCTTCTCTAGCCTTTTACCTTTACCCTGTGTGTATCCATTTGTTTCAAATGTGTTTCTTGTAGACAGAATATTGTAGGATTATGGTTTTTAATCCATTCTGCTATCCACCTCTGTTTTATGGGAGAGTTCATCCCATTACCATTTACAGTAATGATGACTATCTGTCTCTTCCCCTCCATCCTATTCCCTCCACTGCTTATGTTTTTGTTTCTTCCTTCTCCCTTCCTCTTTTTAAGGGTTGTCCTTTTGACCACCACCTCCCTCAGTGTGTTTTCCTTGTGTACCTTTTTTATGTCTTTCTTGAGTCTTTAAATTGGAGATCAAATTTTCCATTGAGCTCTGGCTTTTCATCAGGAAAGTCTGGAAGTCGCTTATTTCATTAAATGACTATCTCATTGCCTGAAAGAATATGCTCAGTTTTGCCAGGTAGTTAATCCTTGGTTGCAGTCCTAGCTCTTTTGCCCTATGAAATATCGAATTCCAATCCCTCTGATCTTTTAATGTGGAAGCTGCTAGGTCCTGTGTGATCCTGACTATAGTTCCACAATATTTGAATTGCTTCTTTTTGGCTGCTTGCAGTATTTTCTCCTTATTCTTGTAATTCTAGAATTTGGCTACTGTATTTCTTGGAGTTTTAATTTGGGATCTCTTTCAGGAAGAGTCCATTGAATTCAGTCGATACCTATTTTATCATCTGATTCCAGGACTTCAGGACAGTTTTCTTTGACAATCTCTTGGAAGATGCTGTCCAGGCTGCTTTTATCACCATGGCTTTCTGGTAGACCAGTAATTCATAAGTTATCTCTCCTGGATCTGTTCTCTAGGTCAGTTGTTTTTCCAGTGAGATATTTTACACTTTCTTCCAATTTTTCAGTCTTCATGTTTTGTTTGATTGACTCTGGGTGCATCATAGAGTGCTGAGCTTCAGTTTGACTGATTCTACTTTTTAGTGAATTATTCTCTTCAGTTACTTTTTGAAGGTCCTTTTTTAGGGAGGTATTTTCTCCAATTAGTTCACTGATTTTACTTTTTAAGGATTTGTTTCTTCAGTGAGATGTTTTTCCAGTTTGGTCACTGTAGATTTAAATTTGTCTTCTATCTCCCTAATTTGGCTTTCAAAATCTTTCTTGAGCTCCTCCAAGAATGCTTTTTGGGCTTGAGACCAATTCATTTTTCCTTCTGTGATATCAAGTGTGAGTACAGAGTCCATATTGTCCTCTGTATTTGGTTGTTCTTGATTGCTATAATAACTCCAATTGATTTTCTTGTCTTCCCATTCTTCTTCTCAGCTTCTTTCCTTCCAATTGGAATTTTTTATTCCCTATTTTCTCAGGCTGGGAGCTAAGGGCCCGGTTGTTGACTTTATATGCTGTAGCCTCTGGGTGTCTAGGTTGAGGCCAAGGCCAGGAGTCTCAGTGTTCCCCCCTGAGTTATGCTGAGGGTCACAGAGTAATCTGTGGAGGAGGGGTGGTCTGGCCACTTCAGATTTCTGCCTCTATGCCCCTGGGCTACTGCTCATGCAGGCTTTTGCTGGTCAGGTGAGGTGGGGCTTGTTGGGACTCCTCCCCCTCTTCTCTTCAGATTCCTTGCTGCCTTAGTTATACCACTCCTCAGTGACTCTCAAGCCTGAGGCTATTTCCTCTATCTCAGAATTTCCCTCTAGGTGGGACACTTATCTCTGGGTTTTCTAGGTCAGGGAGGGGGAATTGGAGCAGCCAGAGTTTACTTTGGCATCCTAGCCCATGGAAAAAAAAAAACAGGCAGGTTATTTCTAACCTTCTGGGCTGGGGACTGATAGCCCCAGGAGAAGCTGCTGTCTCTGCTGGGGGCCCTGAGCCATCTCTTACCCGGCTCCAATGGATCCTCCTGTCCTGTGGTGAGATGCTGGTGAGGCGGCTGCAAATTGCCCTTGGGGTGAGTATGTCTGCTGGCTGGGGCTCCTTCTCTCTCTGCTGTGGTCTACTCTGTAGTCTGACCTGCTGCAGCCTCCACGTGCTCTATGTTCCCCCCGCCTGGACCCACGTGGGAACTTTTCTGGGCTGGATTCTGTCATGCTCTGTCTCCCAGTGAATTCTGACACTCCAAAATCCATTCAGATTAACTTTTTAAAATTTAGTGATCGGATTCATGGAAGAGCTTGGTAAAGTTACTGCTTCCATTCCACCATCGTGACTCCCATTCAATCACCTTTAAGGAGGCTTGCCTAATTAAGGGTCACAAAGCACAAAAATCAAAGTTCTCCACCCATGGGTTTCAATTTAGTTACAACTCAGTCTCTGTTAGGGGTATTGGAAAGTACAAAAGCCATCCACACCTAGGTCACAACTAAATTATAATTTCATCAGTCGCTACTCAGTACCCATAGAGAGATCTTTTCATCTCGACTCAGGGCAGGTTTTCAGCTCCCATTGCTCCTCTTCCATGGTCCCAGCTCCTGGCCAAATCTAACCAACTGCCACCTGAGTTCAAAGGCAGACAGCTCCCAGATTCTTGTCCAGCTCTCTGTGCAATTCCTATTCCACATTGGGGCTCATATTTCCAGTCCATCTCAAGTCCCTCAAAGTCTCTGTTCCTGAAAAGACAAGGCTTAACAAAGCCACAAGAACATCCATTAACATTAACAAATTCACAAGAACATTTGTACAAAGTACTGGCACCACAATCATGCTTCCTCAGTCTTCTGGAGCTCTGGCTGTCTCTCAGAAGTCCTCAGCAGCTCCAGCTGGCCCTCAGACGTCTTCAGCACCATAAGTTCCATTCTCAAAATCAGAGTCACTTTATCCATCCTCCACATGGCTTGCTCCAAGAAATTCTGTCTCAGTTTTCAATTCTCATTCCTCTTCTCAATTCTCAGTTCAGTCTTCAGTCCAGCAGCAGCTGTCCTGCCTCCACCATTCTTACCCCAGGAAATTCTCACTCTCCAGCTTGTACTCTTCCTTAAATATGGTATAGCTCCTCCCTGTTCAGCCCCTTCCTATTACAACAGCAACAGTGGTCCCTGTTCAGCCCCTTCCTGTTATGTCAGCAACAGGGGTTCATGCCTCCTGTTTCTTTATAGAGGCTTAATTTGAAACTAGGTGTAAAGTGCCTCTCAGCTTTCCAATACAAAGGGATCTTCAAATTCCATTACCATTACAATACCCCAGTGCCTGTATATCTTATTTCCCATTTGCATGTAAAAGAAACATTTTTTTAACATTTGTTTTTAAAACTTTGATTTTCAGATTTTTTCCCTTCTTCCCTCCTCACCTACCCCCACTGGGAAGCAAGCATTTCAATATAGGGTGCACATGTGTAGTTATGCAAAACATTTCCATAGTAGCTATATCGTGAAAGACTAACTATATTTCCCTCCATCCACTCCCACTCCCCACTTATTCTATTTTCTACTTTGATGCTGTCCCTTTTCAAAACGTTTTGCTTCTAACTACCCTGTCCCCCAATCTGTCCTCCCTTCTATCATTCCCCCTTTTATCCCTTTCCCCCCTCCTTTCCTGTAGGATAAGATACCCAGTTGAGTATGTATGTTATTCCCTCGTTGAGCCAAATTCAATCAGAGTAAAGTTGACCCATTCCCTTTCATTTTCCTGCTTTTCCCCTCCATTGTAACAGTTTTCTTTTGCCTCTTTTATATGAAATAATTTACCTCATTCTATCTCTCCCTTCTCCCAATTTATTCTTCTGTCACCTATTAATTCTATTTTTTAGATATCATCCTTTCCTATTCAAGTGATCCTGTGCCCTCTGTCTATATATACATGTACACTTATACACACACACTCACATGTGTATTTATACACACATACACCCTCCTATGCATACATATATATGTATGTACACACATACATACACACACATACATACATATATTCCCTTCATTCATACTGTGAAAAGTCTCAGGAGTTACAATTATCATTTTTCCATGTAGGAATGTAAGTAGTTGTAGCAGCAAGCACCCCAGTGTCCCCAGGGTGGCTGCCGACACAGGTTATTGGATCTGCTTTGTTAAAGGAAAGCAACTCAAAATGGGTTAGCAAGCTTACTTTAATCAGTCAAATATGTATCATTTACCTAGTTCAGGGGGAAAAGGTCAGCACCCCGAACTTCAGAGTATACAGACAGAATTATCAAGACAGAGAAACAGATCAAGTAGACAGGTTTCCAAACTGTCCAACAATTACATCCATACCAAATCAACATCTGGGTTTTTCAAAGCCGGGGGGCTCTCAACAACAGCTTCCCAGAGTCTCATCTGATCAAATCACAGAACACTTCTCAAAGTAAACCCCCAAACAAAGCCTCAAATCAGGGTTTATATAGCCGCCTTCTGGCTTAGAGAATGTGACAACCTTCTGGACCCGCTGGCCAATCAAAAGTATCTACTGAAAAACAAGCCTGCCACCCCAGGGTCCAGGTGCACTTTAGCCTAGGGGCAAGGAAGATCTTAAAAATTTACATTCCCATTACAGTAGTTCAACATTAATAATTTCCTTATGATTTCTGTTTCTTGTTTAACTTCTCATGCTTCTCTTGATTCTTGTATTTTAAAGGCAACTTTTCTGTTCAGCTTTGGTTTTTTCATCAAGAATGCTTGAAAGTCCTCCATTTCATTGGATGACCATATTTTCCTTTGAAACTTTGTACTAAGTTTTGCTGAGTGGGTGATTCTTGGTTTTAATCCTAGCCCCATTTGACCTCTGGAATATCTTATCCCAAGCCCTTTGATCCTTTAATGTAGAAACTGCTAGACCTTTTGTTATTCTGAATATGTTTCCACAATACTCAAATTGTTTCTTCATGGATGCTTATAATGTTTTCTCTTTGATCTGGGAACTCTTGAATTTGGCTATAATATTACTAGCAGTTTGTCTATTTGGGATCTTTTTTCAAGTGGTGATTGGTGAATTCTTTCAATTTCTATTTTGCCCTCTCTTTCTAGAATATCAAAGCAATGTTCCTTGATAATTTCTATAAGGAAGATTTCTAGGTTCTTTTTTTGATTGTGGCTTTCAGGTAGTCCAATAATTTTTAAATTATCTCACCTGGATTTTTTTTTTCCATGTAAGTGTTTTTTTCCAATGAAATATTTCACATTGCCTACCTTTTTTTTTTCATTTGTTAGGATATATTTATTTAAATCTTGATTTCTCAGAAAGTCATTAGCTTCCATTTGTGCCAATCTAATTTTGAAGGAATTATTTTCTTCAGTAAATTTTTGAAATTCCCTTTCCATCTGGGCAATTCAGCTTTTTAAGGCTTTCCACTCCTCATTAGCTTTTGGGGCCTCTTTTCCATTTGAGTTAATCTATTTTTAAGGTTTCATTTTTTTTTCAGTGTTGACTTGCTTTGATTTTTATTTTATTTTATTTGGGGGGGGTGGTTAACAAGCTTACTTTAATCAATCAAACATATATCGTTTACCTAGTTAAGGGGGGAAAGTTCAGCACCACGAACTTCAGAATATACAGAGGATACAAGCATAAGTTACAACAACATTTCAGCAGACAGGCTTCCAAACTGTCCAATCATTACATACATCCATACCTAATCACAGTTACCAGAGAGGGAAGCATCAGCATCGGGGTTTTCAAAGCCAGGGGGGACTCTCAACAACAGCTGCCCAGAGTCTCATCTGGAATCACACAACATTTCTCAAAATGAGCCCCTGTTGACTCGATTTTCATGATTTTCTTGCATCATTCTCATTTCTCTTCCCAATTTTTCCTCCAATTCTCTTACTTGCTTTTGAAAATCCTTCTTGAGGTCCTCCATGGCCTGTAAGAAGTTCAAATTTTTCTTTGAGGCTTTTGATGCAAGAGTTTTGATTTTGTTGTCTTCTTCTGGTTCTGTGTTTTGATCCTTTTTGCCCTCCCCCCCCCACAAAAAGATTCTTTGGTCTGATTGTGCTTCCTTTGTTTGCTCATCTTGCCAGCCAATTACTTGATTTTTCAGCTCTTTGAAACAGCAGAACTCTGCTTCTAGAGTGGAGAGAGCTTTGTCCCAAATTGCTGAAGTTTTCACACCTGCATCAGAGCTACTGTCAGAGCTATGAGGAGGGCCCCCTCTATACAGCCACCACAAACTCTGACACACTAGCCACACACCCCAAGACCACCACCCAAAACTGAGACCCAGATCCAAGATGGTCAAAGCAAGTGTGATTACCCTCTGAATGATCACTTGGTCCCCCTACTATCTGCAGACCAGGAGCTCCAGAGGCAATGATGTGGCAGCAGCTGCAGCCATTGTGCTTCCATCACCTCTTGACCTGGGGGCAGGGGCCAGACAACTCTTTCTCTCACTCAGTTCCAACAGAGTTCCCCACTTACCTTTTACATTCTCTTTGGTGTTTTTGTTTTGAGAAGTTTGGAGATCACCACAGCCACTGGTGATTCACTATCCCGAAGTCGGCTCTTGCTGGTCAGGGCCCTTGGTTGTGGCCGCCAAATGGGAAATAAGATATGCAAGCACTGAGTATAAGAAATCCATCTTGCCCTGCTAGAAAGTTGGAGGGGGGAATGGAGGAGGATATAAGGGAGAACAGATTGGGAGAAGGGGTATTCAGTAGGCTCACTATCTTGGGGTGGGGGTAGGAGAAAGTTCGGGAGAAAATTTGTAACTCAAAATCTTGTGGAAATGAATGTTGAAAACTAAAAATAAATAAATAAATCAACTGGAAAAAAAATTAAAAATCAGTATAAAGAAATCTATGGAAGCGTCTAAATATTATTACTGCTATACTTAGCAAAATTACAGAATTTAGAATAAAGCTTATGAACTATGACTGTGACTATTATTATAATCTATTAGGGGAAAGACAATGTATTTTCAACAAAGGTGAATCATCTTCCATATAAGAATTATTGACTGTACTATTGAAAGCTAGAAATCATTTATTCTAATCTTTGTATTTCAAGACTTTGCGACCTGTCCATTTAAATTTTCATTAAAAATAAAAATTTTAGATCTTAAAATTTTAGATGTAAAATGAAAAAAATAAGGGAGAAGTGGGTGGGGGAAGGTGATGGAAGGAGTGAAGACTGGGGGAAAAGGTAATCAGAATCATGCTATCTTGTGGTGGGGAAGAGGAGAAATGGGGAGAAAATTTGGGACTCAAAATCTTGTAGAAATTAATGTTGGAAAGAAAAAATAATTAAATTAATAAATGAAAATATTGAGACAAAATACCAAAATTTATGAGATGGAGGCAAAGCAGTACTTAGGGGAAATTTTATATCTTTAAATTTCTATTTCAAATAGAGAAAAGAAAGATTGATGAATAGAGCATGTAACTAAAAAAGATAGAAAAAGAACAAATAAAAAATCCCCCATTAATCAACAATTTGAAAATCCTGAAAATCAAAGGAGAGATTAATAAAATCAAAATTATAAAAAAAATTGAATATAAAACTAACAGCTGATTTTATGGAAAAAAACACAATAAAATAGATAAAACATTGGTTAATTTGATTTTAAAGAAGAAAGAAAACCAAGTTATCAGTATCACAAATGAATAGTGTGAATTTGCAATTAATGAACAGGAAACTAAAGCAATAATTATGAAGTAATTTACCCAAGTATACACCAATAAATTTGAAAATCTAAATGAAGTGGATGAATATCTACAAAAATATAAATTACACCGATTAATGAAAGTAATAGAACATGTAACTCAACTTTAGAAAAAGAATTTGAACAAAGTATCAGTAAATTTCCTAAGAAAATATCCCTTGGATCAGATAGATTCACAAGAGAGTCCTATCAACCATTTAAAGAACAGTTAGCTGGGACGCAGGTAGCACAGCGAGTAAGAGCATCCGCCCCAGTGTCAGGATGACCTGTGGGATCGAATCCAAGCTCAGACACTTAGCACCACACCCAGAAATAACTGTCCGTGTAACCTTGAGCAAGTTACTTAACCCCAATTGCTTTAAAAAAAAATAAATAACAGTTAGTTCCAGAACTATATAAATGATTTGGGAAAATAGACAATGAAAGAGTCCTACCAAATTCCTTGTAGGTCACAAATATGGTGATGATTCCTGAGCCAGAAAAAGACAAAACAGAGAAAGAAAATTTTAGACTAGTTTCCCTAGTGAATACTAATGCAAAATTTTGTGAAGGGATGATATGAAAAAATAAAATTAAGAAGTTAGAGAAGAATATATTGGGAAAAGGAGAGGGGGAGAGATAGATGGGGTGGATTATCTCAAATACATGAGGCAGGAGAAGCCTGTTACAATGGAGGGGAAGAGCAGGGAGGTGAAAGGGAAAGAGGCAACCTTACTCTCATTGCATTTGGCCAAAGGAGGGAATAGCATACAAACTCTATTGAGTATCTTACCCTTCTGGAAAGTAGTGTGAAAGGGGATAAGTGGGGTATGATAGAAGGGAGGACAAATTGAGGGAGAGGGTTGTTAGAAGCAAACAAATTAAAAAAAATATGTTTAATTTTAGTTTGCATCATGGATTTCCACAAGATTTTCTCCCCATCTTTCCCCTACCCACCACCCCTAAACAGTGATACCACTGTATGCTTCCTCCCCCAATCTATATGTATACACACACACACACATTTATATTCCCTTCAAATATTCTTCCACTGAGAAAAGTTTTATAAGTTACAATTATCATTTTCCATGTAGGAATGTAAATAGTTCAACATTGATAAGTCCCTTATTATTTCTTTTTTCTGTTTACCATCTCATGCTTCTCTTGCTTCTTGTATCTGAATGGAGTGGCCAGGTATCACAGCAAGTAAGAGCACCAGCCACAGAGTTGGGATGACCTGGGATCAAATCCGGGCTCAGACACTTAGCACCCACCCAGAAACACTTGGCCATGTAAACTTGAGCAAATTACTTAACCCCAATTGCTAAAAAAAAATGCTTGAAAGTCCTCTATTCCATTGAATATTTTCCTCTGAAACATGATACTCAGTTTTGCTGGGTAGGTGATTCTTGGTTTTAATCCCAACTCCTTTGACCTCCAGAATCTCATATTCCAAGCCCTTTGATCCCTCAATGTACAAGCTGCCAGACCCTGTGTAAGCCTGATTGTGTTTCCACAGCATCTAAATTGTTTATTCCTGGCTACTTGTATTATTTTCTACTTGATCTGGGAATTCCAGAACCTGGCTATAATATTCCTAGGAGTTTCCTTTTTGGGAATCATTTTCAAGAAGTGATCTGTGTATTCTTTCAATCTCTGTTTTGCCCTCTGGTTCTAAAACATCAGGACAATTTTCCTTGAGAATTTCTTGAGGGATGATTTCTAGATTCTTTTTTTTTTGAACATGGCTTTCAGGTAGACCAATAATTTTTAAATTATCTCTCCTGGATGTATTTTCCAGGTCAGTGGTTTTCCCAATGAGATATTTCACATTGCCTTCCATTTTTGATTTGTTTTAATCTGTTTAATAGTATCTTGATTTCTGATAAAGTCACTAGTTTCCATTTTCTCCAATCTAAGTTATGATTCTCTTCAGTGAGCTTTTGAGATTCTTTTTCCATCTGGCAAATTTGGATTTTTAAGGCATTCTTCTCCTCATTGTATTTTTGGGACTCTTTTGCCATTTGAGTTAGTCTATTTTTTTTTCAAATCAAATGCTTTATTAACTTCTGATTTACATCATTCATTTCCACCAGATTTTGAGTTACAAATTTTCTCCCCATTTTATCCCTACCCACAGCCCCAAAATAGCGATCCCAGTGGATATCCACTCCCCCAGTCTGCTCTCTCCCATATCTTCTCCCATACCCCCTTCTAGTGTCTGTAGGGCATAGTGGTACTCTATGCCCCAGTGCCTGTATACCTGTATGTCTTATTTCCCAGTTACATGTGAAATAATAATAATAGTATATATATAAAACATTTGATTTTAAATCTTTGAATTCCAGATTCATTCCCTTCCTCCATTGTCACACACTCTTACTGGGAAGATAAGCAACATAGGATGTACCCATACATGGAGTATAGAAATCCCTCTCACCCCACAAGAAAGTGAGGGGAGGGGATTGGAGGGAGATGTAAGAGAGAGTAGATGGGGGAAGGGGTGTTCCATATGCTTCCCATATTGGAGTGGGGTGCAGGAGAGATGAGAAGAAAATCAGCAACTCAAAATCTTTAGTAAATGAATGTTGAAAATTAAAAATAAATTAAAAAAATAAAAATTGTCTTTACATGTAATTGGAAAAAATAATACACAATTTTTAAAAATAGAGGAGAAAGAAATGGAAGCAATTTAAAATTTTATATTCTGGGGCTCAAATATCACTGCACACAGTGACTGTAGTCATGTAGTTCAAACATACTTGCTCCTTGGAAGGGAAGCTCTTGCTAATATGTGCAGTTTACTCCAAAGCAGAGACCTCACCTTACCTTCAAATGTCTGTGTAGTTAAATCTAAATTTTTTTTCAGTAGCAAAATATCATTGTGACAGTTTGACTGTAAGGAAAGCAGAACACTACAGAATCAATGCTTTTGAGTTGTGCTAGAGAAGACTTTTGAAAGACCCTTAGACAAAGAGGTTAAATTTGTCGATACTTATGGAAATTAATCCAGGCTATTCACTGGAAGGTTACATATTGAAGCTGAAGCTTAAATCCTTTGGCCACATAATGAGAAGAGAGGATACATTTGGAAAAGACCCTGATGTTGGGAAAGATTGAAGGCAAAAGGAAAAGGAGATGGTAAAATATGATATAGATAGATACTGTAATGGAAACAATGAATATGAACTACACAGACTTTGAAAGATAATGGAGAATACTGTTCTGGAAACAACAAACATCAACTTATACAGACATTGAGAGATAGTGGAGTTTAAAAAGGACTAGCATGGTATAGTCCATGGTTTCATAGTCTGACATGAACAAATGACTGAACAACAAAAATAATAAGTGCTTGTTGAATTAGGTAAATTGAGTATTTTCTTTTTATTCTATCTCTGATTTTGGATTGATTTTTATGTTTACATGGGTGGTCTAACTATACACAAGTTTGTGATTTCCTTTCTGTTAAAATACAATCTAATTCAGGGGTGGGGAATCTGTGGCCTCAAGGCTACTGGTGGTCCTAGTCCTCAAGTAAAACTTGGACTCAGTCAAAAGACCACACTTGAGGATCTAGAAGGTCACATGTGGCCTTGAGGCTGCAGGTTGCCCAACCCTGATCTAATTAATTTGAAGTGATATTATTTTGTGTTCTCCATGTCCAAATATATCATGACACATAGGTATGATGTTTTAAAAATCATGTAAGCCTTTCTTTTCTATTATTCCTGCACACCTTTTAAATATAATTTTCACCAACCTTTTCTATTGAATCTTAAAGTGAGTAAATTTAATTTGGAAGATCATCAAATATTGCATAGAGTTTCTCTCTGTCCTCATCCTTTTCTTATGTTGGCAGAAAATTATTTTCATATTGGTTCATTTTTTTTTTCAAAAACTTAGCACAGAACTGAAATATAAGATGAACAAATGCCCTTTAGTATGATATTTCTGGAAGGGTTTAATATTTTGGACTGAATTTGGAGGGCCCGTCTGGGAATTCTTCTACTCATTCCTTAAGGAAAATGAGAAGTTTGCATTCAAGAACTTTTCTAGTGAAGTGACTAACCAAAAGAAAGTATAGGCAGGTTGTTGTCTCAAGAATAACTTGGAGAGGTTGAAGAGGTTGAGGAGATAGTACAACTTCTGGTGAGGAAAGGAAAGAGGAAAGCTATAGATTTGACCACTTAAGTATGGAAGGATGTTCACATGGACTATTTTTGCCTGACCAGTGGTAGAGCTTTCTGAGCTTATATTGGTCTGATCAATCACAGTCAGATGCATTGCAAATCAACTCTAACTTAGTGATGGCATTTTGGTCCTCTTTGAGAATGAAGGACAACAACCAACCAAAAAAGAGAGGATAATGTAAAACTGCTTATCACTCTAGCAGAAGAATAACAGCAGACCTTGCCATAGTTCTTCTCTACCCTGATCTTGTTAAATTCAGATCCCACAAACCCCAATAATGATGGGACTACACTTACCATATATGAATGGACCTAGCATTCAGAGCATTGATGGACAGTCATTGTCACTTAGATTGAAGATATTAAAAGTCAAATCACAATTGCCCTTAGTGACAATGAAGAGAGCATCTCTTAATTCAGGGGTGGGTTTTTGGAGAGGGGTTAGTCTGGAGACAGTACAACCTTGGTAGGGAGTAGGAGTTGAAGGAAGTGGGGCTGTCCTGTCTGGATTATGGGACCATAGTCCATCCTAATACTGGTTGACACATTGACTAGAAGCTCAAACCATTCCATACAATTAATACAAAGTACCATGAAAAGTTAATACAAAATATTTCCTTATTCTAGTATGAATTAATTAAATCACCACATTTATAATATATTTGAAAGTAACTGGGCTTCATATTATTGGCAGAGACCTGGTGATTGTCCTTGTATCAACAACTAGTCTACATCAACATATTGATTACATTATGCTTACTGGACTTAATCAGGCCATTGGCAAAAAAAAAGTATCAGCAACCATAGTGAAATTTCTGTTAACAATATTATATGGAATGCTGGCACAGTATACTGACTACAATTAGAAACAAGCTGCAAAAAATGGTCTCACTCTCCAACAAAAGGGATGCCCAGCATTCTAAGAGGCAGAAGTTGAGAGGAAGTGTATCCTAGGCCAGAGAATCAATAAGTCAATCCATATTATTCCAGACATCATCCTAAACACTGGGATTATAAAAGACACAAAAGATAGTGCTTGTCCTCAAGGAGCCTACAACCTAATGCAAAAACATGCAAAAATATATAACAAGCCAGCAACAGGATAAATAGAAAATGAGAGGGAAAGTGCTGGAATTAAGAGGAGCTGGGGGTTTATTTGGGTCATAAAGAAAACAAAAGAAACCAGTAGGCAGGGGTGGCTAGGTTGTGCAGTGAATAGAGTACTGGCCCTGGAGTCAGGAGGATCTGAGTTCAAATTTGACCTCAGACACTTCACACACTTACTAGCTGTGTGACCTTGGGCAAATCACTTAACCACAATTGCCCTCCAAAAAGGAAAAGAAAAGAAACCAGTAGGCAGAATTATGAGGGTGAGCATTCCAGGCATAGAGAACTGGCAGAGAAAATACCTAGAGGTGAGAAAAACAGAAATGCAATGCCACATTAAGGGAACAGCAAATAGGCCAATATGATAGATCACAGAATATGTTGAGGTAGTAGAAAATAAGAGGACAAGAAAAACAGTAAGAGTTGAAGTTGTGAAGAACTTAATCAAATAGAAAACTTTATATTTGATTCTGGGGGTAATAGGAAGGCATTAGAGTTTGTTAAACAGAGGATGACATGCTCAGACCTATACTTTAGAAAAATCACTTTGGGGGGGGGGCAGGCCAGGAAGGTGCAGCATGCAGAGGCAGGCCTGGATCAACGAGGGGGGAAAGTCATCCCACCAACCACAAGGGCCAGTACCAGGGCTATCACCAAAGGGCTGGGACTGGAAAGAGCAAGGTAAGAATCAAATGCAGGGCCCTTGGCAGGAGCAGCAAATACTCCTGGTATTACCACTCCATAGCCCAGAAATTTAAAAAGCCCCTATCAGGACCTCCAAGGTCCAGGATGGCAGAGTGAACCCTAGCTGCTCCAATCTCTCCCCCCACCACCGCTGAAAACATAGTAGTTATTGCACAGGGCAAAACCCTAAACAGTAAAGGCTTGGGAACCCTAGAGGAAGGGCATGGCTAGGGCTCTGCCTCAAAATGGGTAGAAAGCAGACTTCAAAGACTAAGACTCTGGAGTCCTACTATCCTCAGAAGGAGGAATCAAATTCAGAGGGAGACAATGTCAACTCCACACCCACAGCTGAAGCATCAACAGGGAACAGGGCCCAAGCATAGAAAGCTTTCCTAGATGAGCTCAGAAGGAACTTTGAAAATCAAATGAGAAAAATAGAAGACAAAATGAATAATTCTTTTAAAATCAAAATTGCAAAATTAGAAAAACATTACAATGAAGAAAACAGCTCCTTAAAAAGAAAAATGTGTGATATAGAAAAGGAGCTCCAAAAACTAACCAAGGAAAATTATTTGCTAAAAACTAGAATCAACCAAATTAAAGCAAATAACTCTATGAGGAACCAAGAATTAGTCAAACAAAACAACAAGAATGAAAAATTAGAAAAAGAGTAAAATACCTCAATGGAAAAATAACTGACCTAGAAACAGACCCAGGAGGGATAATCTGAGAATCGTAGGCCTACTGGAAAATCATGATGAAAAAATGAGCCTGGACAACATCCTCCAAGAGCTCATCAAGAAAAACTGCCCTGAGATACTAGAACCTGAGGATAAAATAGAAATCGAGAAAATTCACTGGAAACCACCTGAGAGATCCCAAACTGAAAAGTCCTCAAAATGTTGTGGCCAAACTCCAGAACTACCAGGTAAAAGAGAAAATACTTCAAGTGGCCAGAAAGAAACAATTCAAATATCGAGGAACCACAGTGAAAATCGCACAGGATTTGGCAGCCTCTACACTGAAAAATTGGAGGCAGTGGAATACAATTTTTTGCAAGGCAAAAGAGCTCAGTTTACAACCAAGGATCACCTACCCAGCGAGACTGAACATATTCTTCCAGGCAAAGATATAGTCATTCAAAGATATAGCAGATTTCCAGACCTTCCTGAGGAAAATTCAACCTCCAATTACAAGACACAAGAGAGGCATAGAAAGGTAAACAAGGAAAACACACACACACACACACACACACACACACACACACACACACACACACACCCTGTTATTTAATAATAACAAACTGTTTATAGACAAGTAGAGGGTATGAGTATAAATTACACAAAATGACAATAAAAAAATCTTTTTAAGGTTTACAAAGGGACTGCAGTGGAAGAAGAAGAATGAATGAAGTGGAAAAGGGTAAATTATGCCACACAAAGAGGCATAAAAACAATATAGCAGAGGGAAAGAAGGAAGGGAGATGAGTATTATATGAGCTTTTCACTCATTGCTTCTGGTGCAAGGAGAGAATAAAACACAACCAGTTAAGTATAGGACTCTATAGAGAAGAGATGCAAAACATATCAAAATAGAGGGAAAGAGGGGAGGGAAAGGAGCTTTGCATGAGATTTGTTCCTATCACCCTTGGTGAGAAGAAGAAATAGCATACTTCATTAAGTATAACAATATCCTACAGGGAGTAGGAGGGGGAAAGAGCTATAAAAGTGGGGGGTGGTTAGAAAGGAGGGAAGAAGTAAGGGGGAAGAGGAGGAAAAGAGGGGGGGCTGACAAGGGAATACTGAGGTCTGCGGTGGGCAAAAGGAAAACTCTTAAGGAGGGGAACAGAGAAGGGGAGAAAAAAAATATAAGCATAAGCAAAGGAGGGAATAGAATGGAGGGAAAGAAACAGATAATAATAAAAAATGTAAATGAGAATGGAATGAACTTTCCCATAAAAGAGAGGTGGATAGCAGAATGGATTAAAAACTATAATCTTACAATATGCTGTTTACAAGAAACACATTTGAAACAGACAGATACACACAGGGTAAAGGTAAAAGGCTGGAGTAAAATATATCATGCCACGGCTAAAGTAAAAAAAAAAAAAGCAGGGCTAGCAATCCTTATGTCAGATAAAGCAAAAGCAAAATTGATCTAATTAAAAGAGATAAGGAAGGAAACTACATCCTGCTAAAAGGCATCATAGAGAATGAAGCAAAATGAAGTAATGACTTAACATATATGCACCAAATGGTATAGCATCCAAATTCCTGGAGGAGAAGGTAAGGGAATTAGAGGAAGAAATGGACACCAAAACTATACTAGTGGGGACCTTAATCTGTCCCTCTCTGAACTTGATAAATCTAACCTCAAAATAAACAAGAAAGAAGTTAAGGAGGTGAATAGAATTATAGAGAAGTTAGGTATGATAGATATCTGGAGAAAACTGAATGGGAATAGAAAGGAATATACCTTCTTCTCAGCGGTATATGGCACATAAATAAAAATCGACCATATACTAGGACATAAATACTTCACAATTCAGTGCAGAAAGGCAGAAATAATAAATGCATCATTCTCAGACCATGATGCAGTAAAAATCATATGCAATAAAAGGCCATGGAAAGACAGACTAAAATCTAATTGGAAATTAAATCCCTAAATTTAATGCTAACGAATGAGTGGGTCAAACAAGAAATCATAGAAACAATCATTAACTTCATTCAAGAGAATGACAACAATGAGACAACATACCAAAATTTCTGGGATGCATTAAAGGCAGTTCTTAGGGGAAATTTTATATCTCTGAGTGCATACATGAATAAATTAGAGAAAAGGGAGGTAAATGAATTGGGCATGCAATTGAAAAAGCTAGAAAAAGAACAAATTGAAAATCCCCAATTAAATACTAAATTAGAAATACTGAAAACCAAAGGAGAGATTAATAAAGTTGAAATTAAGAAAACAATTGAATTACTAAATAAAACTAAGAGCTGGTTTCATGAAAAAAAAAAAACAATAAAATTGTTAGACCCTTAGTCAACATGATAAAAAAGAAAGAAGAAAACCAAATTATAGTATCAAAAATGAAAAGGGTGAATCTACCTCCAATGAAGAGCAAATCAAAACAATAATTAGGAATTATTTTGCCCAGTTGTATGGACATAAATTTGACAATCTTAGTGAAATGGATGAATATTTACAGAAATATAAGTTGCCCAGATTACCTGAAGAAGAATAAATTATTTTAATAACCCCATCTCAGAAAAAGAAATCAAACAAATCATCAGTGAACTCCCTAGGAAAAAATCTCCAGGGCCAGATGGATTCACTGGTGAATTCTATCAAACATTTGAAGAACAATTGGTTCCAATACTCTACAAACTATTTGGGAAAATTAGTGAAGGAGTCCTACAAAATTTTTTTTCTGACACAAATATGGTAATGATACCTAAATCAGGAAGAGATAAAATGGAGAAAGAAAATTATATGCCAATTTCCTTCATGAATATAGATGCAAAAATTTTTAATAAAATATTTGTAAAAAAAACTACAGTAAGTTATCACAAGAATTAAATACCCTTTGACCAGGTAGGATTTATTCCAGGAATGCAAGGATGTTTTAATATAAGGAAAACCATCAGTATAATTGATTATATCAACAACAAAACTAGGAAAAACCATATGATTATTTCAATAGATGCAGAATAGGCTTTTGATTAAATACAACATCCATTCCTATTAGAAATACTAGAAAGTATAGGAATAAATGGAGCCTTCCTGAAAATAATAGGTAACACCTATTTAAAACCATCATCAAGTATTATATGTAATGGGGATAAGCTAGAAGCATTTCCAATAAGATCAAGGGAGAAACAAGGATGTCCACTACCACACCTCTTATTCAATCTGGTACAAGAAATGTTAGCAGTAGCAATTAGAGAAGAAAAAGAAATCAAAGGAAGCAAATTAGACAAAGAAAAGACCAAGTTATCACACTTTGCAGATGATATGATGATATACTTAGAGAATCCTAGAGAATCAAGTAAAAAACTACTTAAGGCAATAAATAAATTTGGCAAAGTTGCAGGATATAAAATAAACCCACATAAATCCTTGTCATTCCTCTATATTTCTAATGAAATTCAACAGCAAGATATAGAAGGAGAAATCCCATTTAAAGTTAATGTAGACATTATAAAATATTTGGGAATCTACCTGCCAAAACTAACCCAAGACCTATATGATCACAACCACAAAACACTTATCACACAAATAAAGTCATATCTAATTAATTGGAAAGTCATCATTTCCTTGTGGCTGAGTCAAACTAATATAATAAAAATGACAATTTTCCGTAAATTAAATTATATATTTAGTGCCATACCAATCAATTTACCAAATATCTACCTTATAGAGCTTGAAAAAATAATAACAAAATTCATTTGGAAGAGCAAAGGTCCAGAATATCAAGGGAATTAGTGAAAAGAAATGCTAGGCTATACCACATTTTAATCTGTACTATAAAGCAGCAGTCCTCAAAACTACTTGGTACTGGCTGAGGAATAGAGTAGTGGATCAATGGAATAGATTGGTTGCACGAGACTCAGCAGTCAATGACTACAGTCATCTACTGTTTGATAAACCCAAGGACCCCAGCTTTTGGTATAAGAATGCACTATTGGACAAAAACTGCTGGGAAAACTGGAATATAGTATGGCAGAAACTGGGCATAGACCATTATCTAACACCATATACCAAAATCAAGTCTAAATGGGTGCATGATCTAGGTATAAAGGCTGACACTGTAAGCAATCAGGGAAAGCAAGGAATAATTTACCTGTCAGATTTTTGGAGAGGGCAAGACTTTATGACCAAACAAGAAATAGAGAGCATTATAAAATGCAAAATGGATAACTGATTACATTAAGTTGAAAAGCTTCTGTATAAACAAAGCCAATGTAACCAAGATTAGGAGGGAAGTGGAAAATTGGGAAAGAATTTTTACTACCTATGTCACTGACAAAAGACACATTTCTAAAATATACAGAGAACTGATATCTATAAGATATACATATCTTAAGAATATCTTAAGAATCTATATCTATAAGAATACAAGTTATTCCCCAATTGATAAATGGTAAAAAGATATGAACAGGCTGTTTCCACAGGAAGAATTTAAAGATATTTATAAGCATATGAAGAAATGCTCTAAATCACTATTGAATAGAGAAATGCAAATTGAAACAACTCTGAGGTAGTCACATTGGCTAAGATGACAAAACAGAAAAATGACAAATGCTGGAGAGAATGTGGACAAAGTGGAACATTAATGTATTGCTGGTGGAGTTGTTAACTGATACAATCATTCAGGGGAGCAATCTGGAATTATGACCAAAGGGCTTTAAATAATTTCATACCCTTTGACCAAGCAATACCACTTCTAGCCTTATATATCCCAAAGAGATCACAGAAGTGGGAAAAAGACCCATATGTACAAAAATATTTATAGCAGCTCTCTTTGTGGTGGCAAAGAATTGGAAATTAAGGGTGTGCCCATCAATTATGGAATGGCTGAAAAAGTTGTGGTATATGTGTGTTATGGAATACTATTCTGCTATAAAAAACGAGCAGCAGATGGACTTCGTATTTACCTGGAGAGGCTTATACGAACTGATGCTGAGTGAGAAGAGTAGAGCCAGGAGAAATTTGTACACAATTACAGACACAATGAATGTGTGACGACCAACTTTGATAGACTGAACTCTTCTCAGCAATCCATGGTTATAAGTTAACCTCAAAAAACTCATGATGGAGAGAGATGTCTACATCCAGAGAAAGAAAAGAGTTTGAACCCAGACTGAAGCAAACTATCTGCTCTTTCCCTTTTTCTTGTTTGGTTTTGTTTCCTCTTTCCCATTGTTCATTCTATCTGATACAACCCTTCTTTGTAACCTAATGCCTAATATAAAAGTACTAGCAGATACTATACTTGATTGTATGCCGCCATGGGGGAGTGGGACAGGGGGAGGGAGAGAAAATTTGAAACTCAAGGAATTGTGGAAATGGATCTTGTAAAATAATAACCAAACAAAAAGAAAAAAATAAAAATCACTTTGGCAGTTTAAGTGGATGATAGACTAGAGCAGGGTGAGACTTGAGATAGGAAGAATAAAAAGGTTTTTGCAATAATCCATGCAAGATTTGATGAGGGTTGGAACTAGGGTGGTAGTTTCTGTGAGTGGGATGGAGGTGACACATGCAAAAGATGTAAAAAAAAAAAGACATTACATGATGTAACAAATTATTGAATATGTTGGGTGAGTTAGAGAGAAGAGTCCAGGGTGACACCAAAGTTTGCAATCCGGGGTGACTAGGAGACTGATGGTCCCCTCAGTAATAGTAGATAATACAAGATGAGGAGAATATTTGCGTTTAAAGAAAATGAAATGTTTGGACATATTGAATTAGAAAGATTTATTAAGCAACTACTATGTGTCAGACACTATTTCAAGCACTGGGAAAACAAAAAAGCAAAATAAAATAAAACAACATTAATAAAATTTATTCAGACCTTACTCTCTTTTTTTCTGTTTTTTTTTATTTTTTAGTTTACATCATTCATTTCCACAAGATTTTGAGTTACAAATTTTCTCCCCAATTTTCCCTACCCACCACTCCAAAACAGCATTCCCACTGAATATCTCCTCCCCCAGTCTGCTCTCTCCTGCATCTTCCCCATTCCCCCTTCAACTTTCTAGTAGGGCATCTTGGATCTCTATGCCCCAGTGCCTATATATCTCATTTCCCAGTTACATGTAAAATGTTAATAATAATATGTATATGTATAAATATATAAATATATATGTATAAATACATATATATATATATAAACATTTGATTTTAAAACTTTGGATTCCAGATTTTTTTCCCTACCCCCCTTGTCACCCACCTTCACTGGGAAGATAAGCAATTCAATATTGGTTGTAGCTACGCAAAACATTTCCATAGTGGATATATTGTAAAAGACTGACTATATTTCCCTCTTTCCTATCCTACACCCCACTTGTTCTATTCTCTACTTTGATCTTTTTCCTTTTCAAAAGTGGGTGCTTCCAAATTCCCTCCCCCCCAGACTGTGCTCCCCTCCATTATACTCCCTCTCTTCCCCTTCTCCTCTTCTCTCCTGTAGGGTGAGATACCCTATTTAGTGTGTATGTCATTCCCTCCCTAAGCCATATTCAATGAGAATGAGGTTGACTCATTCCCTTTTGCCTTCCTGTTCTTCCCCTCCGTTGTAACAATTTTCCCTTGCCTCTTCTATATGAGATAATTTACCCCATTCTGTCTCTCCCCATCTCATCTCATTATATTCCTCTCTCAACTCTTAGTTTCACCTTTTAAGTATCATCCCTTCCTATTCAATTTGTCCTGTTCCCTCTGTCTATGTATATATCTACCTGTTGATATATATACACACTCTCACATATGTATACATTCGCATATATACCCTCCTATATGGACATATATGTATGTATACATATATACACATATGTATGTATACATATATATACCTATATATACACACACACACATTTATATTACCTTCAAGTATTCTCATACTGAGAAAAGTTTCATAAGTTACAATCACTGTTTTTCCATATAGGAATATAAGTAGTTGAAATTTAATAAGTTCCTTATGATTTCTTTTCCCTATTTACCTTCTCAAGCTTCTCATGCTTCTTGTATCTGAATGTCAAATTTTCTATTTGGCTCTTGCTTTTTCAGCAAGAGTGCTTGACAGTCCTCTATTCTACCGAATGACCATATTTCCCCCTGATACATGATACTCAGTTTTGCTGGGTAGGTGTTCTTGGTTTTAATCCCAGCTCCTTTGACCTCCAGAATATCATATTTCAAGCCCTTCGATCCCTCAGTGTAGAAGCTGCCAGATCCTGTGTTATCCTGATTGTGTTTCCACAATATTCAAATTGTTTCTTTCCGGAAGCTTGTAATATTTTCTCCTTGATCTGGGAACTCCAGAACCTGGCTATAATATTCCTATGAGTTTTCTTCTGGGGATCTTTTTCAGGAGGTGATTGGTGGACTCTTTCAACCTCTATTTTGCCTTTTGTTTCTAAATCATCAGGGCAATTTTCTTTGAGAAATTTGAGAGTTTCTTGAAGGATGATTTCTAGGTTCTTTTTTTCTCATCATGGCTTTCACATAGTCCAATAATTTTTAAATTATCTCTCCTGGATCTATTTTTCAGGTCAGTGGTTTTCCCAATGAGATAGTGCAAATTGCCTTCCATTTTTTATTTGTTTGGATCTGTTTAATAGTATCTTGATTTCTCATAAGGTCACTAGCTTCCATTTGATCCAATCTAATTCTGAAGAAATGATTCTCTTTAGTGAGTTTTTGAGATTTTTTTCCATCTGGCAAATTCGGCTTTTTAAAGCATTCTTCTCCTCATTGCCTTTTTGGGCCTCTTTTGCCATTTGAGTTAGTCGTTATTTTCTTCAGTCAGGTTGTTAACTCTCATTTTATAATTTTCTTGTATTGTTCTCATTTCTCTTCCCAATTTTTCTTCCACTTCTCTTATTTTCTTTTCTGTATCCTTCTTAAGCTTCTCTATAGCCTGTAACCAGTTTATATTTTTCTTAGAAGCTTTTGATGCAGGAGTTTTAACTTCATTGTCTTCCTCCTGTCCCATGCTTTAATGCTTTTTGTCCCCAAAATAGGAGTGTAAAGTTGGGTTGCTCTGTTTGCTTTGCTTCCTTTTCCTGCTCATGTTGCTACTTATGTTGCCCCTTGACTTTTGGGCTTTTTGCCATAGTAGAACTCTTCTACCAGAAATGGGAGCTTTATTCCAAATGCTGGGGTTTTCTCAGCTGCCAAGGTATTAGTTGGCTGCCCTCTCTGAAACCTCCACACACTCTGGCAAGCTGTTCCCACACCCCAGGACCTCCATCCTAGATAGCAATCCAGATCCAAGCAGTTTAAAGCAAGAGTGATTACCCCTAAGTCTGGTAGGTTGGTGCCCCTACAATCTGCAGACCAGGAGCTGTAGCTTACACGTGGCTTCAGCTGCACAGCTGTGGAGCCTCAACCTCTTCATGTCCTTGGGGCAAAGGCTGGATCATACTCCAAATTCCCAGGTCCCAAAGTCCACAATGCACTGACCTCTCACTATGTCCTTGGCATGTATGGGTTGAAAATTCTGGAGACCACCACAGCTGCTAGTGATCTGAAGTCCCTCCAGCCAGTGGCTGGTCAGGTCACCCTGGACCTAAGCCCTCTGGCTCCCAGAGCTCTGTGCTGGCCACTTGCTGCCGACCTGCCAGGCTGTCCTCCACAGGAGGTTAGCTTCTCTGTGTCATTTTCTGAGTTCTCTAGCTCCAAAGTTTTTCTAGAGTCATTTTTTTTTACATGAATTGGGGAAAGTGGGAGCCAGAAATGCAAGGAAGTCCTGTTTCTACTTCCCAGACCTTACTTTCAAGGATCTTACAGTCTAATGTAGGAGATAACATTCAAATAACTATTTACAAAGAAGACATATACAGTATATTTTGAAGATAATCATTAGATGTCTTATTAGAAGTACTAAGAGTGTAGTTAATATTGTGGGATTGAAGCACAGGAGAGCCAAGAGCAATCTATAGAGGTATGAGAATTATATATGTGGATATAAGTGACCCTTATGGGAGCTGATGAGATAACCAAATTAGAGTGTATAAAGGGAAAAGAAAAGGAACTATGCCTAAAGCTTGGGGGACATCCATTTTTAGTGGGCATAACTTGGATGATGATGCATCAAAGCAGACTGAGTAAGAATAGTCAGACAGGTAGGAGGAAAACTAAGAGAAGGCAGTTATGAAAGTCCTGAGAGGACAGAATGATTAGGATGATGAAGTATTTAATGGGATTAAATGTTGCAGAGAAGTTAAGAAGAGGGAAGACTGAAGAGTGGTCATTAGATTTAGCAATTAAGAGATTACCCATAACTTTGGAGAGAGCAGTTTCAATTGAATGCTGAGGCCATAAATCAGATTAAAGAGGATTTAAAAGAGGGTATGAGGAGAGAAAGTAAAGTCACTAATTGCAAATGGCTTTTGCAAGGAAAACAGGAAAGTCTGAGAGATTAGGAGAGATGTAAGACAATAGCTGGAAGTGAGAGTTTTTGGTTTGTTTTTAAGAATGGAGGTGACTTGGATAAATTCATAGATATTTAAAAAGGAGATGGTAGAGAGGGAACAATTAATTGGAAGTTAGAGAGAGCTGGGATGATAGTTGGGACAATCTATGGCAGAAGACAGGAAGAATGGCATCAAGAGTATATGTAGATAAGGTTGCTTTGGTGAAGATAGGGACCATCTCATTATCAGAGACTATTGAAGGAAGAAAGAGTAGGGGAAGATATCAGAGCATTGTGAGATGAAGAGGAAGGGGAAAATGGTCTCAATATTTCCAGTGAAGCTTGTGATGAGGTTCTTAGTAGAGAGGGTTAGGGAAAACAATGAATTGCAAGTCTTGAGGAAACAAAAAAGGCATGGAACAACTGCTGTAGGGAGTGTGATGGTAAATCAGTTGGGAGTAGTCATAGGGTCGGCTTGCTGGAAGACTCAGTTGATACTAGGTGTCATAAGTTTATAGTAAACCTAGGCAAGAAGATTTTGTAATTTCCTTCTTTTCCATTAAAAAAAGAGGTGGATTGTGGCGGCTAGGTGGTACAGTGAATAGAGCACTGGCTCTGGAGTCGGGAGGACCTGAGTTCAAATCTGGCCTCAGACACTTAACACAAAACTAGCTGTGTGACCTTGGGCAAGTCACTCAATCCCAATTGCCCTACCCTTCCCCCTCCAAAAAGCAAATAAAAAAAAGAGGTGGATAATGGTAATAATACAGGGTTGGGGTTTGGTCAGATTTGTTTATGACAGGACAAGAAGGTACAAGATTCAGCAGTAAAAGATAGGTAAAATTGATTTCTTTCTTATGGGTCAAAATGAGGAAAGGAGGACAATATGTATCTAGAATAGGAATGATGACCTGGGACTGTACTAAGGCAGGAAGGGATTGGAGGTCACAATGAAAGTAAAAAGTAAATTTAGGAGAAGTGAGGCAAAGAGAGGGTTCTTTTTGAAAGATAAAGGATTATGGTCAGATAAATGAAAGCTAAGCATATGGAGCCTTTTGCCAATCCCTGTGGTGGGTAATAACATGGAGTTTATGAGATTTTAGAGTAAGAAATTCCCTTAGGCAGAACTTAAATTTGAGAAAACAGCTGTTGGAGTATGACTAGGGCCTAATTATTGCTTTAATATATGTACCTCAGGACCAGGCTTGGTACATCTTGTCCTCAGTGTTATTGGGATTACCCTGAGGGTTGGTTTTTGGTTTAGGGGTGGTTTTTTTGGCATTTCTTTTCTCTGTCATCATATGCTCAAGTCCTGCCTTTTTTCTATTGTTAGGGAGCTGATGACTACCATCCTAGTTCCATATTAAAAAAAAACCTTTATTTTTAGTTTTCAATGTTCACTTTCATAAGATTTTTAGTTCCAAATTTTCTCCCCCTTACTCTCCTCTCCCCACCCTATTATGGCATATGTAATCTGTTAGAAGAGATAAGTCTATCAAAGTTATTCATCACACAATGTTGCTGTTACTGTGCACAGTATCTTCTTGGTTCTGCTCACTTCACTCAGCATCAATTCATGTAAGTCTTTCTAGATTTTTCTGAAGTCTGCCTGCTAATCATTTCTTATGGAACAATAATATTTCATTATATTCATATACCACAACATGTTCACCCATTCCTCAATTGATGGACATCCTCTCAATCTCTAATTCTTGGCCACCACAAAAAAAGCTGATATAAAAATGTTTCTAGGGTCAGCTAGGTGGCGGAATCAATTCTGGCCTCAGATACTTAACACCCTGTAATGGGAATGCAAATTTGGAAGATCTTCCCTGCCCCTAGGCTAAAGTGCACCTGAAGCCTTGGGTGGGAGGCTTCTTTTTCAGTAAATACTTCTTGATTGGCCAGTGATTCAATAAGGTTGTTACATTTTCTGAGCCAGGAGAAGGCTATATAAGCCCTGATGTGTAGCTTTGTTTTGGGGGTTCACTTTGAGAAGTGTTCTGTGATTTGGTCTGTATTCTGGGAAGCCATTGTCCAGGGCCCCCCTGGCTTTGAAAAACCCAGATGCTGATTTGGTATGGATGTAATGGTTGGACAGTTTGGAAATCTGTCTACTTGATCTGTTTCTGTCTTGATAATTCTGCCTGTATGCTTTGAAGTTCGGGGTGCTGACCTTTTTCCCCTGAACAAGGTAAACGATATATGTCTGACTGATTAAAGTAAGCTTGTTAACCCATTTTGAGTTGCTTTCCTTTAACAAAGCAGATCCAAGAACCTGTGGTAGCAGCAAACCCTGAGGACGTGCTTGGGGTGCTTGCCGCTACACACCCACACAAAATAATTGGCCATATAACCTTGGGCAAGTTACTTAATCCCAATTTCTTTTAAAAAAATAAACGTTTCTACATATGGGTCCTTTTTACATTGTGATGATCCCTTTGTGATGCAGATGTTGAAGTGGCATGGCTGAGTCAAAGGGTATACACAGTTTTATAAGCCTTTGGGCATAGTTCCAAATTGTTCTCCAAATTAATTGGATCATTTCACAATTTCACCATCAATGCATTAGTGTTCTAATTTTCCCACATCTTCTCTAACATTTATCATTTTCCTGCTTTATCATGTTCTGATCAGTCATTCTGATAGTTGTGATGTCATCCTAGTTCCATTCAGCCATTTAATATTAAGTAGCTTTTCCAAAAAATATTTATGTCAAAATGAGAGTAAATTTACTAAGATTTCACCTGTAACTTTGAATGAATATTCTCTCCTATTACCACCTTAGTCTTGGGAGTATTCGGCTCAAAACAGTTCAATTCCTATGTGTCCCAACAAGTTTTTGTCTAGATGTGGCTTGACTGCTGGATGATTCTTGCTTTATGCCAGGGGATGGGTGGGAGAAGGTGGGGGGAGAGGGAGGAGGTGCTGAAGGTTCACTACCAAAGACCTGGGCAGCCAGCCAAGACATCAGTTCTGGCCTAGATTCTGATTTCTAGATTCATTTGGCTCACTCTCCTATTATTGTGAAAAAGAATTAACAACAGGACCAAGAAGGGCCTATGCTTAGGGGTTATATGGTCTTAGAGAAGGCCCTTTCCCTTACCACATGAGCTCTTGCTGGTCACCATGATCCCCCAGACTCAAATGAAACAGAGAGATATCTGAAGCTGATTCAGGACTTTTTAAATTGGCCAATTATTTATTACAGGTAGAAAGCCAATCAAAAAAGTTTCCTCCTACCCACATGGTTAGTCAACTAAAACCAGTTCACAATGTCCAAGTATGCTCCACTGTCTCTCCAAGACACTTTCCATATTCATTATCACATTTTTTTCAGAAACTGTATTCCCAGGTTCTCCACATGGAGATTTACTGCCCCAGTTACTCTGTACTTGCATTAGTTGCCCATTATACTACATATATCTAAATCAAGCTGGCTGGAATAATAAAAAGATAGTATTGATGCCTTAATGGACAGCTTCATTTAATCACCCTCATATTAAAAAATGCACAGATAATTTTGCCAAAACATTAAACCATTGCTAGTTCTCTGAGAGATGATTGAATATCTGCTTAGAGATTTTCAAATAGCAGTCCCAGAATGAAGGAATGGATGTGGAAGAGGTTCTCTTTATGGAAATATTGCCAATAGCTATTGATTCATTTTTTTTCATCCTGGGGGATGCTCTTTGGAGGTTAACTTGACTGTATGAGTTCTTTATAACATTTCACTACAAACCACAAAAGATCTTTTTGTTCAATCCTGTTCTACTCTTTGTAACTCTGTAGACCATGGGTTTATTTGTTTGTTTGTTTGTATTTTTGGAAAAGATCCAGGAATGGTTTGCCATTTCCTTTTCAGGTGGATTGAGGCAAACAGAAGTTAAGTGTCACAGGTCAAATGGCCCAGGGTCACACAGTCAATAAGTGTCTGAGACCAGATTTGAACTCAGGTCTTCCATCTCTTCATCACTGTGCCACCTAGCTATCTTGACAAAAGAAACATCCACGTCCCAATTAAAAGATCTCATTCCCACCAGGATAGTTTGGACAAATCTAAATAATTTCAGAATGGGCACATCCGGTGATAATTGTGTCAAAGTCAAGGGGAGTTCTACAAGGGAAGTGAAACTGTTGATCCATAACTAGAGGACTGAGAGATATAAGTGGGAGGAAGCTTATAGACCATGTGGATGACATGGGGACCTGGTAGCAGCTATGAACTATAAAAATATTCCTGAACGTGTTTTTAGCTCTGTAAGAGAATAGCATCCTTCCGAAGATGGTGATAGTAGCTAACTATAGCCCTGGGATATGTTTCCTGTGTCTTTAAAAAGGGAATACAACAATAACAGGTATCAAATTATGGTAGTATTCTGATTATAGATAGATATTAATGGCTAAGACTACATGTGGATGATAGTGGTGACTTGTAGCCAGGTCTAATCACAGCCCCTGGTAAGCCCTGATTTCTATGCATAACTCCAGAACAGGGGTTCTTAACCTTTTATTTTTGTATCATGAACCCTTCTTTCCATTTGGTGAAGACAATGGACCCCTTCTCAGGATAATTTTTTTTAATAATTGAAGGAAAAGCTGAATTTTAGTTAGAGAATAGTGAAAATAGAGATATATTTTCCCCATAAAAGTTTATGAAATCTGTCCATGGATATCAGGTCCATGCACCCCAGATTAATAACCCTTGCTCTTGAATAAGGTAGTATCCTTAAATTATAGGCATTGTAAGAATTAAACTGGGTGCGAAAAGGAGAAATAAAAACTGTAATACAGGAAAAAACACAGAAAATAACTTTTAAAATAGAGAGGAAAAGTTCAGAAGATCCAAGTCATGTAGACCTTGATTTACTAAATGTTTGATCCCTTGATAACATACCTACTGATGCTCTCACCTGGTGAAACACTCAAGCAAGCCTATTTGACAGCTATTGCTATTTCGTCTGATTTTCCATCATATATCTTTGCTTCCTATATTCTTTGATGCTTCTCAGTAAAGGTCCAATTAGCACTATCATAAGCTGGGAATGTTCATTCTTTGTTGTATCCTTAACTTGAAACACCTCAGAATGAATCCAGGACCTAAGAAAGGATTACAAGTTAAAGGCTGCTGTCCCCAAAGACTTTAAGGTTCTATAATTTTGTGAATTTGGATTGTAAAGGTCTATCCGTAGATTATAAATCTCCTCAAAAGGGAAAGACTCCCAATTAAAAAAAACAACACTTTTTAACAACCTGCACTCATTTCCTCTTCATAGCAAAGAATATATTGACAAGATTGTGAAGTAACCCTGACAACTTCTCCCCAAATGAGAGAAACTACAAGGCTGCTATTGCTGTTGCAGAAGGGTTAAGTCTTGAGAGGTTTTTCTCCCTACAAAATCTACCTTCAGTTCCCTACTCCCACCCAACCACCTCTCCAACCCCTTCCCCCACCCCACAATAAGTCCTTTCAACTGCCTCCCTATGCATTAATTAAGGATCTCTCACAGCCTCAACACCCTCTTTCAGCTGCCTGCTTTTAGCTTCTGTTTGAATCAGGCTCTCAATCAGATACTAGAGTGCAGTAAGTGTGATCTATGACTGACCCTCATCGCCTCCTACCCTTCCCTTCTTCTATGTTCCAACCCCAACTTTTGTACTACCCTGGCTATCAGCTGAGTAGTTATTTCCTCTAATTGGGGACAAGCAGTGGGTACAGTCAACCCAGACACTTTCTTTTCCACAGTGGGGCTTTTCTATAATTCCAGCTACCTAGAATTATAGTTTCCTCTCCCCTCACCCCTTTTTGAATTGTGCTTGTGGGTCCATATAACCCTGCTCAAGACACAAGGAATAAACCCTAACAGTCCAAAATTCAGGCATTGTGGGGAACATCATGGAATAGGAACTACAACACAGCAGTAAAAATAATTTTATTGGGGCGGCCAGGTAGCACAGCGAGTAAGAGCACCGGCTCCAGTGTTGAGAACACCTGGAGATAGAATCCCGGGCTCAGACACTTGGCACCCATCCAGAAACACCTGGCCGTGTAACCTTGAGCAAGTTACTTAACCCCAATTGCTTAAAAAAATATAATAATTTTATTAAAAATCATAGAAAAACAAGTGAAGAGAAACTTAAGTTTATAACAGCAGAGGAAATCATAAAGTCCTATCCTGTGTGTTCTCCACAATGTTGATCAACCAATTGATGTTAACTAGCTTTTACAAAATTAATATTTATTGAGAAGTTATAGTGAGAACTGAAGTTACAGAAACATCCCCTAAACTGGGAGTTTGCTCTTCCTAAGGAGCTGGCTCCTACTTGAAATAAAAAGGCACTGGGACACCCATATATGGAACAGGTATGGCCAAGGGGTAATTCTTAACTCTAAAAGCCTTTTTATCCCTTTGAGAAACTTCCACCAAGTACATTTAAGGGTGTGACATAATTGATATCATGGTCTCTCACTCAGATGGACTGCCTTCCTGCAGTACGGGTTATTTTGTTTGTAGGGTTTTGTTTGCTATGTAGTTAGGTTTTCAGTTGTGTCCAACTTCATGACTCAGTTTGGGGTTTTCTTAGCAAAGATACTGTGTGGTTTTCCATTGTTTTCTCCAGCTCATTCCACAGGTGAAGAAATTGAAGCAAACAAGATTAAGTGGCTTGCCCAAGGTCACACAGCTATTAAGTTTCTGAAGTCAGAGGGAACCCAGGTCTTCCTGACTCTAGGCCCAATTCTCTATCCACTTAGCTATAGGGTTTACTTCTAACTTACTCTTACAGACTGCTGCTGCCAGTGCCAACAACTGTTTTTGCTGAGGGGATCTCAAAGTTCTTTTAACCCTTCATTGTCATAACATGGGTCTTTTTATCTCCTGATACCATTCATCTAAGATCAGGAAAGAATAAACTCAAGGGAAAGAGGCACCATGCAATCAGGGACACATGTTGGTGGAGTGTGGAGAGGAAGCCACCATTGCCATTTCTTTTTCCCCCTATCTAGAGGCCCCTTTCATTCCCTTATCACTCCAAAACCCCCAGGGAAAAACAAAGTGCAAAAAGGGATATGGGAAAAGGAAATAAATCCTTTTGTATGAGAAATGAGTTGTGACTCCATCTTCTGGTTTTGAATCCAATTATAATATTCCTCAATCACTACCATCCCCTGAAGCCTGAAAGAAATCTCTTCAAATGACCAAATGTTGGATTGAAATTAGAAAAGGAATATCATGCATCTAAGGACTGACCAGTCTCTCATTTCATATATACATATGCACACTTACATATATATGTATATATCACACATGTATACACATATGTATATACACATGTACCTACAGGCCGATAAATATAGATGTAGATATAGATATATGTAGATATAAATGTAGATACAGATATATAGATATAGTTATAGATATAGATATTCTTTAGTAGCTGTTGGCTACAATCACAAATTTGTCACTTCTGAGCCATGACATTGTAGTAATGGAGAATTTCAATATTTGTTGGAACTCTTTTTGCAGAAAGAAGAAAAACTAATAAATTTAGAGTGTCCCTTAGTGATAAATTCATCTGTCAGAAGGCAGAGGAAGTAAAAAAGGAAACTGTGAGAGATGGATCTGATCCTGACCTAGAAGACATTACTTACAAGAGAAAGAATCTTGGGGGCTTGGGAACATGCTATCATAGAGCTCATGACAGCGAAGAGGAAGATCAGCCATAGTAGATTTGGGAAGGTATATTGAGTCAAGCAACAAATATCAAGTGCCAGGCACTGTGCTGGGCACTGCAGGATATAAAGACAAAAGAAACAATCCCTATTGTCTAAGACTCTATCTCCTATCAAGGCAAAGAAGATGCACATATTTATATACATGTGTGTATGTGTACATATATACATACACACAATATAAATGACACAATTATATAAATACAAGATAATTTGGTGGAAGGAGAAGGCATTAACTGGAGGAAAGTGGAGAAAACCTCATTTAGAAAATAATGCTCGAGTTAAAATTTGAAAGAAACTATGTCTTTTGAGGGGCAGCTAGGTGGCACAGTGGATAGAGCACCAGGTCTGGAGTCAGGAAGATTCATTTTCCTGAGTTCAAATCTGACTTCAGGCACTTACTAGGTTGTGTAGCCCTGAGCAAGTCATTTAACCCTGTTTGCCTATTTCCTCATCTATAAAATGAACTGCAGAAGGAAATGGAAAACTACTCCAGTACCTTTGCCAAATGGGGTCAAGAAGAGTCAGAAAGGACTGAACAGCAAAGGGTAGGTGTAAGAGGTAGACCTGAAGAGGGAGTATACTGAGGTATTGGGGACCAATATGTGCAATGGTTTTCAAGACCACATGTGGCCTTCTAGGTTCTTGGGTGTAACCTTTTGACTGAGTCCAAGTTTTACAGAAAAAAAAAATCTTTTATTAAGGAGATTTGTTCTGTGAAGTTTGGATTCAGTCAAAGGACCTCACTTGAGGACCTAGAAGGCCACATGTGGCCTTGAGGCCACAAGTACCCTACCTCTGGTAGAGATAGGGAATACATTGATATATGAGGGAAAATAAGAAGGCCGTTTTGACGGTACCATAAAGAACAAAAAGTGGAGTAATTGATAATAAAGCTGGAAAGTTAGATTAGGTCCAGGTTAGGAAGTACTTTAAATGACAGATAATGTTTTCTTTTCCTATCCGATAGTTCCTTTGCAGTCTCTTTTGCTGGATCATCATCCATCTCATATTCACTAACCATGGTGGCCCACAAAATATGTTCTTGGTTTTCTCTTTTAGATCTTTTCTAGCTCACTTAGTGATTTCATCAGTTCTTATGGATTTAATTATCATCTCCTTATTCCTATCATTCCCAGACTTATATAGTCAGCCCTATTTTTTCTCTGGAGGTATAGTTCCACATCATCAACTGCCTTTTAGACATTTTAAACAGGATGTTCCGAAGGCATCTAAAACTCAGCATAATTAAAACAAAATTCCATATATTTTATATTAAACCTTGCGCTCTTCTGAATTTTCCTTTTACTCTAGATTGTTGCTCTTCCTTGGCAAAGATAGTAGAATAGTTTTCCATTTTCTTCTCCTGCCCATTTACAGATGAAGAAACTGAGGCAAACAAGGTTAAGTGACTTGCCCACGGTCACACAACTAGTGTCTAACATCAGATTTTAACTCAAGTCTTCCTGACTCTAGGCCAAATGTTCTATCTATTACATGACCTAGTTTACCTCTCCTTATTTCTATAGAGTACATCAGGAGTGTAGGGTGTGTTCTGGGATAGCTAGAACCTCCTGTGTGAGGACTTTTGAGCCCTTTTCAGGGCTATTTTCCATCTTTAGTGTCCACCTGATCCACTCAACTCTCACCTGTGCCTCCAAGAAGCTATAGCATGCACAGTGGCCACACCCTGATAAGCCCCGTTTTGGCAGACAGGCAAAAACAGATTAAGTAACCAAAGAGTCTCATACCCTTCAGTGAGCTGGTGAGTGAGGGGACTGTCTGCCCTAAGCATGTGAAGACTCCCCCCACCCTGGTAAAATGGGTAGAGGAGAACAATTTGTTCTAACAACCATGAAGGCAACTGAAACAGGCACTGTGGAGCACTAAGAGCTTGGTCAAACAGCAAAGATTCCAAGGTCATCCACTGCTTCTCAAGCCATCTCCAGTCATCTTGATTTCATCTCATCACTGGACTATGATAGCATTAGAAGACAGAGTGAGAGCGACAACTTCATCCCAGCTCTGCGTCACATATCCAATTTATCATGAATAAAAAGAAATCACCCATACTATTTTACATTTTTACCTATGTCAAAGTCCTGTGGCAACACAAAAGCAGCAGGTACAGATACACAGGGAGCTCTAGCCATAATCTGCACACAGGCAGCACAGGCCATGTGATCATCTTCTCACTGGAAGCATCAGTGGGTTACACCAGCCCCCTGGGAGTCTGAGCAACTTTTCAAGGAATGAAAGGTTGAATGAAAGTCATCTACTGGCATGAGAAAGGGGCTAGAAAAGATATTAAAAAGTGTCTGCTCACCCAAACCTGATCTGATTACCGTGGTAGGTGGGGGTCCCACTCTGAAGTTAAAACATTTTTAAAATGTACAAACGCTTCTGCAAAAATGATTCCACTCTCCATTGGTACATGGAATATGCACATACTTAAGGATAACACAAAATCCAGTAGATGTTTTCACATCTTTTTCACATAATCTTTCAATGAACAGCTCTTGTTGCCAGAGAACTCAGCAGGCATCACATCCAAATTGCATCCCTGAGTGAAATAAGGTCCATGGATCATGAACCTTAGGGGGGTGGAGGTAGCAAATGTTAACACCAGAACCCCAGGTGTGCCATCACACAACCAGAGGAATTGGTAAAAACCAGTGTGGACCAGCCACCAGAACCTGAGCCTTTCTGTGCTCTAATCCGGAGGAACAGAGGCAGAATCCTGAAGCAGGCAGACTACTCCTGCCCCACACCTCATGATGTGAGCTTCAGGGAAACACAGAAAGTCCTGGCTTTGGCCTAAGTCTAGGCACTCAGAGGTCACAGCAAACAAAGCCAACAACCAGGTCACTAACTCCCAGCATAAGAAGCATGGGTCAGACTCTCTTTGCCCCTGAAGCAGGGATCCACTTTAAAAACCAAGAAATAGGCTTTCACTTTAATAAATTCCTTTTGATTTCTTTTTCCTGTTTACCTTCTCATACTTCTCTTGCTTCTTATATTTGAAAGTCAAATTTTCTGTTCAGCTCTGGTTTTTTTTTCATCATGAATACTTGAAAGTCCTCTATTTCATTGAATGATTATATTTTCCCCTGAAGCATTATACTAAATTTTGCTGGGTAGGTGATTCTTGGTTTTAAACATAGCTCTTTTGTCCTCTGGAATATCATATTCCAATCCCTTTGATCCCTTAATGTAGAAGCTGCTAGATCTTGTGTTATCCTTATGGTGTTTCCACAATACTCAAATTCTTTCTTCCAGACAGCTTGTAATATTTTCTCCTTGACCTGGGAACTCTAGAATTTGACTATGATATTAGTAGGAACTTTCTTTTTGGGATCTTTTTCAAGAGGTGATTGGTGAATTCTTTCAATCTCTATTTTGCCCTCTGGTTCTAAAACATCAGGGAAATTTTCCTTGAGAATTTCTTGAAGGCTGGTTTCTAGGCTCTTTTTTTATCATGGCTTTCATGGAGTCCAATAATTATTAAATTATCCCTCCTGGATTGGTTTTCCAGATCAGTGGTTTTTCCAATGATATAGTTCACATTTCCTTCTATTCTTTCCTTTGTTTGGATCTATTTTATAGCATCTTGATTTTTCATAAAGCCATTAGCTTTTATTTGCTCTAATCTAATTTTGAAGGAATTATTCTCTTTAGTGAGTTTTTTAAATTCCTTTTCCATATGGACAATTCTGCTTTTTAAGACATTCTTCTCCTCATTGCCTTTTTGAGCCTCTTTTGACATTTGAGTGAGTCTATTTTTTAAGGTATTATTTTCTTCAGTATTTTTTGGGGTCTCCTTTAGCAGGCTGTTGATTCACTTTTCATGATTTTCTTGCATCACTCTCATTTCTCTTCTCAGTTTTTCATCTGCTTCTCTTACTTGATTTTCAAAATCCTTCTTGAGCTCCCCCATGGCCTGTAACCAATTCATATGTTTCTTGGAAGCTTTTGATGCAGGAGTTTTAACTTCATCGACTCTTTCTGGTTCCATGTTTTGATCCTTTTTTTCACCAAAAAAAAGGATTCTATAATCTTATTGCCCTTCCTCTGCTAGCTCATGTTGCCAGCCAATTACTTGACTTTTGAGCTATTTGCTACTGCTTCCAGAGTGTAGAGAGCTTTGTCCCAAATCATTGGGGTTTTCACAAATGTTGTAAGAGGTTTGAGGAGGGCGCCCTCTCTATAGCCACCACAGTCTCTTGCACACTGGCATTTCTCACCCCAGAACCACCACCCAAAACCGCAATCCAGATCAAAGCAGGTCAAAGCAAAAGGGATTACCCTTTGAATGGTTGTTTCGTCCCCCTACAATCTGCAGGCCAGGAGCTCCAGAGGCAGCCACATGGCAGTAGCTGCAGCTGCTATGCCTCCACCACCTCTCACCCTGGGGCAGGGCCAGTCCATGCTCTTCTGTCACCTGGTTCCAATAGAGTTCCCCATTGACTTTTAACTTTCTCTTTGGTGTTTATGGGTTGAGACGTCAGGAAACCACCATAGCTTCTGGTGATTTACTCTCCTAAAGTCTGCTCTGGCCAGTCTGTGCTGCTGGTCATGGCCACCCAGTGGGACTTGGCTTGGCTTACTGCTTGGTGTGATAGAACCTTCCTGTTGGTCTGCTAGGCTGCCTTCAGCAGGAGATTTGTTTCTATCTGTCACATTGTGGGTTCTGTAGCTCGAAATTTGTTTAGAGTCATATTTTACAGGTATTGGAGGTGGTTGGAGTGGGAGCTCAGCCAAATTCCTGATTTTACTCTGCCATCTTGGCCCTGCCTGAAATAGGCAATCACAATTGGTTAAAAAAAATGGGAAAACAAAGACTTTAGAATCCTATTATGCTGAAAGGGAAGAGCAAGGTTGACATTCAGAAGAGGTCAGCATTGATACTACATCCACATCTGAAGACTCAAAAGGGAGTATGAACAGGTCTCAAGTAAAAAAATCATTCTTGGAAGAGCTGAAGAAGTACTTTAAAAGCCAAATTTAAAGAGCACAAGAAAAAAATGACCAACTATTTTAAAAATACAATTGGCAAAATGGAGAAAAATTTCACTGAAGAGAAAAACTATTTAAAAAGTACCATTAGCCAAATTGAGAAGGAGGTTCAAAAGCTAACTGAGGAAAACAATTCTTTAAAAATTAGACTTAGATAAGGTGAAGAGAATAATTCTATGGGATATCAAGAATTAGTCAAACAAGATCTAAAAAATGAAAAAAAAATCAAAGAAAATATAAAATTTCTTATTGGAAAAACAGCTTATCTGGAAATAGATTGAGGAGAGAGAATCTATGAACTATTCATCAACTGGAACGTCGTGATAAAAAAAAGAGCCTGGACAGTATCTTCCAAGAAATCACCAAGGAAAACTGCCCTGAGGTTCTAGAACCCAAGGTTAAAATAGTCATTGAAAGAATCCACCATTCACCTCCTGAAAGAGATCACAAATTAAAAACTCCAAGGAATATTGCAGTAAAATTCCAGAATTATCAGGTCAAGGAGAAAATACTGCAAGCAGCCAGAACAAAACAATTAAAAAATAGCAAAACTACAGTCATGATCACACAGGACCTTGCAGTGTCTACATTAAAAGATAAGAGGGCTTGCAATGTAATATTCTGTAAGACAAAGGAGCTTGGACTAAAATCAAGGATCAACTCTCCAGCTAAATTGAGCATAATATTTTGGGCAAGGAGATCATTATTCAATGAAATAAGGAACTTCCAGACATTCCTTGATGAAAAAGGCAGAGCTCAATGGAAAATTTTATCTCCAAATACAAGACTCAAGATAGATGTAAAAAGGTAAACAGGGAAAACACACACACACACACACATACACGCTTGTTATTCAATGCAAACTGTTTACATTACTATATTGGAGGAAGATATCTGTTAATCTTGTGAATTGTATAATTATTATGACATTTAAAAGATAAAAAGATAGAGAGTAGGTGTAAATTAGCTAATGTGATGATAAAAAAAAACCTTATTTATGGGGTGCAAATGTATTGTAATGGAAGAAGAGGGAAGGAAGAGGCAGAAAAGGGTAAATTACATCACATGAAAAGGCACCAAAACATTATAGTAGAGGAAAAGAAGGGAGGAAGATGAGCATTGCTTGAGGTTTAATCTGATTAGATTTCATTCCAGGCAAGAATAACATACTTAGTATGTATAGAAATCTAACATGCCCTATAGGCAGTTGGAGTGAAAAAGGGGAAAGAAAAGGGGGAGGTGTGGTTAGAAGGAAGAGAAGAAGTAGTAAGAGAAAAAGGTTAGGTTAAGGGAGGGGGAGTTATAGGGAGGGAATATTGAGGGAGGTAGTGATCAAAAACAACTATTTTGAGGAGGGGAAGGGAGAAGGGAGAAGTAAAAGCATAAACCAAGTGGGCGGAATAGGATGGAGAGAAAGACATAGATAGTAATCATAATAGTGAATATGAATGGGAGGAACTCTTCCATAAGATGGAGGTGAATAGCAGAATGGATAATCCAACAATACACTTTTTACAAGAAACACATTTGAAACAGGAGGATACATATAGGGTAAAGGTGAAAGGCTGGAGTAGAATATATTATGCTTTATCTAAAGTAAAAAAAAAAATCAGGGGTAGTAATCCTAATATCAGACAAAACAAAACTATAAATAGATGTAACTAAAAGAGATAAGGAAGAAAACTATACCCTGCTAAAAAGTACCATTGGCAATGAAGTAATATCATCGGTAAGTACATACACACACACACACACACACACACACACACACACACACACACACACA
>NW_027185735.1:7743083-7763172 GCF_028583685.1 Petaurus breviceps papuanus
ACACACACACACACACACACACACACACACACACACACACACACACACACACCCCAAGTGGTATAGTAGTCAGATACTTAGAGGAGAAGTTAAGGGAGTTAGAGGAAGCAATAGATAGCAATACCATACTAGTGGGTGAACTCAACCTCCCCCTCTCTGAACTTGATGAATCTAGACTAAAAATAAACAAGAAAGAAGTTAAGGAGGCAAATAGAATTTTAGAGAAGGTAGACATGACAGACCTCTGGAGAAAACTGAATGGGGATAAAAAGGAATATACCTTCTTCTAGGTGGTATATGGCACATACTCAAAATTTGACCATATACTAGGGCATATAATCCTCACAATCCAGTACAGAAAGGCAGAAATATTAAATACATCTTTTTCAGATCATGATGCAAGAAAAATTGTATGTAATAAAGGGCCTTGGAAAGATAGACTAAAAACTAATTGAAAATTAAATAATCTTATCCTATACAATGAGTGGGTCAAACAACAAATCCTAGAAGTAATTTATAACTTCATTCAAGAGAATGACAATAGTGAGACAACATACCAAAACTTATGGGATTGAGTGAAAGCAGTTCTTAGGTGAAGTTTTATATCTCTGAATGTTTGCATGAATAGAGAAAAAGAAGATTAATGAAATGGACATGCAACTGAAAAAGCTAGAAAAGGAACAAACTGAACATCCCCAATTAAATACTAAAATAGAAATACTGAAAACCAAAGGAGAGATTAGTAAAATTGAAATTAAGAAAACTATTGAAATAATAAGTAAAACTAAGAGCTAGTTTTCTGGAAAAAACAAACAAACAAAATTGATAAACCATTAATGAAGTTGATTAAAAGAAAGAAGAAAGGGGTGACTAAGTAGCACAATGTGTAAGAGCACCAGCCCCAAGGTCGGGATGACCTGGGACCAAGCTCTGATACTTAGTACCACACCCAGAAATAACTGGCTGTGTAACCTTGAGCAAGTTACTTAACACCAATTGTTTAAAAAAAAAAAAGAAAAACAAATTACCAGTATCAAAAATAAAAAAAGGATTAACTTACCTCCAAATGAAGAGGAAATGAGAACAATAATTAGGAATTATTTTGCCCAATTATATGCCCATAAATTTGACAATCTTACTGAAATGGATAAATATTTACAAAAATAAAAGTTACCCAGATTAACAAGAAAGGAAGTAAAATATTTTAATAACCCCATCTCAGAAAAAGAAACCAAACAAGACATCAGTTAACTCTTTAAGAAAAAATCTCCAGGGCCAGATGGATTTACAAATAAATTCTATCAAACATTTGAAGAACAATGAATTTCAATACTTTATAATCTATAGGGGAAAATTGGAGAAGAAAGAGTTCTACCAATTCTTTTTATGATACAAATATGGTACTGATAACTACATTGGGAAGAAGCAAAATAGAGAAAGAAAATTATGGAACAATTTTCTTAATGAATATAGATGCAACAATTTTAAATAAAATATTATCAAAAAGATTACAGCAACTTAATCATGAGAATAATACACTTTGATCAGGTAGGATTTATTCCAGGAATGCAAGGCTGGAATTTATATTAGGAAATATATGAAGAAATTATTAGGAAAACTATCAGTATAGTATATCATATCAACAACAAAGCTAGTAGAAACCATATTATTACCTCAATAGATGCAGAAAAAACTTCTATGAAAAAACAACACTCATTCCTATTAAAAACTCTTGAAAGCATAGGAATTAATGAAGTCTTCCTTAAAATAATAAGTAGCATCTACCTAAAACCACCACCGAGTTTTATATATAATGGGGATAAGCTAGATGCATTTCCAACAAGATCAGGTGTGAAAAAAGGATGTTCACTATCATCCTTGTTATTCAATTTGGTACTAGAAATGTTAACTGTAGCAATATGAAAAGAAAAAGAAATTGAAAGAATTAGAATAGACAAAGAAGAGACTAAGTTATCACTCTTTGCAGACGATATGATGACATACTTAGAGAATCCTAGAAGATAAAGTAAAAAAAAAAACTATTGAAATAATAAATTACTTTAGCAAAGATGCAGGATATAAAATAAACTCACATAAATCTTTGACATTTCTGTATATTTCTAATGAAACCAAACAGCAAGAAATAGGAAAAGAAATTGCATTTAAAGTTACTGTAGACAATATAAAATATTTGTGAGTCTACTTGCTAAAACAACTGCAGGAGCTATATGAACACAATTACAAAACACTTTTCAAAGAAATAAGAACAGATTTAAATAACTGGAAAAATATAAGTTACTCATGGTTAGTCCAAACCAATATAATAAAAATGACAATTTTACCTAAATTAATTTACCTATTTAGTGCCATACCAATTAAACTACCAAAAATTTATTTCATAGAGCTAGAAAAAACAGTAACATAATTCATCAGGAAGAACAATAGGTCCAAAATAGCAAAGGAATTAATGTAAACAAAGGCTAGGGAAGGTAGACTAGCCATACTAGATTTTAAACTATATTATGAAGCAACAGTCATCAAAACTCTTAGTAGTGGTTGAGGAATAGAGTGGTAGATCAGTGGGATAGAACAGATACTCGAGACATAACAATTAATGACTATAGTAATCTACTGTTTGATAAACTCAAAGACTCCAGCTTCTGGGACAAGAGCTCACTATTTGACAAAAACTACTGGGAAAACTGGAAAATAGTGTGGCAGAAATTGGGCATAAATCAATATCTTACACCATATACCTAAATAAAGTCTAAATGGATTAATGGTTTAGATATAAAGGCTGATACTGTAAGCTATCTCAGAGAGCAAGGAATAATTTACCTGTCAGATTGATGGAGAAGGAAAGAATTTATGGCCAAGCAAGGTACAGAGAGCATTATGAAATGCAAAATCGATAATTTTTATTACATTAAATTGAAAAGTTTTTGTACAAAGTCAGTGTATCCAAGATTAGGAGAGGAGCAGAAAATTGGAAAATAATTTTTACAACCAGCATCTCTTATAAAAGCCTCATTTCTAAAATATACAGAGAACTGAGTCAAATTCATAAGAATACAAGTCATTCTCCAAATGATAAAGGGTCAAAAGTATATGAACAGAAAGTTTTCAGAGCTAGAATTTAAAGATACGAACGTACATACATATATAAGCATGAGAAAAATGTTCTAGATTACAATTGATCAGAGAAATGCAAATCAAGACAACTCTTAGGTACCACATCCCACCAGTCAGATTGACTAACATGACAAAACAGGAAAATGATAAATGTTGGAGAATGTGTGGGACAATTGCAATACTAATGCATTGCTGGTGTAGTTGTGAATTGATCTAACCATTCTGGAGAACAATTTGGAAGCATGCCCAAAGGGCTATAAAAATGTGCATACCCTTTTACCCAACAAAAATGCCATTTCTACGGCTGTATCTCAAAGAGATCATACCACTGGGAAAAGGACCCCATGTATAAAAATATTTATAGTAGTTCTTTTTTGTGGTGGCAAAGAATTGGAAATCAAGGGATGCCCATCAATAGAGGAATGGCTAAACAAGTTGGGGCATATCAATGTAATGGAATACTACTGTGCTGTAAGAAATGAGGAGCAGATGGACTTCATAACCTGAAGAGACTTATATAAACTGATACTGAGTGGGGGAATAGAACCAGGAGAACACTGTACACAATTACAGACACATCATATCTATGATTAACTCTGATAGACTGGGCTCATTTCTGCAATGCAAGGTTATACGACAACTTCAAATGACTCATGATGGAAAAGACTATCCACATGCAGAGAAAGAATTGTGGAGTCTGAATGTAGATTGAAGCAAACTACTTTCTCTATATCTTTTTCATTTGGTTTTGTTTTGTTTCTTCTTCCTCCTTATTCATTCCATTGTTTATAATTCTTCTTTCAATATGACTAATGTTTAATGTGAAGGTTCATGTAGAATTTACCTCAGATTGTATGCTGCCACGGGGGTGAGAGGGAAAAGGGAATGGTAGAAAATTTGAAACCAAAAAAAACTAGTGGAACTGAATGTTGTAAACTAATACTAAATAAATTTTAAAAAAGAATTGACCAAAAAAGAAATTATCAAAGAAAACTACCTTGATAATCTAGAACTGGAGGGTAAAATAGAAATTGAAATAATCCACTGATCCGTCCTGAAAGGGAACCCAAAATGAAAACTTCCAGGAATATTATAGCCAAATTCCAGAGCTCCCAGGTCAAGTAGAAAATATTGCAAGCAGTCAGAAAGAAATAATTCAAGTATTGTGGAAACACAGTTGGGATAATACAAGATTTAGCAGCTTCTGCATTAAAGGATTGGAGGATTTGGAATGTGATATTCCTGAGGGCAAAGGAGCTAGGAATAAAACTAAGAATCACCTACCTAGCAAAACTGAGTATAATCCTTCTGGGGAAAGAGGGATACTTAATGAGATAGAGTACTTTCAAGCATTCTTTATGAAAAGACCAGAGCTGAATAGAAAATTTAACTTTCAAATATGACTCAAGAGCAACATAAAAAGGTAAGCAAGAGAGGGAAATCATAAGGGACTTAATAAGGTAAAACTATTATATTTTTACATGGGAAGGTGATATTTGTAGCTCATTAGAAGTTTTGTTATTATTAGGGTAGTCAGTAGTATGCATAGACAGAGAAAACAGGGGTTAGTTGAATATGAAGGGATGATATCTAAAAATTAAAATTAAGTGGTGAGAGAGGAATGCACTGGGAGAATGGGAAAAGGAAAGGTAGAATGGAGTAAATTATCTCACATAAAAGAGGCAAGAACAAGCTTTTACAGTTGAAGGGAAGATGAAAGAGAATGAGTGAACCTTACTCTCATCAGAATTGACTCAAAGAAGGAATAACATACACAATCAATTAGTTATGGAAATTTCTCTGTACTATATAGCAAATAGGAGGGAAGGGAGATGTTAGATGGGGGGTTATAGAAGAGAGGGCATATTGGGGAGGGGGAAGTCAGAAGCAAAACATTTTTGTGGAGGGACAGGGTGAAAGGAGAGAGAAAATAGAATAAATTGGGGGAGTAGGGTGGAGGGAAATGCCCCCTCCATAACTAAGTCAAATACCTATAAAAATTACTCTAAGCAATCAGCAATAGTAACTGAAAAAAAAATTGAAGTAAGTTTCTCTGATAAAGGCCTCACTTCTCAAAAATATGAAGAAATGAGTCAAATTTATAAATATAAGAGGCATTCCCTAATTGATAAATGATCAAAAGATATTATCAGTTTTCAAAGCTATCTTATAGCAATATGAAAAAACACTCTAACTCACTATTGATTGGAGTAATGCAGATTAAAATAATTCTGAGGTACTGCTTTATATTTATTAGATTAGCTAATAGGATAGAAAAGGTAAATGGCAAATGTGAGAGAGGATGTGGGGAAAACAATACAATAATGCACTATTGCTGGAGCGATGAACTGATTTGACCATTCTGCAGAACAATTTGAAACTATGCCCAAAGAGGTATAAAATTATGATTCCTATATACAAAATCAGTTTCTATACTAGAGATCAGTTCACTCAAACACACAAGGAGATACAGAAAACAACATGTTTGTAAACACTGTAGTTAAACTTGTTGAAGCACTTAGATTGGTCATTGAGATTTTCATTGCTATGTGCAATGATGAATTTAACAGTTCTCATACACATTAGTGACTATGGTTTCAGATATCATTTTGAAGTTGGACCCTAGGGGAATGAAAATGTAAGCTAGAAACCATTACTTGATTGGTTATTCAAAGTAATGTGCATTTTCTAAGGAGACTGACATTGGTGAATAAGGATAGAGGTGAGAAAAGGATTATTTTGCTTTTGAGGGGTCTGCATATAAGTAATATGAAGGGAAGAAAATGTTCTTTGAAGAAGTCTTCTTTTTCTCTTAAATTAAAGATCATAGTATTTTGGTAGAAGCAGGAAAACTCCATATGCCCCCTCCATAACCACATCAAATACCTATAAAAAATGACTCTGAACAAAATACAGAGCCCACAAAGTGACAGAGAGAAACAAAATTCCCACTGAAGACAGCCCAGCAGGCTGACAGGAAGGGTCCATCACAGACCACTGGAAGCCAAGCCCAGCCCTTCGTGAGTGTGAGTCTGCAGTTTTAGCCTCAGGGCAGCCATGACCAACCCTGGCTGGAGGGCCTTCAGGAGAGTGGATCACCAGCAGCTGTGGTGGTTTCCAGAATTATCAACCCATAAATGCCAAAGACAAAGTGAGAGTTCAGTGTGGACTTTGTGGGAACTGGGGTCCAGGAGTGTGGTCCAGCCTCTGCCCCTGGAAGGAGAAAAGGCACAGCGGCCACTGCTGCATGGCTGCTTCAGAGCTCCTGGCCTACACATTGTAGGGGCACAAGGCAACCAGTCTGAGGGGTAAACACTTTTCCTTTAACCGTTTGGATCTAGATGGCTGACTTGGGTGGAGATCCTGGGGTGCATGACCAGTGTGCCAGAGCATGTGGAGACCTCAGAGAGGGCACCCATGTAATAACTCCAGCAGCTGAGAAAACCCCGGCGATTGGGATGAAAGCTCCCCTGTCTGGTGGCAGAGTCCTACTGTGGCAAAAAGCCCAGGGGTCAAGTGGCTGAGGGGCCACATGACCAGGCAAAGGAAACAAATCAGACAGAAGATTCCAACATTAGGCTCCTATTTTGGGGACAAAAAGGAGCAAATCATAGAACAGGAGGAAGACAGTGAAGTCAGAACTCCTGCACCAAAAGCTTCAAAGGAAAATACGAGCTGGTTACAGGCCATAGAGGACCTTAAGAAGAAGATAAGAGAAGTGGAGGAAAAATTGGGAAGATAAATGAGAACAATGCAAGAAAATTATGAAATGAGAGTCAACAGCCTGACTGAGGAAAACAAAACCTTAAAAAATAGACTAACTCAAATGGCAAAAGAGGCTCAAAAGGGCAAAGAGGAGAAGAATGCCTTGAAAAGTCGAATTTGCCAGATGGAAAAAGAATCTCAAAAGCTCAATGAGGAGAATAATTGCTTTAGAATTAGATTGGAGCAAATGGAAGCTAATGACTTTATGAGAAACCAAGATGTTGTTAAACAGATACAAACAAATGAAAGAATAGAAGGCAATGTGAAATATCTCATGGGAAAAACCACTATCCTGGAAAATAGATTCAGGAGAGATAATTTAAAAATTATTGGACTACCTGAAAGCCATGATCAAAGTAAGAACCTAGAAATCATCCTCCGGGAAGTTCTTAAAGAAAACTGCCCTGATGTTCTAGAACCAGAGGGCAAAATAGAGATTGAAAAAATCCACCGATCACCTCCTGAAAAAGATCCCAAAAAGAAAACTCCTAGGAATATTATAGCCAGGTTCCAGAATTCCCAGATTAAGGGGAGAATATTACAAGCAGACAGGAAGAAACAATTTTTATATTGTGGAAACACAATCAGGATAACCCAGGATCTGGCAGTGTCTACACTGAGGGATTGAAGGGCTTGGAATATGATATTCTGGAGATCAAAGGAGCTGGGATTAAAACTAAGAGTCACTTACCCAGCAAAACTGAATATCATGTTTCAGGGGAAAATATGCTCATTCAGTGGAATAGAGGACTTTCAAGCATTCTTGATGAAAAAATCAGAGTTGAATAGAAAATTTGGCATTCAGATACAAGAAGCAAAAGAAACATAAGAAGAAATTTGCTTTTTGTGTTTGTGAAAGGAATCTGCTTAGCTGCCTACAAAAGTGAATTTTTCCCCTTCTAATAGTCTTCCCTCTGAAGAAGGTCCTACCGCAGTACCCAGAACCTAAGGAGGTTTCCTCTCCAAAAGCAAGGAGAAGCAACAAAAAAGAGAGCCAAATCATAGGGACGTTTTCCATATTTTACTAGATGCTTTCTAGCTCAGTCAGCAATGACAGTTCCCATCTCAACCCTCCCTTTTTTCAAATCCACAAACTACACATCCTCACTCTATCTAATTTTCACTTTGTTCAATATGCAGCTTATTACATCTTGTCTCTTGTGGTTATAGAGTTTTTCTAAGAGGTATCATAGTATAGCAGAAGCAACACTGGATTGGTAGTTAGGAAGCTCATGTTTTAGGCCCTGCTCTCCTACCTGTATGATCTCTGACAAATTTTCTCTGGGCCTCAATTTCCTCATATGTAAAATGGAGTTGTTCTACCAGAATCACAGAATCTCCAAGTTGAAAAGGACCTCAGATGCCATCTAATTAAATACATATCTGAAAGAGAACCCCTTTTACAATGTATATTTAGCATAAAGGACTCTGGGAGGGGGGAGTAAATATGGGTCTGAATGTGAGGAGATGGACATCTTCCTTTAATAGGTATTGCTTCTGTTTTAAGACCTCCAATGAGGGGGAATCCAACACTCCTCCCAAGGCAGGCCATTCCACTTGTGGATGGTTTTAATTCCTATATCCAGCCTAAATTCAGCTTCCACTAATTTCTACTAGTTCTCTCAAAGGCAAAAAAATGAAATTAGTGTAATCTACCTACCACATGACAGATACTGTGATACCTAAGGTCCCTCCCAACTTTGACATTCTATAGAATATAAGACTGTACAGAATAATAAGACTATAATCTTAATTTGATGCATATTCCTAATGCAGAGTGAAGTAAGCAGAACCAAGTAAACAATATACACAATGACTACAACAATGTACTACAACTACAAAACAATTGAAAATGAATGTTGCAGAATCACAAAGAACAAACTTGGAAAAAGAGACAAGATTTAAGATGACACCCCCTCCTCATTCCTTTGTAGAGGTGGAAAGTCCAGGAATATGGAACATTGCATGTGTTTTCAGACTTTTTGATCAGTGTTGCTGAGGGTTTTTTTCCTATTCCTTTTTTTTCTTTCTTTTTTAAATAAAAATATTCTTTGTTATATGGGATGGTTCTCTGGAAGGGGAGAAGGGGGGGAGGGGAAAGATACTGGCACATATTTTGGCTATATAAAAATAAAAGCCATTAATGATAATTTTAAAAAAATATCATAACATTCTAGGATCATAGGTTTAGAAAAGGAAAGACTAAAAAGAAACCTTAAAGACCATTTAATTCAATCTCATTTTACAGATGAAGAAATTGATTCAGGGAGGTTAAATGACTTGCAGTACTAAACTAATAAAAGCTGCACATAAAGGAAAAAAAAATGATTTGAAAATATTCAGTCTTGTTGAGAGTTGCTCATGGTTGACAGATAATTAAAGAAAGTGAATGTATATTGAAATTACCCCAAAATTTAAGTCAAAGTTACATGATTCCAGGTTAAGAGTTGGAAAAATTTCCCAAACTGAAAGGTTAACTTTGGTAGTGCCTCATACCTCTCATTTGGGCTTTATCCTTCAACTCTAAGCTGCTTTCACACAGTAGGTCTAGATTCCTAGAAAAGAGCCACTATCACATGGCTACACTGAAATTCTCTCTGATTCCTACAGGTAGCCCTTTTGAAGCAAAATATGCTCCTCTTATCACCATTCTAGCTCTTGAGTCCCCATGAATTCACATAAATTGCCATTTATAATAATGATAATTTTAGATCCTAAACATAGCAATTTTCTTAACAGCAAAACAAAAGAAATCATATTATATCACTGATACTAATGTATTCAATACAGAAATTATAAATACAACAAAATCCACAACAAGCTTCGGTCACACTCTCCCACCAGTGCACTCAGTATCTGTAGGAAGTGTTTGTACACTTATAGAAATCTACTATGCATGCACCTGAGTGAATACAAAGAAACATAGGTTCAAAATTTTGGAACTACGAACTTTGATATCTTTTTTTTGGGGGGGGGGTCTCAAGAACTGTACATAAAAGTTCCTTGATGAAAGTTAAGTACTGTGCTGAACAGACACTCCAACTGATAAGCTGCATTTATCCACACTATGCTTGACTAACACTTCACAGGGCACTATGTCTCAGACAAACTAGGTGGGCAGGCAATCCTCCAATGACCAGGCCTCCATGTGCTTCAGCACAGCCCAAGGCAAAAAGTCACCCTTCATGGGCCAGACCTCCACTTGCTTTACAAGACTCAATACATGCCAGACACCACCACTAGGATTCCAGCCCAGTACAAGGTAAGTTGCCAGACCCCCTAGAGCACCCAGTTGCCAGCATCTGAGACCCCAGCCAACAGGTCAGGGACCTGGCCCTCAGACCAAGAAGTTTGGAAAAGTGTCCTCTGTGATGCAACAGGAGAGCTCAACTTTAAAAGGCAGGAAATGGGCAAACAAGATGATCAAAAAGCAAACAAAGACCATAGAGAATAACTAGGGAGACAGTGGAGATCAAAACAGAAAAAGGGGACAACATTGCCAATATATCTACATCTGAAACCTCAAAGGGGAATATGAATTGGCCCCAAGCCCCAAAAGCCTTCTTGGAAGAACTCAAGAAAGATTTTAAAAATAAAATAAGACAGGTAGAAGAAAAATTGAGAAATGAAATGAAAAGCATGCAAGAGAAAGTCAACAGCATGGAAGAGGAAGGACAAAAATTGACTGAAAAAAATAATTCCTTAAAAAGTACAATTGATCAAATGGTAAGAAAAAAGCCCATTGAAGACAACACCTCCTTAAAAAAGTAGAATTGTCCACATGGAAAAGGAGGTAGAAAAAAAGAAACATTTTTTAATGTTTAAAGTTAATTTATGTATTTTTAGTTTTCAATATTCACTTCCATAAGTTTTAAATTTTCTCCCTTCCCTCCTCCACCCCCAAGATGGCATGAAATGTGATATAGGCTCTACATACACATTCCTATTAAACATATTTTCACATTAGTCATGTTGTATAGAAAAATTAGGAAAAATGGGAGGAATCATGAAAAATAAAAACAAAACAAACAAAAAGAGTCTGCTTTGTTCTGCATTCAGACTCTATAGTTCTTTCTCTGGATGTGGATGGCATTTTCCATCATGAGTCCTTTGGAATTGTTTCAGATCCTTGCCTTGCAGAGAAAGGATAAGTCTATCAAAGTCAATCATAGAACACTGTGGCTGTTACTGTGTGAAATGCTCTTCTGGTTGTGCTTACTTCATTCAGCATCAGCTCATGTAAGTCTTTCTAGGTTTTTCTGAAGTCCATGTGTTCATCATTTTTTTTAATAGCACAATAGTATTCCATTACATCCTTATACCACAACTTGTTCAGTCATTCCCCAATTGATAGGTACCTCCTCAATTTCCAGTTCTTTGCTAACACAGAATGAGCTGCTGTAAATATTTTTGTACATGTGTACTTTTGCCATTTTTATGATCTCTTTTGGATACAACCCTAGAAGGAGTATTGCTCTATCAAAGGGCATGTACATGTTTATAGCCCTTTGGGCATAGTTCCAAATTGCTCTCCAGAATGGTTGGATTAGTTCACCACTCCACCCACAATGAATTAATGTTCCAATTTTCCCAGGTGTTCTCCAACATTTACCATTTTCCTGTTTTGTCATGTTAGTCAGTCTGATAGATATAATGTATGGTACCTCAGAATTGATTTGATGTGCATAACTCTAAGCATTAGTGATTTAGAGCACTTTTTCATATGACCATAGATAGCTTTAATTTCTTACTCTGAAAACTGCCTGTTCATATCCTTTGATCATATTTTAATTGGTTAATGACTTGTTTTTTTATAAATTTTAATCAGTTCTTGTAGCAGCAAGCACCCTACCCCTACCACACTCATGACGGCTGCTAGCCCTGGTTCTTTGATTTGCTTTTCTAAAGGAAAGCAACTCAAAAGAGGTTTAACAATCTTACTTTAATCAAACATATGTATCAATTACCTGGTTCAGGGGAAAAAGTCAGCACCCTGAACTTCAGAAAATACAAAGTAAAATTACAAGCAGACAAAAAGATACAGAGAGAGAAAAATAACACAGTTCAACAGACCAACATACAGATCTTCTAACTCTCTGACTATGACATACCCACATAGTTAGTTACCAGGAAAGAAGCACCAACATCTGGTTTTTCAGAGCCAGGGGACGCAACAGCCACCCAGAGACTTCTCGTCTAACCAAATCACTCAACTTTTCCCATAAGTGAACCCCAAAGCAAAATCTCATATATATCCTTCTCCAGGGTCAGAAGATATCACAATCTTCATGACCTAATTAAAAAGTAATAAAAGGCATGTCTTCCTGAAAAACAAGCCTCCCCTAAGCAAACTTCTCTTGTTGGACTCCCAGAGAGGCCCATTAAGGGGAAGGAAGATATTCTGTTACCATTAATGTTCTCTATATATTTTAGAAATGAGGCCTTTATCAGAGATACTGGTTATAAAAATCCTTTCCCAGGTTTCTGCTTCCCTCCTGGAATGGCAAGCAAAGTAAGACTTTGCTGCTTGTTTCAGCTATTCAAGTGCCTTTGAACCCTACCTTTGATTGTGTCAAGTCTTTGTTGGAAACAGTATACATTGTGTTGCCCTCAACCGATCTAAGGGAGAATGGAGACCTTCCCTGCCCTTAATAGGTCTAATGTCATTACGTGAAATCCACAATGGGAGGAGCTTGCCAGAAGGGTGGAACAGGAAGGAGTAGAGCAGAGAAAAGTTCAGACATGAGCTGGGACCAAGCAGAACTGAGAGGGAGAATATTTGTGACGTCCAGTACTTAGTCTGTCTCTTCTGTCTGTGTTGATGTTACTTTGTCAGAATGAAGTATTCTGGCTGTTGAAAGAGGACTTTACCAGAAGCCCTGAAAGAGGACTTTACTCTTGTTTACAAAACTCTTGGGACTTTACTGTTGATTTGTGTTTGATTTCTCAGACAGAAGCTTTGTCTATTGGTTTGTGTTACTTTGTCAGACAGAAAGTAAATTGAGATGATAGTGCCAGTAATGTGTGTAAATATTGTTATAGCTCTGTTAAGCTTTGTTTTCCTAGAAAGAAAAACTTTACAGAGCTTAGGGTGGAGCAGGAAACTTAGATATAGAACTGGAGCAAAGAACTGCCTCTGTTTGATTCTAGGCAAGAGCTAGGAGTGGTCAGTCATGGAAGAGGAGCCATGGGGTTTAGAAGTCAGCCTTGACTTAAGACGAAAGAGGACTTTACATGGGTACTCTGCATTGACTGATGAGATTGTGACTTATTGCGACCTAGGGGTAGATGGTGTTTGTGCTTTCTGTTACCCCTTAAGGATAATTGGCTTAAGGAAGAAGCCAGCCTGTAGTCTAGATGAAAGAATACTTCTTCTCTATTCTATATTGATTGAGGAGATTGTGATTTATTGAATCATATGTTTTGTTTAAGACTATGTGGCCATCTTAGGGATAAGTTGTTATGTTTAATGTTGTGAATGTTGTGCTTTAGTTTCTTGAATGTTTTGCTTTAGCATATTGCTGAACAAATAGAGATTTCACTATATTATGCTATTCGATCCTTAGTTATTCACAGCAGCACTCCTCAAGAGAACTGCTCACAATTGAATTCATACCACTTAATCTTGGTTACATTGGCTTCATTTGTGCAAAATCTTTTCAATTTAATGTAATTAAAACATTCATTTTGCATTTCATAATATTCTCTCTTGTTTGGTCATACATTCCTCCGTACTCCAAAAATATGACAGATAAAGTATTATTTGCTCCTATAATTTGCTCATAATATCAGCCTTTGTATCTAAATAGGGCACCCACTTGGACTTTATTTTGGTATATTGTGTCAAATTATGGTCTATGCCCCATTTCTGCCATACTACTTTAATTTTTCACAGCAGTGTTTGTCAAATAGTGAGTTCTTATCCCAGAAGCTGGGGTCTTTGGGTTTATCAGACAATAGATTAGTATAGTCATTGACTACTATGTCTTATATACCTAACCTATTCTACTGATCTACCCCTTTTATTTCTTAGCCAGTACCAAGTAGCTTTGATGATTGCTGCTTTATAATGAAATTTGAGATCTGGTATGTCTAGGCCACCTTCCCTAGCATTTCATTTCAGAAATTCCCATGATATTTTGGAATTTTTGTTCTTCCAGATGCATTGTACTATTGCTTTTTCTAGCTCTATAAAATGTTTTTGTAGTGTAATTGCTATGGTACTGAATAAATAAATTAATTTAGGTAGAATTATAATTTTTATTATATTAGCACAGCCTACCCATGAGCAACTGTTTTTTTCCAATTATTTATATCTGACTTTATATGTGTGAGAAGTGTTTTTGAATTATGTTCATATAGTTCCTGGGTTTGTTTTGGGAGGTAGACTCCCAAATGTTTTATAATATCTGCAGTAACTTTAAATTGAATTTCTCTTTCTATCTCTTGTTGTTGGGCTTTGTTAATATTATATAGAAATGCTGATGATTTGTTTGGGTTTATTGTATATCCTTCAACTTTGCTAAAGTTGTTTATTATTTCAAAAAGAAATAATTAAAAAGTAAAATTGGCAAAATGGAAAAGGAGGTACAAAGGCTAACTGAAGAAAACAATTCCTTAAAAATTGGAATTGGAAAAGTGAAAACTATGAGACATCAAGAATCAATCAAACAAAATGAAAAAAATAGAAGCAAGTGCAAAATGCCTCAGTGGAAAAAACAACTGACCTGTAAAATAGATCCAGGAGAGATAATTAAAGAATTTTTTGACTACTTGAATACCATTATCAAAGAAAAAGAAAAAAAAAGAGCCTGGACAGCATCTTCCAAGAAATCATCAAGGAACACCACCCTGAGATCTTAGAACCAGAGGTTAAAATAGTCATTGAAAGAGTTCACTGATCCCTTCCTGAAAGAGATCCCAGAATGAAAACTCCAAGTAACATTGTAGCCAAATTCTAGAATTATCAGATCAAGGAGCAAATACTACAAACAGTCAGAATGAAACAATTTAAATATCATGGAGCTACAGTCAGGATTATGCAGGATATAGCAGTTTCTACATTAAAGGATCAAATGACCTGGAATATGATATTATGGAAAGCAAAGGAGTTTGGATCATAACCAAAGATCAACCACCCAGGAAAATTGAGCTTAATCTTTCAGGGAAGGAGATGGACATTCAATGAAATAGGAGACTTCCAAATGTTTCTAATGAAAAAATCAAAGCTGAACAGAAAATTTGAACATCAAATATAAGACTCAAGAGGAGAATAAAATGGTAAAGAAGAAATTAAAAAAAAACTCATATTATTCAATGAGGATAAACAGTTTGCATTCCTATATGGAACAATGATATTTGTAATTCTTGAGGACTCTATTTTTATTATGGCATTCAGAAAGTGTATATATAGACAGAAGGTGTGGGTATAAGTTGACTTGATGTGATACTAAATTAATTACAGAGTGTACGAAAAGGATTATACTCAGAGAAGAGGACAGGAGGAGGCAGAAAAGGATAAATTACATCACATTAAGAGGTACAAAGATATTAGAATAGAGGAAAAGAAGGAAGGGAGGTGAGCATTGTTTGAAACTTATGCTCCTTGGATGTGCCTCAAAGAGGGCATAACATACATACTCAGGTCTAGAAATCTTTTGTTCTAGAAAGAAAAAAGAAAAGAAAAACAGAAAAACTTTATTCTACAAGGAAGTAGAAGGAGAAAGAGGAAAGAAAAGGGAGGGGGTGACTAAAAGGGAGGACAGAAGTTGGAGGGAAAAGGGGGAAGGAAATGGAGAGGGGCTGATAGAAGGGAGGGAAGATTTAGGGAAGTGGTGGTCAGAAGCAAAACCCTGGTGATGAGGGAAAGGGTGAAAGGAGGAAGAAAAGTATAAATGGGGGTAATAGAATAGAAATAAAGACAGAGTTAGTAATCATGACTGTGAATGAGAATGTGATAACCCTCCTGGAAAATGGAATCATATAGCAGAATGGATTAGAAACAATATTCCTACAAAATGTTGTTTACAAGAAACACATTTGAAACAGAGAGATACATATAGAGTAAAGATAAAAGGGTGGAGTAGAATATAGTATGCTTTTGCTGAATTAAAAAAAAACAGGGATAGCAAGGCTGATCTCAGACAAAGCAAAATCAAAAATAGATCTAACTAAAATAGGTAAGGAAGGAAACTATATCTGGCTAAAAAAGTACCATAAACAATGAAGTAATACCAGTACTAAACATATATACACCACGTGGTATAGCATCCAAATTTTTAGAGGAGAAGTTAAAAGAGTTATGGGAAGAAATAGAAAGCTCCATACTAGTTGGGGACATCAACCTCCCCCTTTCAGAACTAGAGCAAGCAAACAAAAAATGAACAGGAAGTAAGTTAAGGAACTGAATAGAATTTTAGAAAAACTAGTTATGGTAGACATCTAGAGAAAAGTGGATGAGGATAGAAAGGAATATACCTCTTTTTATCAGTGGTACATGGCATCTACACAAAAGACCATTTACAGAACAGAAACCTCACAATCCAATGTAAAAGGTGGAAATATTAAATGCAGATCATGATACAGATCTTTTCAAATAACGATGCAATAAAAATTACATATAATAAAGGGCCATGGAAACATAAGCTAAAAATTAATTGGAAACTAAATAATCTATTCCTAAAGTATGACTGGGTCAAAGAACAAATCATAGAAACAATCAAAACCTTCACCCAAGAAAATGACAACAACGAGACAGCATACCAAAACTTATAGGATGGAGTGAAAGCAGTTCCTAGGGGAAGTTTTATATCTCTAAATATTTACATAAATGAAACAGAACTAAGAAAGCTAGAAAAAGAATAAATTAAAATCCCCAATTAAATATCAAATCAGAAATTCTGAAAACCCAATAAAATATTAATAAAATTGAACTTAAGAAAACTTTTGAACTAATAAATAAAACTAATAACTGATTTCATGAAAAAACACAACATAATAGACAAACCCTTGGTTACTTTGATTTAAAAAAAAGAAAGAAGAAAATCAGATCACTAGTATCAAAAATGAAAAGGTTGAATTCAACACAAATGAAGAAAAAGTTAAAAAATAGGAAATATTTTGCTCATCTATATGGCAGTAAATTTGACAACGTTTGGAAATGGATGACTATTTATAAAAATATAAATTGCCCATATTAACAGAAGAGGAAATAAAATACTTAAGAAACCCCATCTCAGAAAAAGAAATTGAACGAGCCCTCAATGAACTCCTAGGAAAAAATCTACAGGGTCAGATGGAATAACAAGTGAATTTTATAAAACATTTAAGAACAATTAATTACAATATTATTTAAAATAGTTGGGAAAATAAGTGAAATTTTACCACATTCTTTTTATGACGCAAATCTGGTGCTGATTCTTAAACTGAGAAGAGCCAAAACAGAGAAAGAAAATTATAAGCTAATTTCTGTAATGAATAGAGATACAAAAATTTTAAATAAAATATTAGCAAAGAGATTACAGAAACTTATCATGAAGACAATATAGTTTGACCAGGTAGGATTTATACCAGGAATGCAGGGCTGGTTCAATATTAGAAAAACTATCAACATAATGAACCATATCAACCACAAAACTAACAGAAACCATATGATTATCGTAATAGATGCAGAAAAAGATTTTGACAAAATACAGCACCCATTCCTATTAAAAACCCTAGTTAGCATAGGAATGGGTGGAGTTTTCCTTAAAATGATAAGAATCATCTATCTAAAACAATCAGCAAGCACAGTATGTAATGATGATAACCTGGAAGCACTTCCAATAATATTAAGAATGAAAAAAATGTCAATTATCACCACTATTATTCAACATACCACAAATGTTAGCTTTAGCGATAACAGAAGGAAAAGAAATTGAAGTGAAAATGAAAAACAATGAAGAAGCAAAACTATCACTCTGCATATTATATGATGGTATACTTAGAGAATTCTAGAGAATTAAGTAAAAATCTACTTGAAATAATAAACAACTTTAGTAAAGTTGCAGGAAATAATATAATCCCAAATAAATCATTGGCATTTCTACATATTACTAACAAACCAGCAGCAAGACAGAAAGAGAAATTCCATTTAAAATAACTGTAGACAATAAAACATATTTGGAAGTCTATCATGGAGGAGACACACATGTACTATATTAACACAATTACAGAACACTTTTGACATTAATAAAGTCAGATATAAATATTTGGAACAAATTATTTGCTCCTCAGTAGACCAAGTTAATATGATAAAAATGACAATTCTACCTAAATTAATTTACTTATTCCAAGCCATACCCATCAAAATACCAAAAATATTTTATAGAGCTAGAAAGTATAATAATAATACTCTTGAAGTACAACCAGTCCAGATTATCAAGGGAATTAACAAAAAGAAATGCAAGGGAAGGTGGCCTATCTGTTCCAGATCTAAAACTGTATTTAAAGTAGCAATCATGAAATCTACTTGATACAGGCTAAGAAAGAGAGTGGTGAACAGTGGAATAGGTTAAATAAACAAAGCGCAGTAGTCAATGACTATGGTAATCTACTGTTTCATAAATCCAAAGATGTCAACCTCTGGGATTAGAATTCACTATTTGACAAAACTTCCTGGGAAAACAGGAAAAGGGTATGGCAGAAACTAGGCATAGACCAACATCTTAAACTGTATACCAAGATGAAGTCAAAATGGGTACATGATTTAAACATAAAGAGTGATACCATAAGCAAAATGGGAGAGCATGGAATAATATCCCTCCCAGATGTATGGAGAATTGAAGAATTTATGGTCAAATAAGAGAAAGAAAACATTATGAAATTCAAAATGGATAATTTTGATCATATTAAATTAAAAACGCATTTGCATAAACAAAGCTAATGCCACCAAGTTTAGAAGGGAAGCAGAAAATTGGGAAACAATATTTACAGCTGGTGTCTCTGACAAAGGCCTTATTTCTGAAATACATAGAGAACTGAGACAAATTTGTGAGAATACAAGTCATTCCCCAATTGGTAAATGGTTAAAGGATATGAATAGATAATTTTCAGATGAAGAAGTTGAAACTATCTATAGTCATATGAAAAAATGCTCTAAATCACTATTCATTAGAGAAATGCAAATCAAAACAACTCTGAAGTACTACCACATACCTATCAGACTGGCTAAGATGACAAAACAGAAAAATGATAAATGTTGGAGAAGATGTGGGAAAATTGGAACAATAATGCATTATTGGTGGAGTTGTGAACTGATACAACCATTATTGAGAACAATTTGAAACTATGCCCGAAGGTTTTGAATGGGGTCCTACAGAGCACAAACAAGAAAGAAAAAACAAAATATTGTGGGGACACAGGAGACATAGTCCTAAAAGATCAGGGTGTTGAAGCATGGCAAGTTTTCATTTAGACTCAGAGTCATAGGAATTCATAGAATAGGACAGGGGCTTTCAGCCACAAGATTATATTGATTGTTATACTATATTCTGCAAGAAACACTGTCTGCCCCAGGACCTAGCTCTGATATTAATGGAATTAATTGTCCCTACTCCCAACTGTACAAATAGATATGCATTTGTTGGAAGGGAAGGAACCTGAACCTACTGGCCAGTGTAGCTATATTTTAGACTATATAGAAGATAGTAGAATATAAGAAAATTGGAAAGATATTAAGAGTTGAGGTTGTAAAAAGTTTTAAATGTCAGAAAGGATTTTATATTTGATCCTGCAAGTAATGGGCGTAAGTTCTAGAAGTGATTGAGTAGGGAGGTGGCATGGTAGAAACATGCTTTAGAACAAACTTTCTGGCAGATAAGTGGAGAATGTATTGTAATGGGCAGAACCTTGAGGTAGGAGACTAATTAGAAGGCTATTATAATAGTCCAGATAAGAGGTGATGAGGTTCTTAAATAAGTTTGTGGTTGTATGAGAGGAAACAAGTTGTATATGAAAGAAATTGTGAAAGTAGACATGACAAGACCTGAAAGTGAGGAAATTGAGGGTGATTAAGATTGTGAGCCTGAGCAACTGGGAGGATGGTGGTCCTCTTGACTATAATTGGACATTTTGGAAGGGGGAGAGTTTTGGGGAAAATTAATGAGTTCTGGTTTAAACATGTTTAGTTGGTGAGGTAGGAACAGAGCTCAAA
>NW_027185735.1:7763182-7790864 GCF_028583685.1 Petaurus breviceps papuanus
ATATGGTTGAGAAAAGACCATAGTTTTGGTAATTAAAAGTTTGTGGAGGGCAATTTCTGTTGAATGATGAGGTCACAATCCAAATTGTAGAGGGTTTATAAGTGAATAAGCAGAGAATAAGGGGATTTTCTATAATTTCAAACTAAATCTTTCTCCACTGGGGTATTCCTAGGACCAGATCTGACTATTCAACACCAGTTTGCTGACTTTGTCCCAGAGTCTTTCTCCAGACCTCCTGCAGTCATTCTCAGAAACAGACCCAGGTCACCAATTTCTCAATTTGCTTCCCTGTTTCCAAATACTTTCACCAACTTCCTACCAGACTCTCTTGGACCATATCTCTTAAAACTCTTGTCTACTGTGAGGTATAAATTGAAACGATACTCATAAAGAACTTTGCAAATCTTAAGAGTGTTGTATAAATCTATATTATTATTGTCATTATTATTACCTATGGAATAGGAAATCATGTTGGCAAGCATGTTGAAAGGGAAAGTGGTTTTTTTTTCAGTCATCAAAGTTTTGCCTGTATCACTTAAATATTATGATGACAACTTGTTATAGAAGTACTAGACTGAAGTTGCCTGAATCCTCATTCTAGCTCTCTCACTGTCCAGCCCTGTTATTGTGGGAAAATCATTAGATTTCACTTAACTAGTTTCCTCATGTAGAAAATGACAGCAGTGGATTAGAGTAATCATTCTCAACTTTTTAAAAAATGATGATGCTTTCTAACATTAAACTTTTTTGAAGTTTCCCCATTTAATAGTATTTATAGTACCTGCTAATTAGGACTTAACAAGATGACAGAATATTTCTTTTCCTCCAGCTTTTCAATCTAAAAAAAATTTAAAAAGGGGAGGAATATGAGTGAGATGTAGGTTAACAAAAGCTGAATACAAAAGATAAAAACATAGTAAAAGCCTCATGAAATAACATTGGACAACAAAAGTCTTTAGAGTTCATACTCAGCATTCTGCCCCCAAACAATGAAAGATGATAGCAATGGCAGTTTTGTCTAGAAAGGTTCAGGTTACTCTATAAGACTATAAATTGCTGAGAAAGTGCCAATATGTACTTATATAGGAAGTTTCCTAATCTGGGACTACCTTATGCCAGTGAAACCACTGGTCCAGGCACTATCCCCATCCCCAAGTAAAGATAAAAATGAAAATGCTTGAGATGCATTTTGGATTCTTGGACACCTAGTAAAAAAAAATTACTCATCCTCAGAGGTTAAATTTTAAAGACCATTTTAACTCTATAATCTTATATTTATTTTAGTGGACCTGTTATTTCAGTGGTGTAGGGAACTCTTATTATAATTCTCCCTCTTACCAATGCATATCAGTACCATACTAATAGGAGAAGCATTTTGTTCAGAATCACACAGTCAATATGTGCCTAAGGCAGGACTTCAACTAAGATACGTCTGATTCTAAGGCCAGTTCTCCATCCATTATTGAAATTATATATGTGTGTGTGTATGTATATAAACATATCCCTTACTACACAAATTGATATATCTATGTATATTATCTTTATTTCCAAATGTATTTACAAGACTTAATAAGCTAGCTCTGATTCTAACCAGCACAGTCTTTTGTATTCAGTTCATTATCATAAAGTCAAAAATTATAACATTTTGAGATAATTTTAAAAAACTTAATAAGGATCAATGCTGGCTTACAACTACCATTCTGAATAGTTAGGACAATAGTCACTTACTTTCCCTAAATGTATTTCCAATTGTCCTCTCTAATGTAGAACATGAATTTATGAAGCATAGCTAGCATCTTATATTAAATGATTTAAGAAACTATGCACAGTTAGCTATCAGCAAATTACTAAATAGTAGAAATGTATATATTAATGTGATACTGTTCAAAGTGTATAAATAATCCAACCACATCTGCAAATAATTGTTGAGAACTGTTCTCCAGTCTGTAAGGCCCTGTGCTAGATTCTTATTTTTGTGGAGGTTAAAAAGGGTTAATTGTGTAGTTTGGGTCTGTTCCTATTTGAGCAGCAATAGCTCCTGCTCTCGTAGTCTATGTGGCACTTCCACAATGGCTTTGTATAGAAGAACTGTGCTTGGGCATTATTAAAATAGCACTCTTGTCCTCACTTCTACCTTCTAATTTCCTTGACTTTCTTCAAGTCCCTGCTAAAATCCCATTTCTATAAGACGTCTTTCCTGATCCTCCTAATTCTAATGTTTTCCCTCTGCTGATTATTTAATATTTAACCTGCTTAAAAGCATATAGGTGGTAAAGGGAATAGAGGGCTGGGTCTAGAGTCAGGAAGATAACAGAGTTCAAATATATCATCAGATACTTGCCATCTATATGACTCTGGGCAAGTCATTCTATTTGCTTCAGTTTCTTCACCTATAAAAGGAGAATGAGATAACACTTACCTCCCAGGGTTGTTTGGGGGATTAAATGAGATATTTGGAAAGCACATAGTAGATTCTTTAAAAAATGTTTATATTCTTTCTTTATAGATTGTTTATAGATTGTGAGGTCCGTGAGAGCAGTCACTGCCTTCTGGGATCCACAGTGCTTAGTACAGTTCCTGACACATAGTAATAAATGCTAATAACATAGTTAATAAATGTTTGTTGACTGAAAGGGTTTCACTTGAGAGCAAAGAGTCAATTTTTATTTATAAAACAGATGGCAGTACTATTTAAAATAATATCATTCTGGGGGCGGCCAGGTAGCACAGCGAGTAAGAGCACCGGCTCCAGTGTCAGGATGACCTGGGGATCGAATCTGGGCTCAGACACGTAGTACCCACCCAGAAACATCTGGCCATATAACCTTGAGCAAGTTACTTAATCCCAATTGCTTTAAAAAAGATATATAATTCTTATCATTATTGTCAATCTCCTTGAAGATAAGAGGCAATAGACTTTACTTTCACATTTCCTAAAAACAGACTGAAGTAACATATCCCTAGATATGACTTAGATACAGACTATATGGACCTTCAGGTGAATATGCTTTCAGCTGACCAGCTCTTAAAAGGCCTTGTCTTCTGCTTTTGAACATAATGAACATTGGCCATCAATAATAGCTTTGAAAACTCCATGACCTATGGTAAGAGGGAAATGTTCTCCCTTTTCTAAGGATATTTATTATGCACAATTCTCCATCAGCATTGGCACAAAGGACATGTTTCTTTTATTATGCATGATATCTAAAGCCTGTGTAGCTACAGGGATTGGTTGCCAGCTCATAGAACACACAGAAATGAAAATACAGAAGAATGTCAAGCAAGAATGCTCTCTTTGAATTGACTTTATGAAGCATTGACTTTGAGAGCTTCAGAATATTTATATGACTTTTAATCAGCCTCCATTATCTTAATAAACTGACAATTTGAGAATCAGAACACAATTACAAATATACAGTTCTTTTCTAACATACTAGGCCAGGTTGCAATGCCATTCTGTTTCATATTACAGTATTCTTCAGGTTCACTGTATGCTATTTTCAGAATTCTGTCTGCATTTGTTTAGAACACAGCTGGGTGTTTGAATTAGAGAGATTTTTCATGAAAAAAAATCCTTCTTTCCCTCCATTTCCATCTAAAACCTCAAATCAGTATCAAAGTATTTAAATTATTACTCAGAATTAGCCATCCAGAATGAAAGGTGCAATCTCTTCATAGACAGACTCCTCCTTAGCATTACTTTTCAGAATGTTCTATTGAGGGATTCATTGACTCCTTCAGATTATTTTTCTAATACTTAGGATTTTATGAAATTGAGGATTAATTTTTGACAATGTTTCCCTTATCTTTTAAACATAAAAACATTTAAAAATAAGGATGACTACAATTCAGTCAAGATCATAAATGGGTATAATGTTTGCCCTAATATTATGTACATATTCTCCCTCTTCTCTTGACCTTATCTCCCTCATTTCTCACCTTCCATCATGTCATCAGTTGCCAAGTCCTGTTAATTCTGCTCCCACAATCTCTTGCATCTCTCCCCATCTCTTTACCTACTTGTCCCCCACCCTAGTTCAGATTTTCATCATCTCTCTCCTGGACTATTGTAATATGCTCTTAACTTCACTCAAAGCCTCCAGTGTCTCCTCTTTATGATATATTCTTCTCATAAACACCAAAATAGTCTTCATAATTCACAGTGCTAACAACATGACTCCACTGCTCAAAAAAAAAAAAACTTCAGTTTCACTCTATTGCTTCTATGGTAAACTACAACCCCTACCCTCTAGCCTGGCAATTAAGGCCCTCTACAAACTGGTTCAAACTTAGTTTTCCAACCATATTTCAATTATTTCCCTCCATAAGTATACTATGTTTTAACCAAGCTGGACTACTATCTGCTGCTAAATTTGATATGCCTTTTCCAACTTTCACACATTTACATGTCATTTTTAATTCCTACAATTCATTTCCTCTTTATATCTACCTTTTAGAAATATCTTCCTTTTTGGTTTGCCTCAGGTGTGAACCTTCACTCCCACCTTCCCTCTCCAAAAGCCTTTATTCCTTCTTTCATAAATGAAAGTGCTTGTGTCCATCTCATATTTTCTCATAGCACTTTCTTTGGATCATTTCTTTGTTCCTATTACTTTCTATCCTGTACTATTCTCTGCAGGTAAATTGTAAACCCCTAGTAGAATGCAAGTTACCTGAAATCATACACTGTGCTATTTTTAACCTTTTATTCTTAACCACCTGCATACATTAGTTGCTTAAGTGTATTTTTTGAATTGAATAGAATTAAATTGATTGACATGGAGTAGGTTTTCATTTGTCCCATTCTCTAAACTTCAACAGAGTGGATTTGAACCAAGGTAGGCTGTGGAAACTAAATTCATGAAATCCAGATCGACCCCAAGAAATTCAGGACTATTTCATCCCCAGTCTATAGGAATCTGAAGAGACCAGGTCAATTCATAGAATGGGTTCAAGATAATTCTTGTGATAAAAACCCTAAAATATACCTAAACTCCCAGGTCCATGAAAAGGATTAGGGTACAGGTTGGGGTGGAGCAAAGGGTAAATAGCAGCTTGCTTTATGGAATTTCATTTCTTGTTATAAAATGGAGATTTAACTGATGTTTGACTCTGTTCTTAAAGGGTTTGCTTTTTCTGAACCCCAATAAATCACACTGAAATGGGCTCTTCTCTCCTGAAAGCATTAAAGATATTTTGTGTGGCAATATTTCATTTTCACTACTAAACATTTACTAAGCTCTATCAATATGAGAGAGAAGGACCCTGACCCCAATGCTTGCACAATACAAGAAAGAAGACACAGGTATCTATATCAGTATTTTCTGTTAGGGAATGATTGCTTTCAGACTATTCCCAGAATTACCCATAATGCTAGGTTGTTTTAGATTACCAGATTTAGTGTGAAACATTTACTGACCCTAAAATTCTCCTGAAACAGGTTTTGTATCTTTGAATTGATTATCACTGACTACCTCGTGCTGCCTTCTTCCTTCCTTCCTTCCTTCCTTCCTTCCTTCCTTCCTTCCTTCCTTCCTTCCTTCCTTCCTTCCTTCCTTCCTTCCTTCCTTCTTTCCTTCCTTTCTTTCCTTCCTTCTCCCCCTCTTTTCCTTCATTTGTTACTTCCTTCTTCATTGTTTACTTAGAATGGTGACAAAATTAATCCCCCTTCCTAAATGGGATTATTTGTATTTCAAAGTAAATTATAACTTTAAGGAAATGTAAGTTGTCTATAAAAATTGTTTAATCTACAGGGTGATATTTAAGGAAGAGTAGCAGGATAGCAATAATGACTGCCATGGCCTCAGAAGGCATCCACCAAGTCTGACAGGCCTTGACATCACATGAGCGGGCCTTTTATATGCTTAGCGGACCAGGATGTCAATTCATTATGGCAAGAGGCCATGAGGAATCTATGTCAATGGAGGGGAGGCTTAAAGCTGAGCCCCATTGGGTCATTCAAGTTCCAGGGTGTAATAGTAATTGAATTTAAAGATCCCCCTGTATTGGCTTGGTATTTGGTTTGATTGCGTTAAAACCCAGAGCTTGTGAATCCCACTTGTGGGATGGACTTGTTGATGTGAAAAGAGAGGGCTGAACTGGGAGGAGCTGGTGATGTAAATTTAGAGAGACACAAGAAAAGAGAGAGGCAGAAGAACTTTTTGGAAGGAGCACCTTGGAGGCAGAGAGAGATGGAGAGAATTGCTGAGGGCCACTTTGAATTGCCCAGGACTTTTGAGAGCTGCCACCCAGAGCTGCCAAGGACTGAGGAGACATGGCTGTTATGCTGGTACTTTGTCTGTCTGTTCTGATGTTGTTTTGCCAGATTTGTCCACTGGTGAAAGACAGTCCTGTTGTTGCAGAGGTCTTGGAACCTTGATATTGGTTCAGAGCTCCAGAGACTGTTCTGCAGACAGAGAGTGAATTGTGCCCACTGGTGAAGGCCAATGCTATTGTTGCAGAGGTTTTAGAACCTTGCTGTTGGTTCAGAAGCCCTGAAGAAGGATTTTCTTGTTGGATGTTTACAGTAATCCTGAAAGGGGGTTTTGCTAATGTTTTCAGGGGTCCAAGGACTGTTCTGCAGACAGAGAATGAATTAATGAAGACACTGGCAATGTATCTTGTGGCCTTGCTGAGATTTGTTTCCCCAGGAACAAAGGTTGCTGAGAACTTGCCTTGTGTCAAGATGAAGAGAAGATCTCTCTTTGGGTATTAAATGCTGTGCTTAAGCTTGTTGTAACTCTGGGGTAGATTCAATTGTAATCCAAGGGTGGGGAACTTTTGACTTTTTTGTGCTCTGTGATTAAACAAATGAATGTACTTAACTTATGATTGGAAACTAATCTCCATTTGAGAAGAGGGGCTTTGTGATGGACTAAATGAATGTACAGCCTAGGGGTGGAGTAGTATTTAGAAGAGGGACTTTGTGATTGATTAAATGAATGTAATGTCCAGGGATGGGCTAGTACTTGATTAAATCACCCTTGGTAAATGCTGTATTTTGAATTATGCTATATGTTGATTCTCTGTGTTCTTAATTTGTCACTGAATAAAATGGAGAGCACCTATGCTGGTATTTTGAATCTTGGGAATTTGCCTTTGCTTGGCATTACACTGGGCCAGTTTAAGTGTCTATCATGGGAAAAAAATCACCCAACGTAATTGGTATAGGATGTGGGTTGCCACATGAAGTCACAACCCACAGTTTAAGAAGCACTGAAGGTGTCATGCATGAAAAAGTTTAAGAAACCCTGTATGCAGAAAACCTGCTATGTTGTATTCCTATTAGCACAGATTAAAGGATTGTAAAGGACACCAGTTACACATCTATCCATGGATATAATTGCTAAGAAACTTTGTCAAGTAGCTTCTGTTCTTCTGATAGTAGCCACTGAACTTCAAAACATTTTTAACTCTTTATAATTCTTCAGACATGGCCAAGTAATGAGTACTTCCATCTTCTCATTTTAGTGTCTTGAATATTGCAAGCAGTCATGCAATATTTCCTTGCCCAGAAAGTCTATGTGACACATTGATTTGATAGATACTTTGTAAAAATAGCAGTCATTAATCAACAGCTTTAGAATGTCTATTTCTAGCCATTCCTTATAATTTTCCAACTCCCCAAATACAATGAAGTCACACAGATAAATCAAAAGTTCCAAAGAACTCATATCATCGGTGACCTTCTCTACAAACCATTGGACATGTCAAGGACCACAGAAATCCTCTGGGAACATGAAGAAATAAACGATAATCATTCAATCTTTTGTTTTCTTTTTTCATTTCATTTTAATTAATTTCTTTTTGGTTTTCAACATTAATTTCCACAAGATTTTGAGTTCCAAATTTTCTCCCCATATCTCCCCTCTCCCCACTCCAACATGGCATGATTTCTGATTACAACTTCTCCCAATCTTTGCTCCCTTCTATCACCCTACCTCCCCTCTCTTAACCCCTCCCCCCCCACTTTCTTGTAGGCCAAGGATATATGTTTATACCACATTGCTGGCATATCTTATTTCCCAACCGCATGTAAGAACAATGTTTAGCATTTGTTGTTAAACTTTTACTTCGAAATTTTCTCCCCTCCTCCATCTTCCCCACCCTCATTGAGAAGGGAAGCAATTTGTTATAGGTTATACATATGTAGTTATGCAAAACACTTCCATAAATGTCATGTTATGAAAGACTAACTATAATTCCCTCCATCCTATGTGATCCCCCCCATTTATTCTATTCTCTCCTTTGATGCTGTCCCTTTTCAAATGTTTGCTTCTCACCAACCCCTCCCTCAGTCTGCCTACCCTTCTATCCTCCCCACTTCTATCATTCCCTTGGCCTCCACCTACTCTAATACTGAGAAAGGTCTCATGATTTAAAAATATAATCTTTCCATTTAGGAATGTAAACATTTCAACTTTAATAAGTCCTTAAGATTTCTCTTTTCTGTTTACCTTTTCATGCTTTTCTCCAGCCTTATATTTGGAAGTCAATTTTTCTATTCAGCCCTGGTCTTTTCATCAAGAATTCTTGAAAGTTCTCTATTTCAGTGAATTTCCATTTTCCCCCTGAAAAATTGTATTCAGTTTTGCTGAATAGGTTATTCTTGGTTTTAATCCTATCTCATTTGACCTCCTGAGTATCACATTCCAAGCCCTCCAATTCCTTAATGTAGAAGCTGCTAAATCTTGTGCTATCTTGATTGTGTTTCCACAATAATAGAATTGCTTCTTCCTGGCTACTTGCAATGTTTTCTCCTTGACTGGGGAACTCTGGAATTTGGTTAAATATTTCTATGAGTTTTCTTTTTGGGATCTTGTTCAGGAGGCAATTGGTGGATTCTTTCAACTTCTATTTTGCACTCTGACCAGAATATCAGGGCAAATTTTTGAAAATTTCTTGAAAGATGATTTCTAGGCTCTTTTTTTAAACATGGCTTTCAGGTAGTCCAAAAATTTTGAAATTTTCTCTCCTGGGTCTATTTTCCAGGCCAGCTCTTTTTCCAATGAGATATTTCAGACTGTCTTCTATTTTTTTCATTCTTTTGGTTCCGTTTTATAATTTCTTGATTTCTCATGGAGTCATTAGCTTCCATTTGCTCCATTCTAGTTTTTAAGGTATTATTTTCTTCAGTGACATTTTGCAAATCCTTTTACAATTGATCAATTTTTCTCTTTAGGGCATTCTTTTCCTCATGGGTTTTTTGGACTTCTTTTGCCATTTGGTTTAGTCTATTTTTAAGGTGTTATTTTCTTCAGTATATTTTGGGTCTCCTTTAGCAAGCTGTTGACTTGTTTTTCATTATTTTCTTGTATCACTCATTTCTCTTCCCAATTTTTCCTCTACTTCTCTTACTTGACTTTTAAAATCCTTTTTGAGCTCTTCTATGGCGTGAGACAAATTCAAATTTTTCTTGAAAGTTTTTGATGTAGGAGCTTTGACTTTTTTGTCTTCTGGTTGTATGTTTTGATCGTCTTTGTCAACAAAGTAAGATTCTATATTCTGTGATGTTTTATTCTGCTTGCTCATTTTCCCAGACAATTACTTGACTTTTTAACTCTTTTATAAGGTAGTACTCTGCTTCCAGTGTGGAGGGTGTACTGTCCTAAGCTTCAGGGATACTTCTAGGAACCTGTAAAGTATCAATTCTTCAAAGGTGGTATGATCAAAGGGGAGGTGTGCACTCCTTTCCTGGCCTGTCCTCTGGTCTGTGAGTGAGCACAAGCACTCTTTTCTGCCTTGGAAATATGAGGAGGATTTCCTCTCAACCACAGCCACAAGCTCTACCACGCCAGTACTCCTTCTTACCCTAGGACCACCACCAAGGACTGTGACCCAAATCCAAGCAGGGCAAAGCAAGAGAATACTGCCTCTGTGCCAGCAATGAAGCCTGCACAACCTCCTCCCCCCTCCCACTGATCAAGCACTGGATCCTCCTACCATCTGTGGTCCAAGAGCTCCAGAAGCAGTCTCTGCTGTTACTTCTGCTGTCAACTCTGCTTCTGCCTCCTTGGTCCTGGACCTGGACCACACTCCTCTCTCCCCCAGGTGTAGACAGACCTTTTCCCCTAACCTTTTAAGTTGTCTTTGGCCTTTTTCTATTAAGAAGTCTGGAAACCAGCACAGCTTTCAATGTCTCAGTCCCCTGAGGCCTGCTGCAGCCCCATCTGTGCAGGTGCAGTCCACACTAGAATGTGCTGTTCTCCCAGCCTGGTGCAATAGAACTTTCCTATCAACCTTCCAAGTTCTCTTGGGCTGGAAATTTGTTTCATTCTATCATTGTGTAGTTCTGAAGCTCTAGAATTTGTTTAGAGTCATTTTTACAGGTATTTGAAGGAGTTTGGATGAGATCTCAAGCAAGTCCCTGCTTTTAAACTGCCATCTTGACTCCAATAATCATAGAATCTTAAATTTTAAAGTTATCTCTGAGGTTTTGTATTCCAACTGATACATTAATAAGACTTTACTCCAAAATATCTGCCTTAATATCTCCAGAGATGGGAGACCCACTATTCCTCATTCCCTACCCAGGCTAAGCCCATTTCACTTTTGGATCTCTAATTATTAGGAAGCTTAGCTTTAAATGGACCTTGAATCTGCCTTTATACAACTTCATTGCTAAATCATTGCTCCTGCTTTTACTTGGACAGCATCTCCCCTGAATGAATGAACAATAACTTTTTGTTATGTTTATATGCCATGAGAAATTGCTAATATTTACCATATTATTTAAAACTAAGACACTGGCTGCTTTGCAGACATTTCAGCACATCTTATACTCATGACATGTTATATTGATTTGCCTTAGTTTTTTCTTTCATTGCGGCTTTATAGTTCACACATGGTTGAAGCAATTTGGTAGTGATGCTATTGACTAGCAACTTCTATGGGAACCAATAGGTTATGATTAGTGAGAATAATGAATTTCACTAAGTGGTAACATGCATTCAAATTAGCAAACTTTGAAATAATAATTTTGCAAAATATGGTAATCTGTTCTAACTCAATGGAAACATATAGTACAGATCCAAATAATATAACCACTTTGTGAGATTCATTATTTATATTAAATTGGGATCTAGATGAATTCCATGAATTATTCATCTTAGAAAGTAATTTTTCAGAATCTCAAAAAGGCAAAGAGTTGCAGAGGTGGGCCATGTGTTTCATCCATTAAACATGCTACTTACCCTAAAGTTGAGTAAAAGTGACCATTTTACTTCTCAGGAAATGCAGAAACTGCCTCTGAGATTAAGGTCTCAGTGCTTTAAAATGGTACTTTATGATCTTGAAAGTTTCTACACAGACTTGTCAGTGTTCTGCTCCTACCCAATAGTACTTCATTAGTGCTTTTAAAAGGTTGGAGATGATCTTTATCTACTATGAAACTCTAGAGATGTTTGTTGCATCCAGGCTGAGAAGTCTACTTTCTCACTGACACTCAGAGCTTCCCTAGGAAATGATAAATATACAGTGATATAATCCAGATTCATTTACTCCTCATTCAGTCCAATCCAGTCTCTGAATAGGCTACGTAAGTATAAACCTTAGGTATTCCTCATGAAGTGATTGGAATCTGATGCCCTACATCTTCAATCCTCCTTAATACATGAAGTTCTATGTTGTTCAGTCATTTTTCAGTCATGGCTGATTCTTTATGATCCCATTTGGGATTTTTTTGGCAACAAATTTCTAGCCCAAGATAACCTAGAGTGGTGATTTGCCATTTCCTTCTCATCTTACAGATGAGGAAAATGAAGTAAACAGGGTTAAGTGACTTAGCCAGCGTCATAAAATTAGTAAGTGTCTGAGGCCAGATTTGAACTCAGGAAGATGAGCTTTCCTGACTCCAGGCCTGGCACTCTAATCACTGCATCACCTAGCTGACCAAGTCCAGATAGAAAAGACCTGAGAAAAGCTGGTCATTCTTAATACTATCAAGTTCCAAATGCCAGTTTGGTGGATTTTTGGTTTTAGAAAATTAATCTAATATTTTGTTTAATATATCCAGCATGAATATGCCCGTCTTAAGCATAGTTACAATAAAATACCACACAGCCTCTATGGCCATATTCTTTTGGTGCCATCCCCAAAGTGTCTATGGTCTTTTGGTCTATCACCCCAAACTTCCCTATCCCCTTGGGAGCAGTGACTGTTTACAATATCTAGCTTGCAGCAAGCCTGGTTTAAATATCTTTGGTAAGATACAAATGACCTAGGTCTGTTCTTGCCTTGGTCTCAGTGGCCCAAACTTGAGTAAGTTGTTTTGCACAACATGGGGCTTATATTGCCCCGAAACACTTCAAATAAGCTCCATTTATACTGCTTAGGTCTACCAGACCAGATCTAAGCAGCTAAAGGACTGTTTCCTCAGAGAGCTTCAGGTACCACCATGGTACTTCTTTTATAGATGCTTCCTTGGGGCAATTGTGTAGTTGATAGATTTAGTAATCACTTCACCACTCTCTTGAAGTTTCTTCAACCTTGTAAAACTGAAGAGTTTCTTTCTCTTCTCATGTGATATAATTAAGAACTTAATGTTACTATAATCTGAACCCTCTGTGCCACTGAATTACTATCCAAGACTGCAAATATTACAGTACTGTGATCATGGGATATTGCATCTTCAAAATGAATGTAATGACAGGTTCCCTAAGGCTTTATATTAATTTTAGTTCCTCAGAACTTTACACTTTTACATAATATTTTTTTTCTTACATCATATCTATGACACATTCTAGCCAGCTGTCAAAGGCTTCCTACACAGGCAAATAGACATCATTAATTTTGATAGTGTGTCTTCCCTGGTTGTACTTCTTGGTTGGCAGACTATTCCATGGTCTGAATCCTAAATTGTTTGGCATTGAGCTAGTGGTCAAAGCAGAGGGTCACTCACTATGTAGCAGTCCCTTGGTAGATCATAGTTCATCCTGCTTTTTCTATGATGGCTTTTTATTTCATACATCAATTCTTGCTCACCAGTGGAGGGTTGAGTATCTAATTTCCAAATAACCTCTTCTTTATGGATGTGGAGAGATTCTAGAGTTTTAGGTATTTCATATGAGGGAACAGCAGCAATGTCCTTTTTGAATCTGTTGTATAGTACTTTACCATAGTTCAAACCATTAACAGCACTCTTTAAATCCTCTCAGTGATAACTTTGTTAAAGTCTACAGACATCCTTAAATAATCAGTCTTTCATGACAATCTTTATCTCTCATTTTCCATCAATTCTCTAATAACTAGGCAACCATAGTAGTCATTCACCCTAAAACGCAATTGTACAATGCTCTCCAATTTCAAGTCTTTGGAGGGAATTTGTAGAGGATGGCTAATGTAAGTAGCTTACAAACCTCAAAATATCATTGCAACCTAAGCCTTTAATATAGAAATATAAATATAAGTATGAATGTGTATATAATGATATGTATGTATGTATATACACATATATACACACATACTTACAGTTCTAGTCTCCCTATTGTTCAGCATGGAAACTTTGACCTATTGTATTTATAAGCCAGGTCAGTTTGCCCCTCCTTAGGCAAGCAACCTGGTGGTCTCTGCTTCCCAGACCTTACCATATTTAGGGCAAACAGTGTAGATATCCAATCAAAATAGCCAACTGCAGTCTGGAACTTCCAAGTTGAGGAAATCTACCAGCTTTAAGCTGCCTCATAGTTTGGAATGCAGGCATGTCCCACCATGTCTGACTAGCCTAGGCCTTCAAAGAAGCCTCAATGAACCTTAATATAAATGAAAGAGAGTGATTTTTAATAAGGCTAGAAAGACAAGGTGGGGACAAATTTGGGTGGGCTTTAAATCACAGCCATGGGAATTTATACATGACCCTAGAGGTAAAAATGAAGACACTGGAGTGTCCTTAGTAAAGACATTTGGTGACACAGTGGATAGAATCCAACTCAGGGGGAAAATCTAAATTCAAATTCCATCTTAGACAAAATTTGTCTGAGTTGTTAGTGTGACTGTGCAAGTTAATATCTCTGCCTCAGTTTTCTCATCTGTATAATGGGAATGATAATGACATCTTCACAGGGTTGTTGTGAGGATCAGATGAAATAACTTATTTAAACATCTTTGTGACCCCAAATGAACTATATAAATGTTAGTCTTTGTTAGTAATAGTAGGTGGAGGAAGAGAGTTATATGGCTGGGATGATTATTTTGGCCACAGCATGGAAGGCAACATTTAGGAAGTCATTGCAATAGTCCAAGCCAAAGATGATGGTGGCTGAAATTAGGGTGGTAACTATGGGGATGGAATGAAGAGGACAGATGAGAAAAACGTTATTAGATATAAATGACAATGTTTGTCAACTAATTGGATATGTGGTTTGAGAAGGAGTGGAGTCAAGAATGACTGTGAAGTTGCAAAGTAGGGTGGCTAAAAGGACTGTGGTACTATGGATAGAAATAAGGAGAATTTAAAAGAGCTGTTGGTTTGGGGGAAATGATAATGAGTTCTTTCAGACATGTTGAGTTTGAGATGCCTACATGAATTCCAATTCATTCTAACAGGCAGTACATGATGCATAACTGGAAATTAAGAAAAATACTAGGCCAGGATGTGTAGAAGAGAGTCATCACTATGGAGACAATGACCTATGTGGTCTAATGAGGCCATCATGGAAGAGAGTGTAGAGACAAATGAGAACAAGGCAAGGACAGAATCCTGGGAGGAGGGTACATCTGCAGGTAGGGTATGAGATTTCAATGATGATCCATTGAAAGAGACTAAGGAGGAGGAACCGGATAAGTAGGCAAATAAAACATTTTTATTAAACATTTAACATGTACTAGGCACTGTGCTTGGTACTGGAGATACAAATGCAAGTAAACAAAATGGTTCGTACACTCAAGGAGCTTACATTCAAATGGAGGAAAACATTACATAAAGCTAGAAAACTGGATTGGGGAAGAAGAAGGTGATGTCAAGGAATGAAGAAGTTCAGAGAGTGATTGGTGCCAAGAGTGAAGTTAGCATGACATGGCTCCTCTCATGAAATGATGATCTGTGGTAGGATTCATCAACCAACAGAGTTAACCTTAGGGGGAGGCCTCTCCAGGGTGTCAAGACAACCAGAAAAGATAAGAAGACCAATAAAGAGCGATGTCATGAAAAGCTAGAAAGGAGAGTTATCCAGAAGAAGAAGGTGGTCAATAGGGTCAAATACTGAAAGAAATTGAAGAATTAGAATTAAATAAAGGTCAACAGATTTGGTAACTTTGGGATTATTGATACCTTTGGGAAGAGGAGTGTAATGTAAGTTGAGTGATGAGTTCAGAAACCATATTGCAAAGGGTAGAGAATAGAATGAGAGAATGGAAAAGGATGCAATGAGGGTAATTTTTACTAGGAATTTGACTGAGAGAAGAAATATATGCATAGGTTAATAGCTTGAATAAAAGTTAGGCCTTAGAGAAGGCATGTGTAAGAACTGGGGAAGCTAGATCTAAATAACTGGCAAAATATTAATTGTCCCTGGGTAGGATGAGTCAATATAATAAAAAAAAATGATAATTCTAACTAAATTAATTTGCTTATTCATTGCCATATCAATCAAACTACCAAAAAATTTATAGAGCTAGAAAAAATAATAAAACTCATCTGGAAGGACAACAAATCAAGAGTATTAAGGTAATCAATTTTTAAAATGTGAAGGAAGGTAGCCTAGTACCAGATCTTAAAGTACCAGATCTTAAACTGTATTATAAATCAGTAATCAGCAAAACAATCTGGTACTGGCTAATAAATAGAGTGGTGGATCAGTGAAATAGATTAGGTACACAGTACACGGAATAAATGACCATAGTAATCTGATGTTTGATATACCCAAATGCCCAAGCTTTTTTGACAAAAACTTATTACTTGACAAAAACTGCTGGGAAAACTATAAAACTTTATGGCAGAAACTAGGTGTAGACCAATATCTCATATAATATGCCAAGATAAGGTCAAAATGGATACAGGATTTAGACATAAAGCATGATACCATAAGCAGTTAGGAGAGCATATAATAGTTTATCTGTCAGATCTATGGAGAAGGGAAGACTTTAGGATCAAACAAGATATAAAGAATATTATGAAATGTAAAATGGATAATTTTGATTGTATAAATTTTTAAAAATTCATCAATGAAACCAATGAAGCCAAAATTAGAAGAAACTGGTGTTGGGGGGGAGGGGGAGGTTCAAGCAACTATCTCTGATAAAGGCCTTATTTCTCAAACTGATAAAAATATGTCATTTCCCAATAGAGAAAAGGTCAAAGGATATCAACTGGCAGTTTTCAGAATAAATCAAAGCTATCTGTAGTCCTATGAGAAAATGCTCTAAATTACTATTGATTAGAGAAATGCAAATTAAAACAACTTTGAGGTTGTGCCTCACACCTATCAGATTGATAGCAAAGGAAAATGACAGATTGAAGCAAACTACCTGATCTTTTTCTTGTTTTTTTTCCTCTTTACCATTTCTCATTCCATCTGATAAAATCTGTCTTTATAACCTGAAAAAACAAAAGAAATAATGATTGGGTAGATTACCGAAAAACCTGGTGAGACTTACATGAACTGATGCTGAGTAAAATTAATAGAGCTAGGAGAATTTTGTATAAGGTAACTGTAATATTATATATGAGGATTAGCTGTGAATGAGTCAGCTAGTCTCAGCAACACAATGATCTGAGATAATTTTTAAAAACTCATGATAAAAATGCTATCCACCTCTGGAGAAAGAACTGATGACATCTGAATAGAGACCAAAGCATACTATTTTTCTTTCTTTGTTTCTTCCTTCCTTCCTATCTTTGTTTCTTTGCTTCTTTCCTTCCATCCTTCCTTCAAGGTTTTTTTTTTTAGCAATTGTGGTTAAGTAACTTGCTCAAGGTTACACGGCCAGGTGTTTCTGGGTGAGTGCTAAGTGTCCGAGCCTGGGATTCGATCTCCAGCTCATCCTGACACTGGAGCTGGTACTCTTACTCGCTGTGCTACCTGGCCACCCCATTTCTTCAAGTTTTATACCACCAAATGACTAATACAGAAATGTTTTACATGATTACACATGCACTACCTATACCAGGTTGCTTACTGTTTCAGGAGAGGAGAGAAAGAGGATTCGAAACTTACACCAATTATGTTAAAAAAAATTTTGTATGCAATTAGGGGGAAAATAATTTTTAAAAATGATTGGGCACATTCCGATATATTTGTAGATATCATGGAAGAAAATGGTAAAATAAAACAGAGAAAATAGATGGTTTTGGCTTCCTGAGGAGAGGGGTCTTCTCTCCTCTTCTGTGATAGAGAATTAAACTTACTATTTATTAAGCCCATACACCTGCATAGGTAATGTGAAATACTCATTTTTCTCATCTGTAAACTGATAATGTTCTATTGAATGATATTTAACATACTCTTTGGCACCAGTATTCAATGATTTCACTATACATGATGAGACCAAAAAATCATAGCCCTACACTCTGAAAACTGAACTTTTAAATGTTCTAAACATTCAAATGTCTGGCAATAAGTGACTATGATGAAAATAAGCTATGAAAATGATAAGGAAATATTTTACCACTGTGCAAATAAGAATAGGAAAATGGGCAAGCATTCTAAGGGAGCAAGTTAGTAAAGAAATACACAAAGCAAGTACTGAATGTTTCAATGGTACTTCATATTCATTCCAGAGCCTTTGGTCAATGGCACATTTTTATCTGAAACTGAGTTCTTTGGCTTCAGGTTTTTGTTCTTGTGAAAGGCATGATTTCAAAGAAAATATTTAAAACCTGGGGTATTTATCATCAATGCTCATTTGTGTACCTTTCAATTTTAATTGAAACTGGGAGTTTTTGCTCTGTTAGAGGCTAGGGATGGAGAAGTAAGATTTGATCATTGCTAAAAGAAAGCCAAACTGGGAGTGATGACCAACTGTCCCAGTTCATGCTGAGTGTCAACTGCCACGATGCTTGTTAATACCTGAAGTAGTCATAAAAGAAGCCAGATAGGCAATGGAGCTTTTTTTTTCTTAAAATTTTTTCCCAGAAATCTTAGCTTCAGGGAAAGAACAGGGAGGTTTACCTCAACAAAATACAACAAAATTGAGTGAACTGGATAGATACAGTGGGCAGGTCTGAGCAAGACAAACACCATGTCCTGTATTTGCTCCTGGTTTCCTGCTTCAGGACCTCTCATCTACTCCCACAGATGGAATGACTTTTCCTGAGGGTGTGGATACCCATAGATCAACCCTGCCAAGGCAGCTACACATGAACTATATTTACATTTTTGTGGCTTTTTTTTTTTTGCTCTTCATGTCTTTGGAATGATGGCATAGTGGGTGTAGACTTACATTCCAATTTGCCAAGCATTCTCACTACAATGTTTAGTTTCTTTATAAGGGTATAGCTTACTTTTGATTACTTCAGCTACAAATGCTTGGTTTAGAAAAAAAAATTTTAACTCACCTTTGATGTCCTACAGGGAGCACTGAAGGCTCAGTTACTGGCTAGATACGATTTACATATAAATATCCGCAGCTTACTCTTTATTACACAGGTTGTATGGTGAAGATGAGAACAGATGATGTTGTAAAACAATTGAGATACCAAAAGATGAAGCAGTCGATTGAATAGCCTTTTAATATAAATTTTAGAAAATTTATATTTATATCATTTCTCAGAATAAATTGAGAATGCTCTGTGATGCCTGCAACTGGGAAGCTTTCAAGAGGAAAGGAAAGGCCTCAGTAGGCAGTTTCAGAGAAATAGAAGCTATCTTGACACTGGGGTAGGGTCTACCCCAAATTCTCAAGTCTTTCCTCACTTTCTCAAATATATCAGTGAAGCACATACTCTGTCTATTTGTCCATTGGTTATACTTTGCTCTTTCTACACGATCAGTTCATCTTCCTTTTCACTCATATATTTCTTTGATATCTTTTATTCTGATTCCCCTTTGTAATTCTTAGTGTACTGAATAGGTCTTAGAGGACAAGTTCTTGAAGCAGTGCTTGGATATGCCTTGGCTTGATCTCACAAGGCCACAAAGATGACTTGCAGGCTGATACTATGTGATGACAATAAATCCAAATGCCTGCAGAGCCAGAATTAAGTATATACACAAGAGGGCTGATCCACTCATATCTCAGTCTCTTTTGTCTGCAACTCCAAGGAGGAAGGATTCTGAGATGTCCAAAAAGTCATCTGGGGGTTGCTTTTCTTCCCCCCAGCCACAAATCATAAGCATATGGTCACCTATCTCTTTTGTGTTTGTTCTTTCCTGATCTTAGGTTAATTAATATTTTGAGGCAGACAAAGCCAGACAGTAATCTTATTAGTTCAGAAGATCTGGAGGTCTCATAAGTGACAAAAGGTGGTAAAAGTAACTATCAGGGATGTAACCAATGGCAATGGAAGCAGATTCAGATGGAAGTGGAAAAGGCAGTTTCCCAAGGTGGTTAATGGTAGCTTTGGGGACACAGAATCAGCAATAGCAGAGTGACTTGGACCAGGAGAGAATCAGCCCACATCAGGCAGAATAGCTTAGCACAGAAAGAAATTGAGTCTAATCCAACTAATTTCCCAGCAATGATGAGGCAGCCCATGAGGAGTCAGCCAAGTGAAGCAATGCATCCATAATTGTGTCATGACCCTGAGCAAACTTCATGCAGAATCTCTGAAGAGCTAAAAGGACCTTCAGAACTAAGAGTTAGGAGGTATCCCTTTGTGACATGTTCTCTACCAATATGCCTCCTTAACATTGTATGTTAAGCCAATGCCCACTCTCTTTATGGGCCCTGGGTGTCTATGAGAGAGTGTTGTCTAGACTTGATGAGAATGGGGTGGGGAGGATGTTTTGTATATATTGCTCTTATCAGAGATTCTTAGGAAATTTCTTTTCTAAAAGCTTGAGGTCTTCCAGTCAATTGTTAATGGGAGATTGTGAGCAAAAATACAAGAAACTTTAGGCCATTGGGATAATATCTAGAAACTTCAGAGTAGTAGGAGGTTGTCACTGGGGGGAAAAGTCCACTAATGTGAGTGAGAACTGAGAATTATAATGTATCATAACCTACTAAAACTTATCAATGTGTCTCTTCATTATCCTTTGCATGATATTCATTTTTAATTCTTCAGATATTTTAGTGTTCCAGAACTTATAGCCACATTAAACAATTAGAAAGGTATCGGTAATTAAAAACATGAACACTTGTTTCAAGGAGAATTTGTGAGTCATTAAAATAACTTTCCAGTGTTATAAATTCTGCTCAACCTTTCCTATTCAATTCTTTTGCCCAATTTCATTTCCATTTACTATCTATTAAAAATGCATATTCAGATGGATGATTTCTAAATACTGTTATTTCTAACTGTATATCATAGTCCGGACAACACCAATTCTTTATCCACTTGGTGTTTTCTATATGAATGGTTAGATTAAACTCTTTTAAGTGGCTTGGTGCAACCAAAGCATCATCTGCAAATAGATCATTGATGGATCAAATGAAGATGTAAAAGAAATGGAGAACGCTTCATCTAATCTAATCTAGAATCTAATCCCTCTTCCATATTACAGCCCTTCAACTTCTTTAAGCAGTGATATTGTGAGGCTACAATGAAAAATATACAGAAAACACTTAAAAAATCTTAAAGTACTTTGTAAATTCCAGTTAATAGCATCATTATTAGCCTGTAGTCATCAGGTCTTCAGTCTGGTGATGTCTTCATCCCTTGAACCTTCTAATGATATCTGTTGAGGTCAGGTAAAATTTATAGATTTCAGTAAAGGATTTTGTTGGTTTTTAACAACTGGACCTCTGGGGAAAAATGTATACACAACACACTTTTAACTTTAATCAAACCACAAATTATATCACGATTTGTAGTGACTGCTAAGCAAACTGATTAGGACACCCCTTTCCCCCTCCCATTTTAAACCAAGCATCACATGCTTCCTGAGTCTTTTCTAAGTTAAACATCCTCAGTTCCATCAGTGGATTCTCATATGGCATAGTTTCAATGTCCTTACCATATTCATTGTCTTTCATTAGGGCATAGGTTATCAAAGTTATACAAATCAGTACAGATGTAGTCTGATCAAAGCAGAATACTGTAGTTGTGCTATCATTTCCCTAGTTCTGGATGCTACATCTTCTCTTAATGTATCTAACATCTGAATTAGCTTTTGTGTCTATCGTAGCAAACTCTTGAATCATAATCAATATGTAGTCCCTACAACCCTTGAGATCTTTCTTCAGAAAAAAAAAAACTCTTGTCAAACCATATCTACTTCATTTTGTATAGGTGAAGTTAATTTTTTTCAACTCAAGGATAAGTCTTTGTATCTCTATTGTACTTCATTTTAATATATTCAGCCTAATGTTATATCCTGTTAAGAGTTTTGTGAATCTATATTTTTGTATTGGGGGGGATAGCAGGGTGATTGGGGTTAAGTGACTTGCACAAGGTCACACAACTCTTAAGTGTGAAGTGTCTGAGGTTGAATTTGAACTCAGATCCTCCTGACCCCAGGACCAGTTCTCTATTCACTGTGTCACCTAGCTGTCCCGAGTTTTGTTAATCTTGACTTTATTATCCAGCTTACTAACTGACCTCTCTATCTTTGTGTCATTTGAAAAATCTGATAAGCAAATGCATTTAAATAATTGATAAAAATATTAAATGGCACAGAACTAAGCATAGATTCCTGGGGCATATCACTATAGATTTTCCTCAAGTTGTCATTTAACCATTAATGACTACCAATTAAAAATGGCAGATGTTTCCATTACTACTCCCAATGAGACCGTGCAAAATAGGCTTGCTACAAATTTATGTTTTTGTTGAGTTATTCAGTCATGTATGATTCTTCATGACCCTATGAACCATAGAATGCCGATGCTGGGTATGGAATTTTCCTGGCAAGATACTGGAGTGGTTTGTCATTTCCTCCCCCTGTAGATTAAGGTAAACAGAGGTTAAGTGACTTATACAGGGTTACACAATTAGTAAGTGTCTGAGGCTGACTTTGAACTCAGGTCTTCCTGACTCCAGGCCCAGCACTCTATCCACTAGGCTGTCTAACTGCCTAATTTATGTTACTTAATTTCAATTCAAAGTCCTTAGTCCCCATCCTCAAAAACAAAAACAAAACAAACAAAAAACCTTGCAATTGGCTCTATTAATCTTTTGAGCTATTATCCTATATCAATTCTCCCTATCACAGCAATCTCATAGAAGATAATAACAATTTTTTGTTATTTTTATGGCAACTTTTTTATGGCACTTTAAGGTTTATAAAGCAATTCATATCTCATTTAATCCTTACAATAACCATATGAGAGAGGTACTATCATTTTCCACATTTTACAGATGAGAAGAATGAGGATTAGATGTTAAGTGACTTGCCCAGGGTCATGAAGATACTAAGTATATAAAGAAGGTCTTTCTGAGTCCAAGTTATATGATCTTTTTAAAATGCTTTCTACAATCATGTCAGCCATGATCCAAAGGCCTTCTACACAAGGTAGACTTTGAGCTGAGTCTTGAAGGAAGCTAGGAAAACTAAAAGGTAGAGGTAAGATGGAGATGGAAATGCAGTGTCATGTTGGAGCAACAGCAAACAGGGCAGTATAGCTGGATCAAAGAGTCTATGGAGGAGAGTAAAGTACAGTAATACTGGAAAGATGGAAAAGGGCCAAATTATCAAAGGATTTAAATGTTAAGTGGAGTGACAGGAAGCCATTGGAATTTTAAGAGTAGAGGAATAATATGGTCAGATATATGCTTTAGAAAAAGTATCTTTGGCAAGTGAATAGAAGATAGGTTAGAGTTAGGAAAAACTTGAAGGTAGACCAATTAGAAAGTTATTACAACAGTCCAGATAAGACATTATAGGGGCCTGAATTAGAACAGTTACTATATGAATTAAGAAAAAGAGGATACATGGGAAAGATGCTGATAAAATCTAGCAACAAATTGTATCTATAGGGTGAGGAGTCAAAGATGATGCCAAGGTTATAAGCCTGGGTGACTGGAAAGATAGCAGTATCCTCTGGTTGGCTGGTTGTTGACCTCTGTTCTCAAAAAGGACAAAAATGGAATCCCTGTGTTGGAGTCAAGGTAGGTGTATTCAATTGTGACTGATCAGACCAGTATCAGCTTGAAACCCTCCACCATAGGTCAGGTATAAATAGTCCATATCAACATTTAGAGAGGAGATGTCTCTAAATTTGCATATGTCCTGTTTCTTTTGAGCTACTTTAGTTCTGCTTCACTCATGGAGCACAGTGCCTTCTTTGATGCAGACATGCCATATTGTATGATCCTTTGCCAACATCTCCCATGTCACACAATAAATTCCAAAGTTCTTCAGAGTGTCTTTCAAAGTTCTTGAGAGTGTCCTTGTACTGCTTATTCTGACCACCATCTGAGCATCTTCCTCTCATGATATTCAAATAATGTGGTCAGCCTATCAGAGTTGCACTTTTTGTAGCAGAATTTAAATGCTTGGCAGTTCCCCTCAGAAAAGGACCTCACTGTCCATTCCTTCTAGATGATCTTCAGAATATTCCTAAGACAATTCAAATGGAAATGATTCAGTTTCCTGGTGATTCAACTTGCTAGTAGACTGCCCAGGTTTCTCAGGGATGCAACAATGAGGTCAGCACAAAGGCTCTATAGGTGCTCAATCTAATACTTCTTTCCCACACTTTCCTTTGGAGCATCCAAAACACTAAGCAAGCTCTGTCAATTCATGTATTAACTTCACTATATATTTTTTTCCAGGGAGATATATATATCTCTATCTATCTATATGTATGTATGTATAAATATAGATATATATCTCCCTGGAATATATACTGCCAAGGTAAATGAATTTATCCACAGCATCCAAAATTTGATGACTCTATGTATGGATGGTGCTGGGGAAGAACTTACATTTGTGTATGTGTGTGTGTATGTGTGTGTGTGTGTGTGTTAAGAAGCAGAGAATTGATTCACACTTTGTTGCATCTCAGCTCCAGAGGTTGCATTGAGTACACAATCATCTGAGAGCAAAAAAATCATTCACCAACTCTCCCTCCACTTTAGCCTTGCCTTGTAGCCTTTTCAAGTTAAATAGTTCACCATCATTTTGGCCTGACAACATTGCTAAAAACATCGTGCTAAAAAGCATGGGAACAAGTACAACAGCTCTGTTTTACTCCATCAGTGACTTGGAAAGTGTGGGAGCATTGTCTGTTATATAGACCCTGGGCAAGCATACTATCATGAAATTGGTGTACAATCTTGATGAACTACTCCAGGCAACCAAATTTTGACATAATTTTCCATAAGCTCTCATATCTGATAGTATCAAAGGCTGTGATAATATAGATGAAAGTTTAGTATAGCTCTTTGTTATGCACCTGTTATTTCTCTTGAAGTTGCTGAGCTGCAAACATCATACTGAATGTTCCTTGGCCCTTTCTGAACAAGTTACGTCTCTCGTGTAGATGACTATTTTTCAGATGAAGAAGTTGGCCTATTAAGGAGAATTCTTGCAAGAACCTTAGTAGCAACAACTAAGAGAAGCACTCCCTATGATTGTCACAGGATAGTCTATTTTCTTTCCCATTATAGAGATGGACAATGGAGGCATCCTTGAACTTCTAGGGGATAACCTCCTCTTGTGTAATCTGGAAAATTTCATTCAGCTTTTGTGTGAGCAGTGGACCCCCAGTCTTGTAACTCTGACCTGGAATAGGCACTAGGAGCTTTGCCATATGAGAATAGCCTAAATAGCCTAAGTCTCACCTCTTCTCCAGTTGGAAAATCCCCCAAGAGGGACTGATTTCAGCCTGAGGTACACAGTCCATGGCTTCAGCACTGTTTAATGATGGTCTGTTGAGAACAGTGGAAGTGTTCTTCCCATCTTTCTACAATCATGTCCTTGTAAATCATCAATGTAGCTCCATCAGCACTGAGTAGTTGAGCTGTGTCATAGGCATTTGGTGCATAAATAGCCTTCAGGGCCTCATCAAAGAACTTTGGATTGTTACTATCAGCATAAAACTGAATTTTATCTGCCTTCTCAAAGGCAAGAATCCTGCATGTCTCTAAGCTTTGCTTGCACTTTGGTTTGGGGTTTTTTCCCCCAATTTTTATGATCTTTTTGGGACATAGACCTAGTAGTGATATTACTGGGTAAAAACATATACACAGTTTTATAGCCCTTTGGGCATAGTTCCAAATTGCTTTCCAGAATGGTTGGATCAGTTCACAACTTCACCAACAATGCATCAGTTTCAGTTTTCTCATACCTTCTCCAATATTTGTCATTTTATTTTCTCATTGTGTTAGCCAATCTGATAGGTATGATGTGGTACCTTAGAGTTGTTTTGATTTCCATCTCTCTAATCAATAGTGATTTAGATAATTTTTTCATATGACTACTTTCTTCATCTGAAAACTGCTTGTTCATATCCTTTGACCATTTATCAATTGGAGAATGACTTGTATTCTTATACCTTTGACTCAGTTCTCTATATATTTTAGAAATGAGGCCTTTATCAGAGACACTTGTCATAAAAATTGTCTCCAAGCCTTCTGCTTCTCTTCTAATCTTGTTGGCATTGTCATTGTTTGTGGAAAAAAATTAATTAAATTTAATCAAAATTATCCATTTCACATTTCATAATATTTTCTATATCTTGCTTGGTCACATATTCTTCCCTTCTCCATAGATCTGACAGGCAAACTATTCCTTGCTCTCCTAATTTGCTTATAGAATCACCATTTATGTTTAAATCATGTACACATTTTTACCTTATATTGATATAAGATGTTGATCTATGTATAGTTTCTGCAATACTATTTTCTAATTTTCCTGGGAGGTTTTGTAAAATAGTGAATTCCTATCCTAGAACCTGGAATCTTTGGGTTTATCAAAAAGTAGATTACTATAGTCATTGACTACTGTGTCTCACTTACCTAACCTATTCCACTGATCCACTATTGTATTTCTTAGCTTGCACCAAGCAGTTTTGATGATTGCTGCTTTATAATACAGTTTTAGATCTGGTATGGCTAGGCCACATTCCCTGGTATTTTTTTTTCATGAATTCCTTTCATACTCTGGACCTTTTGTTTTTCCAGATGAATTTTGTTATTATTTTTCTAGTTCTATAAAATAAATTTTTGGTAGTTTTATTGATATGGAACTGAATAAGTAAATTAATTTAGGTAGAATTGTCATTTTATTACATTTGCTTGTGCTTACCCAGGAGCAACTAATATTTTCAAGTTATTTATATCTGACTAGTGTAAAAAGTGTTTTGGAATTGTGTTCATATAAGGTAGACTCCCAATATTTTATATTATCTTCAGCTATTTTAAATGAATTATTTCTACCTCTTGCTGCTGAACTTTGTTACTAATATATAAAAATGCCAATGATTCATGTGGGTTTATTTTATATCCTGCAATTTTACTAAAGTTGACCACTATTTCAAGTAGATTTTTAATTGGTTCTCTAAAATTCTCTTAGTATACCATCATATCATCAGCAAAGAGGATAATGCTTGCTGGTGGTTTTAGATAGATAGTACTTATCATATCAAAGAAAACTATTTACTCTCATGCTCTCTAGTGTTTTTAATAGGAATGGGTGCTGTATATTTTTTTAAAAAGATGTTTTTTCTGCATCTATTGAGAGACTCCTATGATTTCTGTTAATTTTGTTATTAATGTCATCAATTATGCTGTAATAGGTCTTTGTGCCATTTCACGAGGTAAAATTTACCATTTCCTGCCTCCTCCTTTTCTCTTCTCCCTGTACATTCTTTTTTTCTTTTCACCCCTTAGTTTTTTTTCTATCGTCAGACCAAATTCAATTTATATCACACCTTCTGTCTATGTATGGCCCTTCTAAATGTCATATTAAATAAACAGTTTTCAAGAGTTATAAGTGTCATCTTCCAGGGATGTAGGGATATAAACAGTTTAACTTTTTTGAATAACACTTTTTCCTTCCTGTTTACCTTTTACACCTCTCTTGAGTCTTGTATTTGAAGATCAAATTTTCTATTCATCTCTGGTCTCTTTATCAGGAAATTTTGGGAGTTGCCTATTTAATTGAATATCTGTTACCTACCCTGAAAGATTATGCTTAGTTTTGCTGGGAAGTTGATCCTTGGATATACATGTGCACACATGTACAATACATATATGTATTTATACACACATACACCGTCCTATGTATGTGTATGTATACATTTATACACATATATATTCCCTCCAGTTATCTTCATACTGAGAAAAGTCTCATGAGTTACAATTTTCATTTTTCCATGTAGGAATGTAAATAGTTCAACTTTAATAAGTTCCTTATGATTTCTGTTTCCTGTTTACCTTCTCATGCTTCTCTTGCTTCTTTTATTTGAAAGTCAATTTTTGTGTTCAGTTCTGGTTTGTTTATCAAGAATACTAAAAAGTCCTCTATTTCATTGAATGACCATATTTTCCCCTGAAACATCATATTTAGTTTTGCTGGGTAGGTGATTCTTGGTTTTAATCCTAGCTCCTTTGACCTCTGGAATATCATATTCCAAGCCCTTTGATCCCTTAATGTAGAAGCTTCTATATCTTGTGTTATCCAAACTGTGTTTCCACAAT
>NW_027185735.1:7790964-7834964 GCF_028583685.1 Petaurus breviceps papuanus
GACCTCCACCCTAGACTGCAATCCAGATCCAAGCAGGTTAAAGCAAGAGCGATTACCCCTCAGACTGGTGCTTGGTCCCCCTACACTCTGCAGGCCAGGAGCTGAAGCCGCCACATGGCCTGGCAGGCTGTGCCGGGTGTCTCAGAGGTTTCTCGCCCTGGGGGTAAAAGCCACGCACTCCCACTTACTGTGTCCCAAAGTCCAGACTGCACTGGCCTCTCACCTTGTCCTTTGCATCTATGTATTGATAAATCTGGAAACGGCCACAGCTCCTGCTGATCTGGAGTCCCTCTGGCTGGCGGCTGGTCAGGCCCGCCCTGGGGCTAAAGCCTCGGCGTGGTGCTGGGCTCGGCTCCCAGAGCGGTTGCGCTGGCCGATTCCTGCCGGCCTGCCAGGCTCTTCTCAGCGGGAGGTTAGCTTCTCTGTGTCATTTTGTGGGTTCTGCAGCTCCAAAGTTTGTTTAAAGTCCCCTTTTTACATGGATTGGGGAGGATGGAAGCCGGAGCCGCGGGAGGGTTGTGCTTCTACTCCGCCATCTTGGCCAGGAGTTTTCTTTGTGGGATCTTTTTCAAGAGGTGATTGTTGAATTTTTTCAATTTCTATTTTGCCCTCTTCTTCTAGAATACCAGCACAATTTTCCTGGAGAATTTCTTGAAGGTTGATTTCTTGGCTCTTTTTTTTTTTTACTTTCCTTACATTTTATCCCTTCTATTTTTTCCCACATTTTTTAGTAGTTGAACATGATAAATTAGTGCAACCTCTGGATGCTGTGACTGCTGGAACACATTTTCTGGATTCATCCCTGTGAGCATCTGAAAAAGATGGATTTCATTTTTTTACTCTTCTCTGCTTTCTAGTTAGCCATAAGAAACACCGAAATAATGAAAAATTGCTCCTTTTATTGCTTTTCCCTTGTATGTTCTCTCCTTTTTCATCATTTCTTACATCACTCTCACTAGTCAAGGACTCTCCTATATTTTCTGGTATTGTGCTCAGTATGAATTCCCTTTTGAATAAAGATCCATTTCTTCTCTGCATTCACCTCCTGAAGGGTTTTCCTCTCACTTTGTCCTTCATGTCTATGTGTTGATAAATCCAGAAATGGCCACAGCTGCTGCTGATCTGGAGTCCCTCGGGCCAGCGGCTGGTAAGGCCTGCCCTGGGGCTAAAGCCTGGCCTGGCTGTCCTCAGCGGGAGGTTAGCTTCTCTGTGTCATTTTGTGGGTACTGCAGCTCCAAAGTTTTTTTAGAGTCCCCTTTTTACATGGATTGGGGAGGGTGGAAGCCGGAGCTGCAGGAAGGTCATGTTTCTCCTCCGCTATCTTGGCTCTGCCCCCCTCGGCTCTTTTTTTGATCATGGTTTTCGGGTAGTCCAATAATTTTTAAATTATCTCACCTACGTCTATTTTCCAGGGCAGTGGTTTTTCCAGTGAGATATTTTGCATTGCCTTCTATTTTTTCATTTGTTTGGATCTGTTTCATATTATCTTAATTTCTCATGAAGTCATTAGCTTCCATTTGCTCCAATAAAATTATGAAGGAATTATTTTCTTCAATTAATTTTTGAAATTCCTTTTCCATCTGGACAATTTGACTTTTTTAAGGCATTCTTCTCTTCATTGCCTTTTTTGGCTTCTTTTGCCATTTGAGTTAGTCTATTTTTAAGGTGTTATTTTCTTCAGTCAAGCTGTTGACTCACTTTTCATGATGTTCTTGCATCATTCTCTTTTCCCAATTTTTCCTCCACTTCTCTTTTGCTGAGTAGGTGATTGATTCTTGGTTTTAATCCAAACTCTTTTGATCTCCATAATATCATTTTCCAAGCCCTAAGATCGCTTAATGTAGAAGCTGCTAGATTTTGTGTTTTCCTGATTGTGTTTCCAGTAGTACTTGAATTGTTTCTTTCTGCCTGCTTGCAATATTTTCTCCTTGACCTCGTATCTTTGGAATTTGGCTACAATATTCCTAATTTTCCTTTCTGGATCACCATCAAGAGGAAATTGGTGAATTATATCTATTTCTATTTTCCTCTCTAGTTCTAGAATATCAGGGCAGTTTTCCTCGAGATTTCCTTGAAAAATGGAGTCTAGGTTCATTTTTAAAATCATGATTTTCAGGTAGTTCAATAATTTTAAAATCATCTCTCCTGGGTCTATTTTCCTGGTCAGTGATTTTTTCAACTAAGATATTTCACATTGTCTTCTATATTTTTCTTTCTTTTGTTCTATTTTATAATTTCTTGATTTTTTTTCATAAATCCATTAGATTCCATTTGATCTATTCTAATCTCTAAGTTATTATTTTCTTCTTTTCCCAGAATTTATTCATTTATTTTTAATTTTCAACATTTATTTCCACAAGATTTTGAGTTCCAAATTTTCTCCCCATCTCTCCCCTACCCTCACCCCAAGATGACAAGCATAGTGATTACTCCTTTCCCCAGAATTCCCTCTCTTTTATCCCCTATTTCTCTCCATTAGCCCTTAATTTCTTGTAGAGCAAGATGGTTTTCCACACCACATTGCCTGTGTATCTTATTTCCCAGTTGCATGTAACAAAATTTTTTTTTAACATTTGTTTTTAAAACTTTGAGTTCATATTCTCTATTCTTCCCTCCCTGCCCACCCTCTTTGAGAAGACAAGCAATTCGATTTAGGTTATACATGTATATTTATGAAAAACATTTCCATAGTAGTCATGTTGTTAAAGACTAACTATATTTCCCTCCACCCTATCCCTCCCCTAATTTATTGTGCTTTCTCCTTTCACCCTGTCCCTTTTCAAAACTGTTTGCTTCTGACTATTCCTTCCTCCAATCTGCCCTCCCTTCTAGCTTCCTCCCCTCTTAACCCCTTTCCCCTTCTTTCCGGTAGGGTAAGATACACAATTGAGTATGTATGTTATTCACTACTTAAGCCAAATCCAATTAGAGTAAGTTTGTTGCATTCCCTTTCACCTTCTTGTTCTTCCTCTCCATTGTAACTGCTTTTTCTTGCCTCTTTCATGTAAGATAATTTACCCTATTCTATATCTCTCTTTCTCCTTGTCCCAATATAAAGGAATTACTTCCTTCAGTGACCTTTCGGAAATTCTATTCCATTTGACCAATTGTACTTTTTAAAGCATTGTTCTCCTCATTGATTTTTTGGACCTCTTTTGCCATTTGGGTTAGTTTCTTCAGTATTTCTTTGTGTTATTTTCTTCAGTATTTGGGGGGAGGGTCTCCTTCAATAAGCTGCTGACTATTTTGTCATGATTTTCTTGCATTTCTTTCATTTCCCTTCCCAATTTTTCCTCTACTTCTTTTACTTGATTTTCAAAATTGTTTTTGAGCTCTTCCTTGATCTGTGACCAATTCACATTTTTCTTGGAGGCTTTGAATATAGGACCTCTGACTTTTTTGTCTTCTCATTATATGCTTTGATCCCTTTTGTCAGCAAAGTAAAATTCTATAGTTTTTCTTTTTTAATTCTGTTTGCTCATTTTCCCAGCCAATTACTTGACTTTCTAACTCTTTGTCATGGTAGGAATCTGCTTCCAGTGGCAGTGTGGGGAGGGGTGAGGTGGATGTATTGGTATTTAATTGTAGCACCAATCCAGGAAGTCTAGGTGATGACTGCTGCAGCAAATACATATTTTAAGAGGTCAACTTGCAAGGTATAATAAATACTCTATCTATTCAAAACTAAACCTTATTCCAGAAACTAAAGCATTCACAATGTAACATCAAAATCCATAGCAACATAACAACTTATTATCAGAGTGATCACATGACTTTGAACAGACACAAATATATGTAACATAATATTACTGTTTTAAAATACTTCTTTATACAATCAGGGGATACTGGGCCAGAGTCTTCCCTTACCACAGGATATCCCCAGGGGTAGCAGATACCCAACATGCTCTACCCCTAGGTAGGTTTCAATACCCTCAATCCAAAACAAAGAGTCCAAGTAAAGTCCTCTTGGGAGGAGGGTGTCCTTCTCCCCACCTGCCGTTGCAGGTTTCCACCAGAACTCTCAGGTGACAATATGCTGTAATGAGCCAAAGAGTTCAAGTCTTAACAGTGTTTCATCCCCCATGTCCAAGTCCTGAGAGGTGAGTAGGCAAGAAAGCCAACTAGATGGACCCCTGATATTTATGGCATTTCTCCCATTCCACCATGGACAACTCAACCCCCTTGGCCCAAAACCATCCTAGAGGGAAATAGCAGGAAGGCATGCTCACTGCTCCTGTCCTGCTGCAAAACTTTCATCTTGACCTGGGGTCAAGTCCCAAGTCCCATGGCTCCTACAGGTCTAGGTCCTGATCACTCCTGGCTCCTGCCTGGGTCCCAAATCAGGCAGCTCTCTGCTCCTCCTCTTTGTCTCACCTCAGGGAGCAACTGCTCCACTCCAAGCTTTCTCTGCTCCTGCCTGAGTCCAGGCACAGCAGGCTCCCAGGGCTTCTGCCCCACCTTGTCTCTCTGACCCACACTACCCCAACTCCAAGGCAGCTTGTTCCTCCCCAGCCTTACACAGGGAGGGGCTTCTCCAGTTTGGATTCTGGGCACAGCAAAATAATACAATAATTGAGAAATAGCAGACAACTATCCAAGTCTCACTAAACCTCATGCTTCCCTTAAAGGTCTTAACAATCTTAATTTGTATAAGTCTAGTGTTCCAATGCTCTCTCTATTTTCTAGGCCAGTTCTTTTTACAATGAGAAATTTCACATTTTTATCTATTTTTCATTCTTTTGATTTTGTTTGATTGATTTTTTATGTCTCATAGAGTCATTATCTTCCACTTGCCAATTTAAAATTTTTTTTCAGAATTTATTTTTAGTTTTCAATGTTCATTTCCACAAGATTTTGAGTTCAAATTTTTTCTCCCCATCTCTCCCCTAGCCCCCCACCCCAAGAGGGCAAGCATACTGATTACTTCTTCCCCCAGTCTGCCTTCTCACCTCCCCACTTCCCTCCCTTTACCCCCTTCCCCCTTACTTTCTTGTAGTACAAGATGGATTTATATGCCCACTGTCAATATATCTTATTTCCCAGTTGCAAGTAAAAACAATTTTTTAACATTTGTTTTTAAAACTTTGGGTTCCAGATTCTTTCCCCTTTACCCTCCTCACCCACCTCCATTGGGAAGACAGGCAATTCAATATAAGTTGTGCATGTGTAGTTATGCAAAACATTTCCATAATAATGTGAAAAACTAACTATATTTTCCTCCATCCTTTCCCACCCCCATTTATTCTATTTTCTCCTTTGACCTTTTCCCTTTTAAAAAGTGTTTGCTTCTGACTACCTCTTACCCCAATCTACCCTCCCTTCTATCATCGCCCCTCACCCCCTTCTCCCCTACTTTCCTGTAGGGAAAGATACCCAATTAAATGTGTATGTTATTCCCTCCTTAAGTCAAATCCAATGAGAGTAAAGTTGACTCATTCCCTTTCATCTTCCTGCTTTTCTCCTCCATTGAAACTGCTTTCCCTTGCCTATTTTATGTGAGATAATTTACCATACTCTATCTTTCTCCTCCCAATAGATTCCTTTCTAACTTCTTAATTTTATTTTTTTGATATCATCCCTTCATATTCAACTCATCTTGTGCCCTCTTACTATGAATACATGTACGTGCATATACACACATACATATATGCACATAATATAATGTGTAACATATAACACACATATACATATAAACACGGACACATATATTCCCTTCAACTAATCATCATCATTTTTGGTTTTTATCACACCCATTTTTGAATGAAATATTCCCTTAACATCTCTAATTTTCTTGAAGAGAGCTCTTGTCTTTCTATTTTCTTCAGTTTCTTTGTATTAATCATTTATGAAAATGTCCTTATTTCTCCTTGCTATTCTCTGTAATTCTACATTCAGAGGGGCATATCTTTCCCTTTGTCCTTTTCTTTTTCCTTTCCTTATTTCCTCAGCTATCTGTAAAACCTCATTCAACAGTCATTTTGCTTTCTTGCTTTTTTCCCCCTTTGGAATTTTTTTTTTTTGCTGCCTCCGATATAATATTGTTCATTTCTATCCACATTTCTCCATGTACTCTATCTACCAGAACTAATCCCTTAAATCTGTTAGTCATCTCCATTTCACATTTATAAAGGATTCTATTTAGGCCATGCCTATATGGTTTGATGATTTCCCCCTCTTTTCTTAAATTTAAGTCTAAATTTTGCAATAAGGAACTCATGATCTGAACCTCAGTTATCTTCAGGTTTTGTTTTTACTGACTATATAGCACTTATCTACTTTTGACTGCAAAGTATATAATCAATTTGATTTTAATATTGGCCATCTGGTGTAGAGCTGTCTTTGGGGTGGTTGAAAAAAAGTGTTTGTTAGGACCAATATATTATTTGGAAAAAACTCAGTCTCTGTCCTGCTTTCTTTTATAAATCCAAGGCCAAATTTGACACTGGAGAAGGAAAGAGCAAGCCACTACATCATCTCTGCCAAGAAAATCCCATGAAGTCTTAAAATGATAAAAGAGGTGACATTGGAAGATGAGTCCCTCAGGTTGGAAGGTGTCCAATACTCTACTGGGGAAGAATAGAAGAGAAGTACAAACAACTCTAGTACTAATGAAGTGGCTGGGCCAAAGCTGAATGGAAGCTCAGTTGTGGATGATTCTGGTTATGAAAGGAAAGCCAATGCTGTAAAGATCAATATTGCATAGGAATTTGGAAGGTAAGATCTATGAACCAAGATGAACTGGATGTCATCAAACAGGATGTGGAAAGGCTAAATATGAACATTGTGGGTGTCAATGAATTTAAATTGAGGGAAATAGATAATTTTATTTCAGGTGATCCATACATACACTACTGCATGCAAGAATCCCTTTGGAGAAATGGAGTACCCCTCACAGTTAATAAAAGGGTGATACAATCTCAAAAATAAGTCAGTGAAATCTGTTCAAACCCAAGGCAAACTATTTAACGTAAAAATAATACAAATCTATGCCTCAATCACTGATGCCTGAAGAGGTTGAAGTTGATCCATTCTATTAATATTTACAACATCTTCTAGAAATAATATGTACCAAAAAATGTCACATTCATCATAGGGGATTGGAATGCTAACATAGGAAATCAAAAGTTAATTGGAATGAAAAAAACATTTAAGTGCCTGCTCCATGTCAGTATGCTAGGTGCTGTACATGTAAAGATAAAAAAACCTTCAAAACCCACTCCTTGCTTTCATTGAAATTATGTTCTTCTGTGGGGAAACAAACACAAAATAATTTCTACAGAAAGGAAAGTAACAATTGGAAAGATCAAGAAAGGCCTTACGGGGGTATGTCATGAGCTAAACCCTGAAGGATGCTTACAATTTCAAGAAGTGGAGGTGAAGATGAAGTCTTTCATTCACAGTGTAAAGTCTATAGAAAAGCATGGAACCAGAAGATGGAATGGCATACATGATGAATATCAAGTATGCCAGTTTGGCTGGACCATAAGATATGTATTAAATTCACGTAAAATCTAGAAAATATGGGTTGGAGTGAGATTATAAAGGATTGTTCATGCTACTGAAACTCCTAAAACTTGGGATTGAACTAGCCAGATCTTTACTTTAGGGATATAATATTGAGAACTGTTTGAAAGATGAATTGGAGAGAGGAGAAATTACAAATAGTGAGACCAATTAGGAAGCTATTACAATAGCCTAGGTGAGATTTTAGAGTGTGAACTGGGGGAGGAGCAGGCAGGCATGTGAGTAAAAAAGGGGGAATGGAAACAGGTGATACTGTACAGGTAGAATTAACTGGACATTGGGACTAATTTGATGGTGGGTATTTAAAGTGAAGAGTCAAGTATGACTCTGGTTTTATTAACCTGTGTAACTAAATGGAAAGTGAAGCCCTTGACAGAAATAGGCAAGTTAGGAAGAGGGTGGGTGTTCAGGAAAACAATAATGAGTATAATTTTGAATGTGTTTAGTTTGAGACATCCATTTGACAATACAGGTAGAGATTTGCAGCAGGAGATTGGTGATAGGAGACTGACTACACATTAGGAGGGCTGGATATATAGATTTTGTAGAAATTTTATTAGACAATGCCTCTCTGTCATCCTCACTCTATCCCTTATTTTTCAATCTCTCTTTTTCTATTGCCTCCTTCCCTACTGCCTACAAACGTGCCCATGGCTCCTTCATCCTCAAAACACCCTTATTTGGTCATTCCATTCCTGCTAATCATCACTCTATATATCTTCTGTGTTTTGTGGCTAAATTTATTTAAAGGTAATCTATAATATGTACTTCTACTTTCTCATTTCTCTTTTCTTAACCACTTACAATCCAACTTCCAGTCTCAATTCATCTAAACTGCTCTCTCTAAAGTTACCAAAGGTCACTTAACTGCCAAATCCAATTCATTTTTTCTCAATCCCCCTTGCCTTTGATACTGCTGATCACTTTCTCCTCCTTGATTTTTTCTTCTCTCTGGTATTTAGGGATGCTACTCTTTCCAAAGTCTCCTCCTTATGTGGCCACTCCTGTCTCCTTTGCTGGAATGTAATCTAGACCATGCCCTCTAACCATTGGTGTCCCAGGGTATTCTGTGCTGGCTCCTCTCTTCTCCTGCTGTTTTGCCTGGTGATGTCATCAGCTTCCATGGATTTAATTGGAACTTCTCTTAATTCTAGTCCTTTGCCACTGTCAATTATTTTTCATTTACCCTTTATTTATACTTATTTATACATGTTTCCTTGCTTGTTTTCTTCCCCCTTAGACTGTGAACTCCTTGAAGGCAGGGACTATCTTTTTATACTCCCAGTGTTTAGCACAGTACCTTGGCATATAGTAAGCACTTAATAAATGTTTATTGATTCACTGACTGTGTTAAACACTCTCTGAAAAAGTCTCCCTGCATTGGTCAAGGTAATATAAGATCCTTTGAAAGACGAGACTATAGAGACATTTTGTTTAAAAAAAATCCTGATATTATTTATATTAAATAACAAATATAGCAGGAAGGTATAAGCTCATCTCTGCGATGGAGGAGATTTGGTGCAGAGTTCAAGGTGGAGAGGAATTATCTCTGGGTGATTCTTGCTTGTACTTGTTCTATCCTTGTAATATTCTAAATATTCTTTGAAGGGATCTGTAGCCACATGAAAGAATGGACTCACCACCTACACAGGAAAGACCAAGTTGATGAGGAATTTCTATTGCCCAGAGTATGAATTTTGGTTTAGATGGACAACCAATAAAGTTTGTTTATCAATATATCTATATATGTATATGTGTACATATGTATGTATGTATATATGTATATCTATATCTGTGATAGATAGTACATATAGACAAGTGGTCCCAGAGTTGACCAGGAGGAAGAAAGTATAAGACAAATTCTTCAGGTAGTTGTAAATTCCTAAATGCCCCCAAACTTCCCCCCAGAACAGAAGCCCATTGTTTTAATAAGAACATACTTATAGTGTTGTTAAATAGTAGGTAATCAGCTAGTATTTAAGTATACACTGTGTCAAGAAGTCAAGAAAAAGTGAGGAAGAACTCTAGCATTTTGGGCAAATGAGGTGAAATTATGGCAAGACAGAGTCATAGATCATTTAGGATGAGCAGTCATGGATGGATTGTGATGGTCATCATGGGAAGAAACTCCCAAATCAATGAGATAAGAGATACATTTGGGTATTTCAGTATGGATCATAAGATGAATTGAGGAAAATGCCTTAGGACACCCATAATATATATTTTATTATCTGCCTTTACTAGTGCCATACAAACTGACCTTGGTCCTCTTTATTGATCAATCAGAAAACATTTAATAACCTAGTTTAATGAGAAGACAGATCTAATTGGAAAATACCCTGATGTTGGGAAAGAGTGAAGGCAAAAAGAAAAAGGGGATGGCAGAAGATGAGAAGGATATATGGTCTCATGGAAACAATGAGCATTGACTTGGACAGATTTGGGGAGATAGTGGGAGATGGAAGGTCTGTGGTCCATGCAGACATGAAGAGTCAGACATGACTGAATAACTGAACAACAAATGAGCTTTTGACTCTCCAGGTTAACTTTTATGCCTCTATTCTTGTAGACTTCTCATACTGAATATGGCTCCAACTGCGTGACTTCCTTTTCTGATTAGTAAGCTCTCTCTGGAACCTCTATTTGAAAAAAAAATACCCATACCAGTCATGCTTAGTCCCAACCAAGGTCAATATTCTGGACTACTTTTTTTCTTTTTACTTTGCTCTCATATGGGTACTTTCACTCTCAATATTTATTTTAGTTCTCTTTTGGGTGTTGCCTTCCTTCATTAAAACGTAAGCTTCTAGAGGGTGGGGAATTTTTTTCTTGGTTTTGTTCTCCTAGGACTTAGCACAGTGTCTGGTACATAGTAAAGTTTTAATAAACTCTTTATCCAATCTCTCTTATCTCTGCCATGCACTATTGTAAAATCAAGAATGAGCAGCTTACTAGAGGACGGCTGCTGTGAATAGTTTTCAAGGTTCTGTGTATAGTATAGTGAACACTCTATTTATTTAGTAACCAATCAGAGAAAAACATTCACAGAAAATCAAGGTATAAAATTCACAATGTTACAACTTATTACAGAAAATCAAAATACAGCATTCACCATGTCATAATAACTCAACAACTTATCACTAAAATGGCCACATAGTTTTCACCAAAGTGTTCATATAGTTTTGAACAAAGTATAATTATCTGGTCAATAAATCACTTAGTAATTCAATCATTCAATGACAAAGTACAAAAGGTCAAAGTCCTCCAGTCATGGGGCACACTAAGTTACAAATCAGCCACTATTCAGTCATCAGTCACTATTCAATCATCAGTCACTACTAAGTCAGCAGTCACTAATCAGTATGCTCTTAAGGGGTAGTGGAAAATACACAGGCCATCCACCCCTCAGTCACAAGTAAATAACATTTTCATTATTACTAAGTACCCATGGAGAGGTCTTTTCATCTTGACTCAAGGCACATGGTCCCAGCTCCTACCCAAATCTAACCAACTGCCACCTGAGTTTGAAAGCATACAGCTCCCAAATCCTTGTCCAGCTCTCCATGGTATTCCTGCTCCATATTGAAGCTTACAATGTCCAATCCATCCTAAATCCCCCACAGTCTGTTCCTGGGAAGACTATGCTCAACAAAGCCAGAAGGACATTCATACACATTAACAAAGCCACAACAACATTTTTACAACATACTAGCACCACAGTCATGCTTCCTCAGTCTTCTGCAGCTCTGGCTGGCCCTTGGAAAACCTCAAAAGCTCCAGATGGCCCTCAGAAGTCTTCAGCAGCTTCATTGTCAAAATCAAAACAACTTTTTCCCATTCTCAAAATCAAAATCACTTTCTCCATGGAAGTTCCAGTCCAGCAGCAGCAACCCAGCATTCAGTTGTTCATCCCAAGAAGTTCTGACTTTCCCAGCTAAGGTTTTTCATTATATACACTATTGCTCCTCCCTGTTCAGCCCCTTTTTATTACATCAGCAACAGGGGTTCATACTTTCTGTTTCTTTAACAGAGGCTTAATTTGAAACTGGGTGCTAAGTAGCTGTCAACTTATCAATACAAAGGGATCTTCAAATTTCATTACTATTACAACCATAATAAAAAAGATTTAAAAAAAAATTCCTGCCCTCAGTGAATTTGCATCTTTATGTTTGGGAAAATATGTAAATGTAATGTGTATGAATTAATTCCATATTCCCTATATTCTTCCAATCTAAGTATAAAGGAGAGTAGTTCTGCATATTCACTATTAAGGACTTGTACCATGTAATGATTAAGTCCATTAATAGGCTGCTGAGAAGAATCAGGGAATATATTGTGAAGAATATCTTGTGAAGAATATATGCAAGTGAACTACTGGAATATTCTCTTTCCATCTTCCTTTCTGGCTATAAAACAAAAGTACTTCATGCCAAGAAAGTCTGGTAGAGGGAGTAGATGAAGGGAGAAAGGAAGAGCAGTGAAACCCAAGTAAATTGGATCATTTGTAGATCACTGATATTGAGTATACTTCTCTTTCACCATCCTCTTCTACAAAAAGGGGGGTCAGAGGGTCAAGAAAGTAGAAAACATAAGAAGATGGGGAGAAGGAAATACACAATTAGTAATCAAAACTATGAAATTGACCCATAAAATAGAGGAAGGTAGAACAGATTAGAAAGCAGAATCCAACAACATGTTGTTTACAAGAAACATACCAGAAATAAGATACACATGGAATATTTTCAAAAGGACTGGATCAAAATCTATTATATGTCAAGTGGACTCAAAAAGCCAGCAGTAGCAATCATGATCTTAGAAAAGGAAACAATAAAAATAGAAATGATTGAAAGAGATGAATGGAGAAATTACATTATTTTTATAGGCACTAGAGATAATGAAGATATAATGTGCATATAAACAAATGCACACATATGTATACACATGCATATATGTGTTTATATGTGTATATATGTATTATGTGTATGCATTCTTTGGAGGGATTTTGGACCACATGTGGACATTCTGTAACTACTTCTGGTTGACTGATCATGTGGTGAAGAGGAGGCTCTTTAGTTGCTTGTGAAGTCATTCAAAAAGTCCTAAAAATTTTAACCATACTCTCCTTTATTTCACTGATTTTAGGTGAAAAAATTTGAAAATATTTAAATCATTGCAAAGTATGTTTTTTTCTTCAGAAAGAGAACTAGGAAAACCAAATTACCAGAATCAAGAATTTAAAAGGATCATTCAAAACAGATGGAGAAAAAAGTAGTGAAAATTATTAGAAACTATTTTACTCACAACAAAAGAAATGGATGAATATTTACTAAAATACAAAGTATCCAAACTAACTAAAGAAAAAAATAAGCAGGGAATCTAAATAAACTAGTCTTAGGAAACTGAATAAAGCATGTATGAATTCCCAAAGGGGAAAACCATCCTAGTGCCTTATGAATTTATAAGTGAATTTTATCAAATATTCAAAGACAATTCCAATATTTCATAAATTGTTTTCTTCTAGTTCTCTCAGTCTACTAGCATATATTAAGCACCTGATATGACTGGACACTTAGGCAAACACTGTGATGAGCACTGGGTCTAGAAAGGCTCAAGAGAGTCCTTGCTTTTAAGAAGCTTATGGCATAGTGGTGGAGACAACATGAATAAAAGCTATGTGCAAAAAAGATATGTACAGGATTAATTAAAGATGATCAACAAAGAAGAAGGCACCAGCATTAAGGAGTGTCAGGAAAAGTTTCTTGTAGAAGATAATACTTTAACTGAGACTTGAAATAGAGGGAAACTTAGGAAGCAGAGTTGAGGAAGGAAAACATTCATAGGGATAGTCAATAAAATGCTCTGAGTCAGGAGATAGAGGATTATGTTGGAGGAACAATGAGGATAATGTTACTGAATCAAAGAGTATGGGAAAAAGTGTGGAGTATAGGGTGCAAGAAGACCAGAAAGCTAAGAAGGCATCATGTCATAAAAGGATCAGAAAGCTAGACATAGCATTGCATTTTATACTTGATCCCACTGGCAATAGGGAACCATTGGAGTTAACTGAATGGGAGTGTAGTGTGGTGGGGAGTGACGTGGCTTGTAGGAATATCAATTTGACAGCTGAGTGGAGGATGATGTGTAGTGGGGTGGGACTTGAAGACCAATCAGTAGATTATTGTGCTTGTCCCGGCATGAGGTGATCAGAGACAGTGTCAGAGGAAAGATGAAGGTATATACAGCTAGGTTTGACTTAGTGTGAATAAATCCTTTGAAGTGGTAACTTAAAAAAAAGTTTTCATTGCATATTTCCATTGGGCTGAGACTAATAATCATATTTTATTTATAATTGTATCTTTGTATAGTGTGAATTTGATACTTCAAAGTAATCATTTTTTAAGCAGTTGGGGTTAAGTAACATGCCCAAGGTTACATGGCCAGTTATTTTGTATGGGTGTTAAGTATCTGAGGCCGGAACCAATCCCAGATCCTCCCGACTCCAAGGCAGGCGCTCTTCCTCACTGTGCCACCTAGCTGCCCCAGTATTCATTATTCTTACCAATTGTGTCCTAGTTGTACAAGAGATGACAACAAGTAGAAACAATAAGACTTAGTAATTGATTGAATGTGGGGAGTGAGGGAGAATGATAAGTTAAGGATGACGACTGGGTTGTCTAGATGGCTGGGAAGACGGTAGTCCCTCCATGGTAATAGGGAAGTTAGGAAAAGAAGGGAGTTTTGGGGGGAAATAATGAGTTTGGTTTTGGACATGTTGACCTTAAGAAGTCTATGAGACTTTGAAATATATGATAGGCAGTTGGAGATTTCAGAATGGAGGTCAGCAAAGAGGTTTGGACTGGACAAATAAATCTGAGTATCATCTGCATAAAGATGGTATGGGAGCTGATGAGATCACAAGTGAAACAGTATGGAAGGAAAAAATAGAACAGGGACCAGGACAAAGTCTTGGGGATACTAGAAAACATGAACTGCGTGAAGATTTAGCAAAGAAAACTGAGAAAGCAGTCAGAAAGGTAGAAGTGAATCAGGAGAGAGCAATGCCATGAAAAATCTAGACAGAAAAAGATAATCAGCACTATCAAAGGCTACAGAGAGGTCAAGAAAGGTGAGAATTAAGATATAGATCTGCAAATTAAGAGAAGATTCATAATTTTTGAGGAAGAAATTTTTGTTTCCCCTGTTTGATCACTCCTTAGTACTTTGCTGGATCTTGATCCAAATTACACCTTCTAAGTGTGGGTGTTCTCTAAGACTTTAAACTTGGTCCCCTTCTCTTTTCCGCATATATTACCTATCTTGGTGATCTTAATCAGCTCCAATCACCATCTCTATGCAGATGATTCCCTGATTCCCTCTTATCCCTTAATATCTCTGTTGAGTTGCAGTTATATTTTTTTCTAGTAGGATTCTATCTTGTGAATATTGTTTTTTAAAGAAAGGGGGTTTCATTCATTTCAAGTTTGTACTTCCAACAAAACCATTTTTTTTTTCAAATTTTTGATGACAAAATTTAGCCCATTCCTTGCTAGAATTCCATAGCTCCATTTTTAAAAAATTTTTGTCAGTTCTGAATTCTCTCCCTTCTTTGGCTATTGAGAAAGCAAAAATTACAATATCTATTATACATATGAAGTCATACTGCAGTTACATTTCAATAACTATATTTTGGTTATCTTGAACTTTTAAACTCAACATCTAAAACAGAATTATCTTTTCCCAGAAAATTTTCCCCTCTTTCAAATCAAGACCCACAACTTTTCTACTCACCACACATAGTCAGTCCTTTCTGAAATATTATCATTTCTTTGTTGACATTTCTCTTATGTCTCCTCTGTCTGGATGGACAGCCATAGTCTTATTTTAGGCTTTCATAACATCTTACATGGACTACTGCAATGCCTTCTAAACAATCTCTTTGACGCATATTTTTCATCACTCTATCTACTCTTCACTTATTTACCAATCACACTATTCCCCCACTCCACTCATTGAGCTTAGTTGGCTATCACCTCTGGAATTAAATATAAGCTAATGTTTGGTTTTTAATAAATTGGTTTCTTCCTATTTGAACCTTGCTTCCCTCCATGTATCTGCAATATAGATACTTTGGCTCATTTACAGTTCCTCAACCACGACTCTTTTTCATTTCTATGCTTTTGCACTGCCCATTTTCCATGTCTGGAAGACATGCTCCTTACCTCATACTCCCTCACCTTCTCCTCTAAGTTTATTGGTTCCCTGGTTCAACTCAAATCCCACGTTCTGTAGGAGGTTTTTACCAGTCTCCCCAGGCATTAATTCCTTACCCTTTTTGGATTAAGCTCAATACTCTGTATATATATTTTACCTATTGTAATGGGGATGTAAATTTTTAAGATCTTCCCTGCCCCTAGGCTAAAGTGCACCTGGAGCCTGGGGTGGGAGGCTTGTTTTTCAGTAGATACTTTTTGATTGGCCAGTGGGCCCAGAAGGTTGTTACATTCTCTGAGCCAGGAGCAGGCTATATAAACCCTGATTTGAAGCTTTGTTTGGGGCTCACTTTGAGAAGTGTTGTGTGATTTGATCAGATGAGACTCTGGTAAGCCATTGGTGAGAGCCCCCCGGCTTTAAAAAACCCAGATATTGATTTGGTATGGATGTAATTGTTGGACAGTTTGGAAACCTGTCTACTTGATCTGTTTCTGTCTTGATAATTCTGTCTCTATACTCTGAAGTTCGGGGTGCTGACCTTTTTCCCCTGAACTAGGTAAATGATATATGTTTGACTGATTAAAGTAAGCTTGTTAACCCATTTTGAGTTGCTTTCCTTTATCAAAGCAGATCCAAGAACCTGTGTTGGCAGCCACCCTGGGGACACTGGGGTGCTTGCTGCTACACCTACCTAGTTATTTATTCTTTGTTTCTCCAATTAAAATGTGTGCTTCTTGAGGTCAGATATTATTTTTGCATTTCCTTTTATCTCCAGCACTTAGTCAATGACTAATAAAAGACTAGAAAGTGCTTAATAAATGTACATTAATTGACTGACTTGATATAAATATCATCTTGAGACCCACACCAGGAAGAGACAAAAGGAGAAATAGTTATATGCCAGCATCTCTAATGAATATAGATATTTAAAATGAAATATTAACTAAGAAGCTATAGCAATATAGGAAAAATATTGTTCATTATGTCTAGGTTGCATTTACACTAACAATTGAGAGGTGGATTGATGTCAAAAACAGCAAACATAACAAACTATGTTATAATAACATGAACCACAAAAGTCACATGATTATATCAAGAGGTGAAAAAAACCTTTTGACAAAACAATGAGTGTTGACTCATTACTGTTAAAACATGAAAGTATACAAAAAATGAATAGCTTCTTAATGTGGTCAATTGTATCTATCTAAAATTGAGTCAGAATTGTATGTAATACAAATAGAGGTCTTTACAATAAAATCAGGGGCAAAGAAAGGATACCCAAATTATCTGTACTATTATTTGATGTAATGCTAGAAGTGCTAACTACAATAATAAGATTTTAAAATTGATTGAGGAAATTAGAAAAAGCAAAGAAGAAAATAGATTATCATTTTTTGCAGATGACATAATGGTTTACTTAGAGTCATCTACGGTTTATTAAAATGATTAATAGGAAAGTAACAGGATATAAAATAAAGCCACGTAAATTATATGCCTTTCTTATGTCACCAACCAAAAAATCCAAGACGAAGAGACCAAAAGAGAAATACCATTCAAATTAACTATGGAATGTATCAAATATTTTGGAATCTTTTTCAAAGCACAAACACAAAATTATATGAATAAAATTACAAAATATTTCATGAAAATGAGGATAGATCTAAATAAATGGAAGAAATTAATGTCAATTGACCAACAGTTTCTTCTTTTTCCTTGTTAATCATCTTACATTATTCAGATGCCTTCTGCCACTATATCCTTCTTCACCTTTGGAGACTATGCAGAGGGGAGTAGGTTATAAGAAGACTGGAAAAGTAGGAAGGGTAAAGGTTAGGATGGCCTTTAAAAATCAATGCTCTGACCTGGGTCCTGCTCTCTTCTCCCTCTATAATATTTCACTTGGTAATTCTATTAGTTCCCATGGATTCAATTATTATGTCTTTAGGAATTATTCTCTCTTAGCTGAGCTATAACCTCTCTTCTTGCCTCTAGTCTTACATCTCCAACTGCTCATTGAACATCTTAAATTGTATATACCACAGACATTTTATTTTATTTTCATGTCAGAATTCTCTTTCACCTTCTTCTTGCTCCCCATTGAGAAAGCAAGAAGAAATATGTGTAGCAAAGCAAACAAATTCCTTCATTGATCATGATAACTCCTCCAAAATTATCCCAACCATAAGCCTTACCTTGCACTTTGAGCCTGTCACCTCTTTATCTAGAGGTGGAGAGTATGTTTCATTATGAGTCCTTTGCAAAGGTGGTTGATCATTTTGTTAATCAGCATTTCAAAGATGTTTGCCCTTACAATATTATAGTTATTGTATAAACTTTCCTCCTGGTTCTGCTTACTTCACTTTATATCAACTTATATATCTTCTCAGGTTTCTCTGAAATCATGCTTTTTATCATTAGCACAATGATATACCTTATATCATATACCTTAATTTATTCAAGCATTCCCCTACATAGTTACTCCCCTTTAATTTCCAATTCTTTACTACCACAAAAACATCTGCTATAAACATTTTGTAGACATGGGTACTTTTCTTCTTTCTTTGTCATCTTTAGGATAGACATTTTATACTGCAAATCCTATGCACGAGTTAATGGATTTTTTAATATAGTTTGAATATAGCTGGAAAAGTCTACAATTCTACCAATGACACATTGTTGGTAAAATATAAACAAATGCATAATGAATACTTGTCTTCCCACTGCCCCTCCATTAGTTCTCATTTGCTTTGTTTGGTCATCATTGCTGATCTGATGGGTGTGAGAGTTGTTTCAATTTGAATTTTTCTGCTTTCTAGTAATTTTGAACATTTTTAAATATGGTTATCAATAGCCTGAAATTTTCTTCAGAAAGCTGTCTACTCATAGTCTTTAAACAATTGGGAAGGGGCTTTAATTCTTATAAGGTTTGACTCAGTTTCCTATATTTCTTAGAAATGATACCTTCATCAGAGAAACTTGCAAAGACTTCCACCCCCTCATTTTTGCTTCTATTCTAATTGTAGCTACATTATTTTGTCCTGTGTACAAACTTAAATTTCATGTAATCAAAATTGTAAATTTTACCTCCTGTGATCAGAGGAGAGGTTATGACTGGACTAATACAGAATTATTAGCAGAGAGATGATAATTAGATCCATGGGAACTGATACAATCACCAAATGAAATAGTATAGGAGAAGAGAATAGATCCAGGGCAGAGCCTTGTTTTTTAAAGGCCTCCCTAACCTTGACCCTTCCTACTTTTAAAGTTTTCTTATTTTTTGAAATGTGGTTATGCACATACTTCTATGTCATGTACATATACATTTCTCTTATATAATTAACTCTGGAGTCTCTGAGGCATCCTGCAATGTAGTGTTTTTCAATTTACTATTTGTATAGCATATACTATTGACAGTATGCTGGGTCAATTATGCATGTTCTCATGTTTATTTGATATTGTGTTATGTAATTCCAGAGGCTAAATATAGATTATTTTGCATGGGACTAAAATTCCAAATTCCAGGAAGGAATGCTACTTTAGAGCTTTAATGACATGGAGAAATTCATGGATTCAAAGTGAATCTCTGGAACTGAAATTATGACAAAGGGCACTGAGCCTCTATGTGAAGGGGACTGAGCTAAAACATTGGGGGGGTGCAATTTATTCTGGAATTTTAAGGAGAGCTGATTAGGCTCCTATTCTGTGAGTCTGAAGGAGAAACAAATAAGCTTACAACCTGGAAATCTGAACTGAGAATCAAAGAGACCAACAGGAATTGGAGCTAAGTAGTGGGTCATAAATCAAAGAATTTGAGTTATATATTTTTCCACTTTAGGTTAACAAGGAGAGGAAAGCAATTTTGTATATTAGTTACATCTACCACTAGAATAGTCACAGAATTAAGCCCCCAGAATACCACCCAGGGGTAAAATAAGGGAAACTTCTTAAATTTTCTGAGATTGGCAATAGTCATACTTTCCATTCTTCTGTATTTCTAAGCTTATTCATTCTCTTTCTCTGAATGAATTCCTGTTGCAAAATTATTCTTTAAAGTTATGTTTATACCTTCTGCTTCAATTACTGCTAAAACAATTTTTTAATTTTAAAATATTTTTTTAGTTATCAGTCTTCACATTCATAAAATTTTGAGTTTTAAAGTTTCTCCCATGTGTCAGCTAGGTAGTGCAGTGAATAGAGCACCAGCCCTGGAGTCAGGAGGACCAGAGTTCAATTTCAGCGTCAGACACTTGACACTTACTGTGTGACCTTGAGCAAGTCACTTAACCCCAATTGCCTTGCCTTATCCCTTCCAAAATTTTTTTCTCCTACTCCTTCCCCTTCTCCCTCCTTAAGATGGAATCCCTTGCTCTTTTAATTTGCTTACATTATCAGCTTTATATCTAAATTATGTACCGACTTTACCTTTATCTTGGATGTTGATCTATGCCTAGTTTCTGCCATATTATTTTCCAGTTTTCTAAGCAGTTTTTGTCAAATACTAAGTTCTTATCAAACAACAGATTACTATAGTCATTGATTACTATGTCTTTTATACCTAACCTATTCATTCTATTGATCCACTACTCTATTTCTTAGGCAGCATCAGGTATATTCGATGATTGTTGCTTTATAATATAATTTTAGATCTATTACAACTAAGCCACTTCTCTTGCATTTCTTTTCATTAATTTCCTTGATATTCTGGAGCTTTTGTTCTTCCACATGAATTTTGTTATTATTTTTTCTAGCTGTAGGAAATATTTTTTTTTTGTAATTTGATTGTCATGGAACTAAATAAGTAAACTAATTTAGGAAGAATTGTCTTTTTTATTCTATTAGATCCACCTACCCATGAGCAAGTGATGTTTGTCTACTTATTTAGATCTGATTTTCTTTGTGTAAAAAGTATTTTGTAATTGTGTTCATATAGTTCCTAGATTTGTCTTGACAAATTGACTTCCAAATATTTTATATTATCTGCAATTACTTTAAATGGAATTTCTCTTTCTATCTCTCACTGTTCAGCTTTGTTGGTAATATATGGAAAGGCCAATGATTTGTGTGGGTTTTAAAAAAATATATTTTGCAGCTTTCCTAAGATTGTTAATTATTTCAAGTAGTTTTTTTAGTATATTATCCAGGATTCTCTAACTATACCATCCTATCATCTGAAAAGAGTGATAGCTTTGTTTTATTTTTCTTTTCTTAGTGCCAAAGTTGATATTTCTCATACAATATTGAATAACAGTGGTGATAGTGAACATCCTTGTTTCACCCCCAATCTTATTGGAAATGTTTCTAGCTTATCCTCATTATATATAATGCTTGCTGATGGTGTTAGGTAGATGCTACTTACCATTTTAAGGGAGACCCCTTTTTTCCCTATGTTCTCTAGTGTTTTTAATAAGAATAGGTGGTGCAGTTTTCAAGTTTTTTTCTGCCTCTATGGAGATAATCATGATTTCTGTTAGTTTTGTTATTATTATGGTCAATTAAACTGACAGTTTTCCTAATGTTGAACCAGTCCTGCATTCCTCATATAACTCCTACCAGGTTGTAGTATATTAACCTCATGATAACTTGCTGAAATCTCCTTGCTAAAATTTTATTTAAAGTTTTTGCTTATATATTCATTAGGGAGATTGGACTATAATTCATTTCTCTGTTTTGGCTCTTCCCAGTGTAGGTATAATTGCCATAATTGTATCATAAAAAGAATTTGGTAGGACTCTTTATATGCCTACTTTTCTAAATAATATTTACAATTCAATACAGTATTGTAATTAATTATTCTTTAAATGTTTGATAGTATTAATTTGTGAATCCACCTGTTGCTAAATATATTTTCTTAGGCAGTTTATTGATGGCTTATTCAGTATGCTTTTTCTAAAATGTGATAAGTATTTTATTTTCTCTTCTGTTCTTCTGGGCAATTTATATTTCTGTAAGTATTCATCCATTTCATTAAGATTATCAGATTTGTTGGAATACAATTGGGCAAAATAAAAACAAATTGGATTTGTAATTTCACCTTCGTTGGTAGGGAATTCACCCTTTACATTTTTTTTTAATTGAGGACTTTATTTTTTATTTATTTATTTTTTCCAAATGCTTTATTAACTTCTGGTTTACTTCATTCATTTCACCAGATTTTGTGTTACAAATTTTCTCCCCATTTTTCCCCTACCCAATTCCCCAAAATAGCAGTCCCCTAGGATATCCCCTCCTCTTATTTCCCAATTACATGTAAAATAGTATTAACAAAAGTATATATATATTTAAACATTTGGTTTTAAAACTTTGAATTCCAGATTCATTCCTTTCCTCTGTTGTCACCCACCCTTACTGGAAAGATAAGCAATTCAACATAGGTTGTACATGTGTAGATAATGCAAAATATTACCATAGTAGATATAGTGTAAAAGACTGATTATATTTCCTCCCCTCCTATCCCACCTCCCACTTGTTCTATTCTCTATTTTGGTCCTGTCCCTTTTCAAAACTGTGTGCTTCCAACTTCCCTCCCCCCAAGCCTGCGTTCCTTTCCATCATACCCCCTCAAATCCCCATTTCTTCTGTAGCGTGAGATACCCTATTTCATGTGTATGTCACTCCCTCCCTGCGCCAAATTCAGTGATTATAAGGTTGACCCATTCCCTTTTGTCTTCCTGTTCTTCCCCTCCATTGTACCCATTTTCCCTTGCCTCTTCTATATCAGATAGTTTGCCCCATTCTGTCTCTCCCCATCTCCTCTCATTATATTCCTCTCTCACCTCTTAATTTCACCTTTTAAGTATCATCCCTTCCTGTTAAATTGGTCCTGTGCCCTCTATGTATACCTGTAAACATTATATATATATATATATTTGTACATACACACACATTCACATATGTATTCATATGCCTATATACCCTCTGATATAGAATATATATATATATATGTATGTATATATATATATATATATATATATTCCCTTCAAGTATTTTCATACTAAGAAAAGTTTCATCAGTTACAATAATCATTTTTCTATGTAGGAATGTAAAAAGTTCAACTTTGATGAGTTCCTTATGATTTCTTTTCCCTGTTTACCTTCTCATGCTTCTCTTGCTTCTTGATTCTGAGGGTCGAATTTTCTATTCAACTCTGGTTTTTTCTTCAAGAATGCTTGAAAGTCCTCTATTCCACTGAATGACCCTATTTTCCCCTGAAATATGATATTCAGTTTGGATGGATGGGTGACTCTTGGTTTTAATCCCAGATCCGTTGACCTCTAAATATCATATTCCAAGCCCTTTGATCCCTCAGTGTAGAAGCCTGTGTTATCCTGATTGTGTTTTCACAATATTCAAATTGTTTCTTCCTGGCTGCTTGTAATATTCTGTCCTTGATCTGGGAATTCCAGAATCTGGCAATAATATTCCTAGGAGGTTTTTTGGGGGCATCTTTTTTAGGAGGTGATCAGTGGATTCTTTCAACATCATTTTGCCTTCTGGTTCTAAATCATCAGGGCAGTTTTCTTTGAGAACTTCCTGGAGGATGATTTCTAGGTTCTTATCCTCAGCAGGAGGTTAGCTTCTCTGTGTCATTTTTTGGTGTCTGTAGCTCCAATGTTTGTTCAGAGTCCCCTCTTACATGAATTGGGGAAAGTGGAAGTTGGAGCCGCTGAGAAGTCCAATTTCTACTCTGCCATCTTGACCCTGCACACCCTTTTCATTTTTGATCATGGTAATTTGGTTTTATTCTTTTTTTAACCAAATTAACCAAATATTTATCTATTTTATAAGTTTTTAATAAAACCAGCACTTAGTTTTATTTATTAGTTCAACAGTTTTCTTAATTTCAATTTTATTAATGTTTCCTTTGATTTTCAGAAGTTCTAATTCAGTTTTTAATTGGAGTTTTAAAATTTATTCTTTTTCCAGCTTTTTAAGTTATGTGCCAAATTCATATATCTCCTCTTCTTCCCTTTTATTCATGTAAACATTTAGAGATATAAAATTTTCCCCGAAGAACTCCTTTGCCTGCATCCCATAAGTTTTAACATGTTGTATCATTATTGTCATTCTCTTGGATGAAGTTATTGATTGTGTCTATGACTTTTTGTTTGACCAACTCATTCTTTAGGATTAGATTATTTAGTTTCCAATATATTTTAGTTAATCTTTCCATGGCCCTTTATTACCATGTAACTTTTATTGGAACATGATCTATAAAAGGTGCATTCAATATTTCTGCCTTAGATTGTGAAGTTTTTATACCCTGGTACAAGTCACTTTTTGTGTAAATGCCATGTGTTGCGAAGAAATAGGTATAATCCTTTCTTTCCACATTCAATTTTCTCCAGAGCTCTACTGTATATAACTTTCCAGAGTTTTTATTCATGTCCTTAACACCTATCTGGTTTATTTTGTGATTAGATTTATCTAGTTCAGACAAGGGGAGGTTTAGGTCCCCCACTAGTTTAGTTTTGTTGCTGATTTCTTCCTGTATCTCACTTAAATTCTCTAAGAATTTAAATGCTATATTACTTGAAGAATATATGCTTAGTATTGATATTACTTCATTGTCTATGGTACCCTTTAGCAAGCTGAAGTTTCCTTCCTTATCTTTTTTAATTAGATCTATTTTGGTTTTTGTTTTGTCTGAGATCAGGATTACCACCCCTGCTTTTCTTTACATATATTTTCTGTTCCAACCTTTTACCTTCACTTTGCGTGAATCTCTCTGCCTCAAATGTGTTTCTTGTAAACAATACTTTGTCACCTTATGTTTTTTAATTCACTCTGTTCTCCATTTATAATTTGTGGGAGAGTTCATCCCATTCACAATCACAATTATCATTTATGTGTCTTTTTCTTTCTTCCCCTTTCACTCTTCATTAGTGTTTTGCTTCTGGTGATTACCTCCCTTAATCTACCCTTCCTTCTATCAACCCCACTCCCTTTTCTTTCCCCTATTCTGTATTGTCTTCCTTCCCTGTATTGACCCCCTTCATTTCTTTCCTCTTATTCCTCCTGCTTCCTGTAGGGTAAGATAGGTTTCTATACTTAGATATTTGTGTATGTTCTTCCCTCTTTGAGCCAAATCCAGTAAAAGTAAGGTTCAAACAATGCTTATCTCCATTCCTTTTTTCATTCTACTGTAATAGGTCTTCGTGCCATTTCATGTAACATAATTTACCCTTTTCTGTCTCCTCTTTTCCTCTGCTCCCAGTACAATCCTTTTTGTTCACCCTTTAATTTATTAATATTTTTATTATCACATCAAAGTCAAGTTATATTGATACTATCTGTCTATGTATACTCCTTCTAAATCTTGTAATAATGTAACAGTTCTCAAGAGTGACAAGTATCATCTATTTATGTAGGGATGTAAACAGTTTACACTTTTTTAATGTTTTTTTCCGTTTATTTTTAAATACTTCATCATCATAGAAGATCAAATTTTCTATTGAGCTCATATTTTCAGCAGAAAGGTTTGGAAGGCCCCTATTTCATTGAATATCCATCTCCTCCCCTGAAATATTATGATCAGTTTTACTGATTAGTTGATCCTTGGTTGTAATCTAAGATCCTTTGTCTTACAGATTATCATATTACAAGCCCTCTGATCCTTTAATATAGAAACTGCTAAGTCCTACATAATTCTGACTGTGGTTCCATGATATTTAAATTCTTTCCTTCTGACTGCTTCAAGCATTTTCTCCTTGACATGATAATTCTGGAATTTTTCTATAATATTCCTTGGCATTTTCAATTTGGGATCTTTTTCAGGAGGTGGTCAGTGAATTCTTTCAATGACTATTGTACTTCTTTGATTCTAGGACCTCAGGGTAGGTTTCCTTGATAATTTCTTGAAAGATGCTGCCCATGCACTTTTTTAATGATAATTTTGAGGTAGACCAATAATTCTTAAACTATCTTTACTGGATCTGTTTTCCATGTCAATTGTTTGTCCAATGAAGCATTTTACATTTTCTTCTATTTTTCATTATTTTAGATTTGATTGACTGATTCTTTATATCTCATAGAGAGATTAACTTCCACTTGCCCAATTGTAATTTTAAAGGAATTGTTATCTTCAGTTAGCTTTTGTACCTCCTTTTTCATTTGTCCAATTCTACTTTTTAAGAAGTTCTTCTCTTTAGTTCACTTTTGTACCTTCTTTTCCATTCAGCCACTTGTGCTTTTTAAGGAGTTATTTTCTTCAATTTTTCTCCTTCCTTATTCAAACAATAGACTCTTTTCTCCATTTTTCTTCTACCTCTCCTATTTGACTTCTAAAATCCTTCTTGAGCTCTACCAATTCATATTCCCTTTTGAGATTTTAGATGTAGGTATACTGCCATTATTGTCCTCTTCTAAATTTATGTCACCATAATAATTTCCTATGGTCAGTGCTCTTTTTTGCTTTTGCTTCATTTTGTTTGACTATTTCCTGGCTTTTAAAGTTGAGTTTTCCTGAAGCTAAAATTTCTTTTGTGATTAAACCTGCATCTTTGGTTTTCCCAGACCTATTATCTGTATTCAATTTAATAACAAGATATTTTTAATCATTGATATACTTAGAAACATGGTCATTGATCTAGAGAAAATTCAAGGCCAATATATTGAGCCCCATCATCTGACATATGAGCAAACCACAACAGAGAGGATGAGACTTGGCTAAGGTCAACAGGTGACCTCCTAATAAAGTCAGGATTCACAGGACTGACTGGCCTTAATTATCATGCTCCTATTCTCACAGATTTTGACCTAGAAGAGATTTCAGAGGTCATTCAATCCTCCTCCATTCTTTTAGAACAAATTAGACTCAGAGACAGTCCCCAGAGGTCCTAAGATTTTTCTTAGGTGACACAGCTAGTGAACAGCAAGTCCAGGCTTAGATCTTAGTTCCTTTGACTCCAGTTGGTGAATTGCATAACCAGCATTTATTAAGTGCTTACTATTATTTATAATTTCTATATATTATTTATTTATTTTTAGATTTTAACATTCATTTTCACAAGATTTTGAGTTACAAATTTTCTCCCCATCCTTCCTCAACCTTCCACCTCAATATAGCGAGCCTACTAAATACCCCTTCCCCCAATCTGTTCTCTATTATATCCACCCCATCCCCCCAGCTTTCTAGTAGGACAAGAAGGATTTCTATACCCCAGTGCCTGTATATCTTATTTCTAAGTTGCATGTAAAAAAAGGCTTATTTTTAATGTTTGTTTTAAAACTTTGTTTTCCAGATTCTTTCCCTTCTCTCTTCACTCACCTCCACTGGGAAGACAAACAATTCAATATAGGTTGTACATGTATAGTTATGCAAAACATTTACATAGTAGTTATAATGTGAAAAATTAACAATATTTCCCTCCATCCTATCCCACCCCCCACTTATTCTATTTTCTACTTTGACCTTGTCCATTTTCAAAAGTGTTTGCTTTTAACTACCCTCTCCCCCAATGTATCCCACACTTCTATCACCCTCCTTCTTATCCCCTTCCCCCCTACTTTCCTGGAGGGTAAGATACCCAATTGAGTGTGTATATTTTTCCCTCCTTAAATCAAATACAATGTGAGTAAGGTTGACCCATTCCCTTTCACCTTCCTGCTCTTCCCCTCCATTATTAACAGTTTTCTCTTGCCTCTTTTATATGAGAAAATTTACCCTAGTCTATCTCTCCCTTCCTTCTTCTCCCAATATATTCCTCTCTCACTTCTTAATTTTAATTTTTAGATATCATCCTTCATATTCAACTCATCCTGGACCCTCTGTCTATGCATACATGTACACACATATACACATATTCTCATATGCATTTATACACATATATCCTCCTATACATATGTATATATGTATGTATACATATATATATACATATACATAAATATTCCCTTCAACTATCCTTATAATGAGAAAAGTCTCTTGAGTTATAATTATCATTTTTCCATGTAGCAATGTAAATAATGCAACTTTAATAAGTTCCTTATGATTTCTTTTCCCTGTTAACCTTCTCATGTTTCTCTTGCGTCTTGTATTTTCAAGTCAAATTTTCTGTTCGGCTCTGGTTTTTTCATCAAGAATGCTTGAAAGTCCTCTATTTCGTTAAATGACTATATTGTCCCCTGAAGAATTATACTCAGTTTTGCTGGGTAGGTGATTCTTGGTTTTAATCCTAGCTCCTTTGACCTCCAGAATATCATATTCCAAGCCCTTTGATCCCTTAATGTAGAAGCTGCTAGATTTTGTGTTATCTTGATTGTGTTTCCACATTACATTCAAATTTTTTCTTCCTGTCTGCTTGTAATATTTTCTCCTTGTCCCGGAATCTCTGGAATTTGGCCATGATATTCCTAGGAGTTTTCTTTTGGAGATCTTTTTATAAGAAGTGATCAGTGAATTCTTTCAATTTCTATTTTGCCCTCTGGTTCTAGAATATCAGGGATATTTTCCTTAAGAATTTCTTGAAAGATGATTTCTAGATCCTTTTTTTGATCATGGCTTTCAGATAGTCCAATAATTCTTAAATTATCTCTCCTGTATCTATTTTCCAGGGCAGTGGTTTTTCCTATGAGATATTTCACATTGCCTTGCCTTCTATTTTTTTGTTTGTTTGTATCTGTTTTATAGTATCTCAATTTCTCATAAAGTCAATAGTTTCCATTGCTCCAATCTAATATTCAAGGAATTATTCTCTTCAGTGAGCTTTTGAAGTTCTTTTTCCATATGGACAATTCAGCTTTTTAAGGCATTCATTGGCTTTTTGGGCCTCTTTTGCCATTTGAGTTAAGTCTATTTTTTAAGGTGCTATTTTTTCAGTATTTGGGGGGGGTCTCTTTTAGCAGCATGATTTTCTTGTATCATTCTCATTTTCTTCACCATTTTTCCTCCACTTGTCTTACTTGATTTTCAAAATCCTTCTTGAGCTCCCCCATGGCCTGTAACCAGCTTATATTTTTCTTGGAAGCTTTTGATCCAGGAGTTTTGACTTTGTTATCTTCTCCTGGTTCCATGTTTTGATACTTTTTATCCTCCCCCCAAAAGATTCTCTGATCTGATTGTACTTCCTCTGCTTGCTTATCTTGCCAGCAAATTACTTGACTTTTGAGCTCTTTGCCATGGTAGAACTCTGCTTTCAAAGTGAAGAGCTTTGTCCCAAATCACTGGGGCTTTCATAGTTGCTAGAGCTCTGAGGAGGGCATCCTCTTACAACCCCCACAAGCTTTGGCACACTTGCCACACACCCTAGGACCACCACCCAAAACTGAGACCCAGATCCAAGCAGGTCAAAGAAAGAGTGATTAGCCTCTGAATGGTTGCTTGGTCCCCCTATGATCTGCAGGCCAGGAACTCCAGAGGCTGCCATGTGGCAGCAGCTTCATCCATACCTCCACTACCTCTCACCCCGAGGGCAAGGGCTGGACCTTGCTCTTCTCTCCCCCAGTTCCAACAGAGTTCACTACTGACCTTTTACTTTCTCTTTGGCGTTTATGGATTGAGAATTCTGGAAACTGCCACAGCTGCCAGTGATTCACTCTCCTGAAGTCTGCTCTGGCAAGTCTGGGCCACTTGTTGGGGCCAGTCTGGATCCAGGCCTACATTGCTCATGTGGGACTTGGCTTGCCTCCTAGTCTGGTGCAATGGACCCTTCCTCTTGGCCTGCCAGGCTGACTTCAGTGGGAGACTTTTTTCTCTCTGTTACTTTGTTCTATAGCTCTAAAATTTGTATAGTCATTTTTTTTACTGGTATTTGAGGTTGTTGGAGCAGAAGCTGAAGCAAGTTCCTGCTTTTACTCTGCCATCTTGGTACTGCCCTCTCAGGCCCAAAAATTGGTTGCTCCTGCTTGAGCACAGTGACACTATCCCAAGCTTCTTGTGCTGTGGGCCAGGGGCCTTGTCACTGACTTTTTAAGCTGTGGTCTCAAATTCTGGTGACTGGAGGTTGTATGGGTCTAGCAGCCTACCTGGTGCTGAGCTGGAGTCCTGGTGATCTTGCCTGGCATGTGCTGAGGCTAGGTGTTTTTCTGTGCTTATCTGGTTCTCAGCTAAAGCTATTGAGGTTGATTGCTGGAGGATGCCTGCCCATTTGGGGCCATGCTGGTGCATATGTTGGTTGTTTGAGCTGTAGTCAGCTGGTTCCCCTGGTTATGCTAAGGCACATGTATGGTCCTGGTGTTGGCATTTGCCTGCTCCACCACCATGGGGCTCAGGATCTTTCATTGCTTTCCTGAGATGGGACTTGTGATTGGTTTATTGGAACATCTGCCATCCTGGGGTGCACTCCCCTTTCCACCTAAGTGAAACAGACCTTTCTTGGTAGTCGTCCAAGTTTCCCAGGCTAAAAGCCTGATTATCCCTGTCTTTCCACTGTCTCCACTGTTCCAGGGTTTTTGGGGGTTTATAGAGATCAATAAGGATGTGTGTGAGAGCAATTCACTTCTTACTCTACTATCTTGGCTCCCAGAAGTCTAAAACAAAATTTTATAGAAAAAATGTTGTTCTTAACTGTTTTTGGATTCATATTTGTCCTTAATTATGAAGAGAGAACTGCAAATGAAAGAGAAACAGTGTTGGTAATGAATGACAGAAAGACAAAGATCCTACCCCAGTATCCCCCCCAAAAAACCAAACACCAACAACCCAACAACAACCCATAACACCAGATTTTTTTTCCATATTAGGGCCTTCAACCTAACAATGAGATAGAATTTTTTGGTTTTGATAATTTTTATAAACTTCCTAAAAGGTAGAACTAATTTGGAACTGTGGTTTTTCCTTACTTTGTCTTAAGCTAAAAACAAATCAGAGGACCATTTTTGTTAGCTTGGTAAAATTCAGCTATCAAGACGTGGTGTCACTCACACCTTTCTTCCTCTCTGCAAGTATGCAATTCAGAATAGTGACTAAAGAGCATAAAATGTTTTCTGGGGGAAAAATATGGACAGTTCTTTGCTAAAACCATCCATATTCCAAACTTGGGGGTCAGAAGAAAGAATAAATATTGGTTTTTTTTTCCTTTTGGACTTCACCTCTACCTCAAAGCTATACTCAGACAAACATAGAAGAATCCACAAGTATGGTATAAGTGGCAGTCCTGTAGGGTGTCATACTATCAGTAATCAAGATGATACAAATTATTCCCCTTCATTGCTGAGACAAGATTTAATATACTCTATAGCCTTAAGGCCACATGTATTCCTCTAGGTCCTCAAATACCTTTGAACAAATCCAAACTTCACAAAATAAATCACCTTTATAAAAGGATTTGTTCTGTGAAGCTGGGATTCTAAAGACCACACTTTAGGACCTAAAGGGTCACATGTGGCCTTGAGGTTGTATGTTCCCCACACCTGAACTAGAATGATCATTTGTGCCAACACAAACAGGATTTCAGATAAGCATCTCTCGTTATTTTCATTTTAAGTTCAAAAATTTATTCAGTGCATATTCCATGTGAGACATTGTGTTAAAAAAAAAATAGGCATGGGGCGGCCAGGTGGCTCAGCGAGTAAGAGCACTGGTTCCAGTGTCGGGATGACCTGGGGATCAAATCTGGGCTCAGATACTTAGCACCACACCCAGAAATAACTGCTCATGTAACCTTGAGCAAGTTACTTAACCCTGATTGCTTTAAAAAAAATAGGCATGGAGAGAAAGACCTCTGCTCTTGAGGAGCTCATTGTCCAATGGAGACAGGCAAAGAACTATTTGTAAACAAATTATATTCAGGGAAAATAGGAAAATACCAAGAGAGGGAAGTTCCTAGATTTAAGGGGGAATAAGAAAGGCTTCCTGTAGAAAGTGGGATTTTAGCTGAAACTTGAAGGAAGCTAGGGAATCCAGGAGGCATAGATGAGGAAGGAGAGAAAATAGCAGAACAGCTAGGGAAAATGCCCAAAGTCAGGAGGTGGAGTTCCTTACTACTAGAAAAGTGAGGAAATCAGTGTCAATGTATAGTGAAAATATGTGCATAACAGATGCATGACAGAGTATGTCATGTTTTTTTTTAAAATAATAACAAATACTTATAATTTAATAATTTAAGTGATTTTTTTAATTTTTCAAATGCTTTATTAGCTTCTGATTTACATCTTTCATTTCCACCAGATTTTGAATTATACATTTTCTCCCCATTTTTCCCCCTACCCACTGCAACAAAATAGCCACAGGATATCCCCTCCTCCAATCTGCTCTCTCCCATATTTTTTCCCATACCCCCTTTGACTTTTCCAATGGATCTCTATGCCCCAGTGCCTGTATACCTTATTTCCCAATTACATGTTAAATAGTATTAATAATAGCATATATATATATATATATAATATACATATATATTTGAATATTTGATTTTAAAACTTTGAATTCCAGATTTATTCCCTTCCTCCCTTGTCACCCACCCTTATTGGGAAGACAAGCAATTAAGTACAAGTTGTACATGTGTGGCTAATGCAAAACAATAACATAGTAGATATATTGTAAAAGACTGACTATATTTCCCTCCCTCCTATCCCGTATCCCATTTGTTCTATTCTCTACTTTGATCCCATCCCTTTACAAAAGTGGGTGCTTCCAAAATCCCTTCCCCCCAGCCTGCCCTCCCTTCCATCATTCCCCCTCATCCACTTCCCCCTCTACTCTCCTAGAGGGTGAGATACCTTATTTAGTGTATATTTCATTCCCTCCTCAAGCCAAATTCAATGGGAATAAGGTTGACCCATTCCCTTTTGCCTTCCTATTCTTCCCCTCCATTGTAACCATTTTCCCTTGCCTCTTCTATATGAGATATTTTTCCCCATTCTGTCTCACCCCATTTCCACTCATTATATTCCTCTCTCACCTCTTAATTTCACCTTTTAAGTATCATCCCTTCCTGTTAAATTGGTCATGTGCCCTCTATCTATGTATAACTGTAAACATATATACACACATTCACTTATGTATTCATATGCCCATATACCCTCATATATATATATATATATCCTTCAACTACTGAGAAAAGTTTCATAAGTTACAATTATTGTTTTTCCATGTAGGAATGTTAATATTTCAACTTTGATAAGTTCCTTATGTTTTCTTTTCCCTGTTTACCTTCTCATGCTCCTCTTGCTTCTTGTATCTGAATGTCAAATTTTCTATTCAACTCTTGTTTTTTAATCAAGAATGCTCGAAAGTCCTCTATTCCGCTGAATAACCATATTTTCCCCTGAAACATTATACTCAGTTTTGCTGGGTGGGTGACTCTTGATTTTAATTCCAGCTCCATTGACCTCTGGAATATCATATTCCAAGCCCTTTAATCCCTCAGTGTAGAAGCTGCCAGATCCTGGGTTATCCTGATTGTGTTTCCACAATATTCAAATTGTTTCTTCCTGGCTGCTTGGAATATTCTCTCCTTACTCTGGGAATTCCAGAACATGGCTATAATATTCCTAGGAAGTTTTGGGGGGGATCTTTTTCAGGATGTGATAAGTGGATTCTTTCAACCTCTATTTTGCCCTCTGGTTCTAGAACATCAGGGCAGTTTTCTTTGAGAACTTCCTAGAGGATGATTTCTAGGTTCTTACGTTGAACATGGCTTTCAGGTAGTCCAATAATTTTTAAATGATCTCTCCTGGATCTATTTTCCAGGTCAGTAGTTTTGTCCATGAGATATTTCACATTGCTTCTATTCTTTCATTTGTTTGGATCTGTTTAACAGCATCTTGATTTCTCACAAAGTCATTAGCTTCCATTTGCTCCAATATAATTCTGAAGCAATGATTCTCCTCAGTGAGGTTTTGAGATTCTTTTTCCATCTGGAAAATTTGGCTTTTTAAGGCATTCTTCTCCTCATTGCCCTTTTGAGCCTCTTTTGCCATTTGAGTTAGTCTATTTTTAAAGGTTTGGTTTTCCTCAGTCAGGCTGTTGACTCTCATTTCGTAATTTTCTTTCACTGTTCTCATTTCTCTTCCCAATTTTTCCTCCACTTCTCTTATCTGCTTCTTAAGGTCCTCCATGGCCTGTAACTATCTCGTATTTTCCTATGAAGCTTTTGATACAGAAGTTCTGACTTCACTCTCTTCCTCCTGTTCCATGCTTTGTTCCTTTTTCTCCCCAAAATAGGAGTCTAATGTTGGAATCTTCTGTCTGCTTTGTTTCCTTTGCCTGGCCATGTCGCCCCTCAGTCACTTGACCTCTGGGCTTTTTCCTCAGTAGGACTCTGCCACCAGACAGGGGAGCTTTCATCCCAAACACTGGGGTTTTCTCAGCTGCCAGATGTATTAGATGGGTGCCCTTTCTCAGGTCTCTGTACACTCTGGAAAGCTGGACACACACCCCAGGACCTCTACCCTAGAATGCAATCCAGATCCAAGCAGGTTAAAGCAAGAGTGATTATCCCTCAGACTGGTTGCTTGGTCCTCCTACACTCTGCAGGCCAGGAGCTGAAGCTGCCATGTGGTGCTGGCTGGCTGTGCTGGAATCTCAGCAGCTTTTCACCCCAGGAGCAAAAGCCATGCCCTCCCACTTACTGGGTCCCAAAATACAGACTGCACTGACCTCTCACTTTGTCCTTCGCATCCATGTGTTGATAATTCTGGAAACAGCCACAGCTGCTGCTGATCTGGAGTCCCTCCAGCTGGTGGCTGGTGAGGCCTGCCTTGGGGCTAAAGCCTTGGGACTGGGACTGGGCTCCATTCCCAGAACACTGTGCTGGCCAATTCCTGCTGTCCCGCCAGGCTGTCCTCAGTGGGAGGTTAGCTTCTCTGTGTCATTTTGTGGGTTCTGCAGCTCCAAAGTTTGTTCAGAGTCCCCTTTTTACATGGATCTGTGTATGTAATATCTATGCCCTTCTGTGTGTTTGAGATTGTATGTGAGGGATAAGAAGACTAGAAATATAGAGAGAGACAGGTTACAAAAGGCTTTGAATCCCAAATAGAGGGCTTTTGTTCTTTAAGTCATAGGGAACCAGTGGAGTTTTATTAGCAGATGGGTAATATGATCAAATCTGGACTTTCTGAAGATCATTTTTATGGTTGAGTGGAAGATTAACTGGAGTGGTAAGAGACTTGTGGCAGGCCAACTAACCACAAGGTTACTACAATAGTCAATATATGAGGTCATAAGAGCCTTTGCAAGGGAGTGTCAGAAGACAGAAGGGAATGTATATGAGAGTAATTAGCCTTATCAGCAGATTTAATCTTGTGGAGAGAGTTGAGAGGGAATATAAAGTCCATGTATGCTGTAAGCATGGATGACTAGGAGGATACACTAACAACGAAAGTTAGGAAATGAGGAGGATGGTGGGGGGGAGGGGGAGGATAACATCAGTTTTGGATATATCTCTAGATCATCTGGTCTAAGATGTCCAATGGGCAGTTGGAGATGCAAGACTCCAGGTCAGGAGGAATGTTAGGGGTGGATAAGTACATTTAAAAATCATTAGCATAGATATAATTGAATACATGAGAGTTAATGGGATAACCAAGTAAAAAAGTAAAGAGGTTGATGAGAACACAGTCCAGGAGAGAGCCCTGTTGGAAACCCATGTTTAGCAGGCACAACCTAGATGAAAATTCACCAGAGGAGACTGAGGAGAGATCAGATATCTAGGAAAAGAACCAAGGTAATGTCCCAAAAATCTAAAGAGAAGAGAATATCAAGGAGATGAGGATGATTTTCAGTGTCTAAGACTACTGGAAGGAGGAGGACTGATAAAAGTCTATTGAAATTTGCAAGTAAGAGATTAATAGTAACTTTAGAGAAAGCAGTTTCAGTTGAATATTGATCAGAATCCAGATTATGAACTGTTAAGGAAAGTGAGAAAGAGGAGATGTGTCAAGATGTATTAGAGATGACCTTTTTAGGGACACCACTCTTTCCAAGGTCTCCTGTGTTTGTTACCAATGATCACTGGATTTACTTTGGAGAATGCAGTGTCAGTTCAACATTAACCAGGGAATGGGAGGTGAGAGAAAGAAAATAAAGAATGAAGCATTCTATAAGCAATTTCTGAATTCACAGCCTGCTGATATTTCACCTACTTTATACGATTTAAGGAAATAGTAGCATAGTAAATGCTCATAACAACAATATTTTCTTATATACTCCTTGTCCAGGGCCAGAATGGTCTCAGGATATAAGCAGGTCTGAATCCACAGGGGGTTACAAGTAGCTTCACCAACAAAAAATTGCTTTTCTTTTCTTGTTCCTTTGCTGACTTTTAATATTTCCTTATCCTTTAAGTCTTGCAGTAACTCTTCTGGTTCCATATCCTCATATTTCATCCAAACAGAAGTGTACTCTTTTTTTTTCTTGAGGCAATCAAGGTTAAGTGACTTGCCCAAAGTCACACAGCTAGTGAGGGTCTGAGGCCAAATTTGAATTCAGGTGCTTCTGACTCCAGGGATAATGCTCTATCCACTGCACCATATAGCTGTCCCTTAGATGTGTGCTCTTTTCAAAGCCTCCTGTTTTGTTGCCACTTTGGGACCATTTGCACACTGTAAAGAAATGACTCAGTACATGAGTTTAAACTATTCACTTTCCAAATATTAGATTATACCTATCTCAAGTTTGCTTAAGATATGCTGGATAAGAAATAACTCCCTCTTCCAAAAATTTAGGTTATGATTCAAGTGTTTGAAGAGGCACTTCAAAATATTGATATGTGCATTTTCCTGATGCCCAGCAACAGTATTGTAGTTGTATATTTTATTTCTTTTATAATGAAAGCTCTATATAAGGTGAACTGGACATTTAAGAAAACATCAGCTTTTTCTCAATATTGGTATGCTCTCAAGCAATAATCTCATTTTTTTCTCCCCTTCACCAATAAACTTCATTTGGAACCTACACTTTCTCACAAAATTATCATTCCTTAATCCATTGAATACACCTACCACTTTATTAAAACTGCTCTCTTAAATCATTGGTGACCTGTGAATACCCAAACCCAGAACCACTTCTTGGTCCATATCCTGTTAGGCTGCTATGTGGCATTTAACCCAGTTTCCAATCCTCTCTTTGAAATTCTCTCTCCCTTTGGCTTCCAGGACAATGAATTTCTTGATACTTTACTTACCTCCATGATCTTGCCATGCTAGTCTCCTTCACTAATTCTTTATTTTCCTTCCCACTCCTATATATGGGTGGATATTCCTTAAAGTTTAATCATTGATCTTCTTTCTAGGTGCTTTCACCTATTCTCATAGCTCCAAATAATACCTCTACTTGTATGGTGCCCAGATTTTTATCTTTAGTTCCTACTGTCTCTTAAACTTTGGCCTAAGTTTCCACCAACTTGTGTATTTCTTTCTTTCTCTTTTTTTTGCTTTTTTGGGGGCAATTGGGGTTAAGTGACTTGCCCAAGATCATATGGCTAGGTTTTGTGTGTGTGTGTTAAGTGTCTGAGGCCAGATCTGAACCGAGGTCCTCCTGACTCCAGGGCTGGTGCTCTATTCACTGTACCACCTAGCCACTCCCAACTTGTGTATTTCTATCTGACATTCCACCATTACATCAGATTCAACAAGTCTACAAAGATTATTATCTTCTCTTCCAAACCAACATTTGCCTTTCTTTCCCATTTTTGTTAATGGCACCACCATCATCTTAGTTACCCATCCCAGGTTCATCTTTAATTTTTCCTTCTACCTAAACCTTGATATGCTATTTATGTTTACGTGCAAAATATTGACATGTGTTTCCTCTTTACCATTCCCACCATCACCACCTGAATTCTATATCTTATTACCTCTTCACAGGAGTATAGCAAAGTTCTGATTCTTAATCAGTATGATAGGCTATCAGATGAATCTTTCTAAAGTACAGTTATTATGATTATGATATTTTCCTCTCAGATTATTTTATTTATTCTTTTTTTTAAGCAATCAGGTTAAGTAACTTGCTCAGGGTTACATGGCCAATTATTTCTGGGTGTGGTGCTGAGTATCTGAGCCCAGATTTGATCCCCAGGTTATCCCGGCACTGCAGCCGGCGCTCTTACTTGTTGAGCCACCTGGCTGCCCCTAAGCAATTGGGGTTAAGTAACTTGCTCAAGGTTACACGGCCAGGTATTTCTGGGTGGCTGCTAAGTGTCTGAGCCCGGGATTCGATCTCCAGGTCATCCTGACACTGGAGCTGGTGCTCTTACTCACTGTGCTACCTGGCCACCCCTTTATTTCTTCTTAATGGTCTATAGATTGTTATAATAACAATATTGCTATTGGTTACAATAATAAGAATGACATTTATATAGCACCACTAAATGCCAAACACCATACTAAGTGTTTTACAAAACTCTCATTTTATTCTCACAATAATCCTGGCAAGTAGGCACCATTATTATATCTATTTTATAGATGAGGCAAGTAGATTTTAAATGACTTACCCAAGGTTACACAACCAGTAAATGTCTGGTACTGGATTTGAAATCAAGTTTCCCAATTCCCAGACCAGTACTTTATCTATGCACCACCTAGTTGCTTCTTGGTATTTCAGCTTGACATGATATAATCCTAGCCTTATCTACCACTATTTCCTTTAATGTGCCATGTGGCACTTTGCAATTTCCTTGAAGGCAGAAATTTCTCATCTTTAACACAGTACATAACACATAATAAGTAGTTATAAATGTTTGTTGTACTGAATCTAGTTGATTTGAATTCTTCCTTTTCAATGGGCTCTTGAAACCTATAGAATATATGGCAGGTAGATGGCATAGTGGATAGAGTGCTGAGCCTGAAGTCAGGAAGAACAGAGTTCAAATCCAGTCTCAGACACTTGCTAGCGGTGTGACTTTGGGCAAGGCACCTAACTTTTGTTTGCTATGGTTTCCTCTTATGCAAAATTAGAATAACAATAGCACCTCTCTTTCAGGGTTGTTGTGAAGATCAATTAGTGGCTGGAACATAGTAATTGCTACATAAATGTTAGCTGTTGTCATCATCATCATCATCAGTATTATTATCCATAAAAGGGTGACAAATCTGTTGTCAGTTTTGTAGAACCTTATTCAATTTGTTTGAGTCTGAAGTTACTTAAATATGAAACCTAATTCTGATTTATTTTTCTAAAACCTTATTCTGCATAATAATTTTGAAATTAAAAATCAAGTTAAATAATAAACTTAAAATGATTATTGCTTAGATAGCAAAAGTACATGGTCAGTCTGGGTAAGCTACTGTGCATAACAAATAGGAAACCACAAATAATAAGAGAAATAAAGGAAGTTATCATAGAAAACTTGAGAGATAAGATGGACTGGCCAAATGGTGAGAACAGACAATAGCCAGTGAACAATATATGAACTCCACTGGTATTCTTATAATGTCTGTCACAGGAAAGCAAAGAATGTCACCAGGTGCCATGTCTCTTGAGGCAAAGTTATGGGATAAAATGGAGAAAAGTGACACACATGGGCAGGTATGAACTTCAATCTGCAGTATTGGAGGGAATATATACAACAGTAAGACCACTTTGGGTATTTTAAAATTGTGAAATCATTATTTGAGCTCACTGGAATTAAGTGAACAATGGAATTATTATGATGCTAAAAATAATTTGTGACTGTGTGTGTGCTTATGTGTGTGTGTTTTACCACAACATTGTTGAATCACTCTGTAGGCTATGAGTCACTGCTCTTTTTGTGTCTACCATCCACTTGAGTTTATGAGTTTAACCAAGAGTATCCAATGTACTGTTTACATTACATTACTATAGTAACTTAAAAAAAACTTTCTATGGCTTAAAACAATTATTTGTGGTATCCAGGTCACCTTCCACTCAGGGGATCTCTTAGAGATGGCAAGCCTAGGTATGAAGCACTTTGTGGGCCCACTTGTCTGCAAATAAATTCCCACAAATATATTTACCTCATTAAAATAAATAAGATGACTCAAAGTGGTCAGAACAAAGGCACATATAGGCAAATGAAAAAGCACAACAAGAAACTAGCGTTGACATTTTCTCCATAAATCTGAGTAATGCTCTCTCACACATACAGAGGAAGAGTAGAAACACTCATGGGACACACATGAAATGTCACATATACAGAATGCATACAGCCAAGAGCACACAAGGAAGGACATACCCATAAGGAATTTATATGGTCAGTGTACAGAAATGGAAAGGCAACACATACCTCTGACACTGGTATCTACATGTATCATTATTCCCTCTCTCATACATCTACACAGAAAAGCCAAGAGGTGAAGCTTTGCAGGTAGGAAGGAGTCTATTGTGGGTTGGGGATTGTGGTGACTTGAGAAAGAAGTGTAGGTAAGAGATATAGAAGGGGTTATGCAATAATAACTTTTCGGAGGATTATTTGAAGTGGAGAGTTAGGGTAAGGTTCTTTGGTGGGTATACAGAGAAGAAATAGGTGAGACATAATCATGAGATGGAAATTTCCCAAAGATTTTGCAAAACATTAGTTCCCTTTGGTGACAATAGTAGTAGATAGCTGTGATTGGGACTCTGTTCAAGGGAAAGTGACTTTGGGGAAATGTTAAAAGTTTAGTTAATAAACTTGGCATTTGGTAAATAGGGAACTGCTTGTATAATTCTATCAAGCTACTCTTCTTATCTGTAAAATTAAAGAATTGGACTAAATAATATCTAAGGACCCTTCTACCTCTAAATCTATTAAACTCACTTAAACAAAAGTTTATTAAGGGCCTTTTATATATGAGGCACTGTTCTAAGCATAAAGACAAAAATGAAAGAGTTCTTACCATCACAAAGCAAATTAATGCAACCAGGAGGTATCACTAACACACAGGATGATAGTTTCAGGATCCAAAAAGCTTTACACAGGCTTAGAGCACTAAACTATATCTATGTAAAATCTTAGACATGTTCAAAAATTCAACTTCAGCAGTACAAGATGGGAAACAAGGCTAAACAATAGGTTTCTATGAAAAAGAACAAACTCAGGAGGAGTGACCAAAAAAAAGTGCATTTGATTCAAAGTCAAAAAATTTTAAATACTTGCCTTCATGCTGCTCATATTTTGTCAGGAGGAGAAAATATACACACAAATAAGTGCATACAGATTATGAAGATAAAGACTGAACTTGTGACTTTATTCATATAGGGAATTTCCAGATAAGGAAACTGCTTGTGCTAACACAGTTTGACACTTCTCTGCTTAGACAGTTGTATTGGAATTCAGTTCCTTTAGTTTTCATGACAACTCACTATTTGCTCTGTAATGTTGTCTTTCATTTATACAAAATATACACAAAGTAAATACAAGGGAAATTTTTTTTTGTTTTTTTTTAGCAGGTGGGAGAGGTCACTAGCAACTGGAGAGATCAGAAAAATCTTCAAGAGGAATGCTTGAGTAGAACTAGGAAGGAAAGAAGGAAGGAAGGAAGGAAGGAAGGAAGGAAGGAAGGAAGGAAGGAAGGAAGGAAGGAAGGAAGGAAGGAAGGAAGGAAGGAAGGAAGGAAGGAAGGAAGGAGGAAGTTAGGAAGGAAAACCCAAATGATTTTAAAAGGCAGAGGTAAGGAGATATTTCATTTCAGACATAGAGATAGTCAATGCAAAGACATAGATTTGAGAGATGGAATGTTGTGTGTGATGAACAACAAAAAAGTCAATTTTTCTATTCCAAGGGGAGTAATATATTGAAGCCTATCTTTGTGTCTCCAGAGGGAGAAAGATAAATTCAATATAGGCTCATGAATAAGTTTTCCTAAACAACTTGCTCAGAGATTGTTTCTATGATTTGTTCTTTAACCCACTCATTCTTTAGCATTAGGTTGTTTAATATCCAATTCATTGCTAATTTACATTGCCTTGGTGCCTTATTAAATATAATTTTATTGCATTATGATCTGAAAAAAGATACATTTTAATGTTTCTATTTTTCTGCCCTTAGATATAATTTTTATCGACTAATATATGGTCAGTCTTTGTAAATGTACCATAACTTCTGAGGAAAAGGTATATTTCTTTCTCTTTCCATTTAATTCTCTCCATATATCTATCAAATCTAGCTTATATGAAATTCGATTCACTTCCTTAACTTCTTTCTTATTTATTTTTTGGGGGTTAGATTTATCTAGTCCTAAGGGGAAAAGATTAAATTCCCTACTATAATAGCACTACTATGCTTGAAGAAAGGAAGCTCAGCAATTCCAGGTTTCAAGGCATATTACACAAAGAATTAATAATTGAAACTATTTGGTACTGGTTAAAAATGTAGAAAAATTGATCAGTGGAATAGATTAGGTATACAATATACAGAAACAAGGGCAGTTAGGTGGTGCAGTAGATAGAGTATTGGATTTGAAATCAGGAAGACCCATCTTCATGAGTTCAAATCTGGCCTGAGACACTTACTAGTTGTGTGACTCTGGATAAGTCACTTAACCCTATTAGCCTCAGTTACTCATCTGTAAAATGATTTGGAGAAATGGTAAACCACCCCAGTATCTTTACTAGGAAAATCCCAAATGGGGTTATGAAGGGCTGGATATGAGTGAAATGAATCAATAACAACAAATACAGAAAAAAAATTAAAATAGTAGTATAGAGTTCAATAAACCAACTACTGAAGTGAATACTCAGCATAAAAAATCAAACAACAGACAAAACTGTTAGGAAATCCAGGAGAAAGTCTGACAGAAATTGGTTTCAGATTACCTTCTCATACTAAACACCACAATAAACTTCAACTTGACATGTGACCTGGATTTTAGAAAGCCACATCACAAAGACATATTTTTTTTTCCTCTTATAGATAGGGAAAGAGTTAATGAGTAAATATGGGTTAGGGAATGATCAGAGAATATTAAATTGACAACATTGTGCACTTAAAATTGAAGTTTTTGAACAAACAAAACACTTTGATTTTGTTAAATTTAGAAGGTAGTTAAAATTAGAAGGGAGGCAGTTAAGTGGAATTTTTTTTCATCAAATTTCTCTGATATATTCAAAATATATAAGAAATGAACTCAAATATATAAAAATAACAGTGGTTCTCCAGTAGATAATTGATCAAAGGATATGAATAGTCAGTGATTAAAGTAAGACATTTAAGCTCTCAATAACCATATTTAAAACTCTGAATCATTAATAGAGAACATTAAATTAATTCTGTTTCTACTTAACATCCCTAATATGGGCAAGCATGACAAAAACAGAAAATGAAAGCTTTTAGAAGCACTGCTGGAAGACAGGTATATTGATCCTCTCTTGGTGGAGTTATCAATTGGTTCTGCCTTTCTGTAAAGGAATTTAGAACTATACTCTAAAAGTCACTAAAGTGACCCAGTAATACTACTATATGCTAAATAAATCAGATAAAAAGGGAAAAGTGCTCTCTGTACGAGAAGATTTACATAATAGCTCTTTTTTGTTGTAGCAAAGAACTCAAAGAGGGAATCAATTGGAAAATGGATAAATAGATATAATTGAATATTATTGTACCATAAGAAATAATTCAAGGGATTCAAGGGCAGATTTCAGAGAAACCTAGGGACAGTTATATGAACTATTACAAAGCAAAGTGAGCAGAACCAAGGAAACAATTTATACAATAACAACATTGTGAAGAAAAATAATTTTGAATTACAAGATTCCTGATCATTGTAATTATCAGAAGACCAACAATGGAGCAAGCTATGTATGTCCTGACACTGAGCTGATAGACTCAAGGAGCAGAATGAGATACACACTTTTCTTTTAACACAGCCAATGTATATATTTATTTTGCTTCACTATTATTTTATAATATTTTCATTTTTGTTTTTTTCATGGGGAGAAGAGATTTAGTGGAGACAAATGATAAAGATGACAAACAAAAAAAAACAAAAAATCAAAGAAAGAAAAGTTCTTTAAGCATTTAAAAGAAATATACAAAAAGAGAACTTTAGGAAGTTTTGAAGGAGTAAGAAAGCAGGACAGTTTTGAAAGTAGTATGTATATAGTTTATATAAGCCTTAGGATCCTTATCCCATCTCCCACTTTGACAGATGAGACAGATGAGTCCCAGAGTAAGGCAACATCTCCCCAAATAGGGTTCTAGAGGTACATCAAAGCAATCAGTAGTGATTCTCTAATGCTCTGTTTGAATTTTTACTTTAAGATTGTCAGCAGAGAATCATTTTAGTCAACCAGTCTTAAGCAGCTTTTAGAAAGGGGTATACCGTGTTTCCCCGATAATAAGACCTATCCCAAAAATAAGCCCTCCCCTTACTGTGTAAGATTCCTCTAAAATAAGACCTCCCCCGAAAATAAGCCCTATTGAGATTGCTACTGTAGTGAAGGTGATCCCCTG
>NW_027185735.1:7835064-7847250 GCF_028583685.1 Petaurus breviceps papuanus
GCTGCAGCAGTGAGCGCGTCATCCTGTTCTTCCCCAGTGATTTGCTTGCTGGCACCATTGAGAGCAGTGCCGCAGTGCGCGGAGGAGAGCTGAGGCAGGACAACATAAGCCCTCCCCTGAAAATAAGCCCACTGGTGTTTTTCTTTCCAAAAAAATGAATAAGACAGTGTCTTATTATCAGGGAAACATGGTATTTGATGAAATAGTAAAGGAAAAACTGTATAATACCTTCCCCCAACTCCGTTACTCTCAAAGGTATTTACAGAGTCCAGAGGAAAGTTGGCTCAAACTTAAAGAGTACATATGGTAAATGGGTAATTCACAACTCCTGGTTACTGGAAATTTCTTTCTTACATTAGTGAAATGCCTAAAAAGATCCCCGTAGCTACACTATATTTTCTTTGTGGGACTCTTTATGGAGCTGTGAATCTACCACCAGTCTGTCCTTGATCCCCAAAGCAAATTCCAGTCATTTAAAAATGCAAATTGGCCTCCAAGGCTGGAAACATCCCTTTCAGGATCATTACTCAGTTGCCAATACTCAGGAAAGAACCAAAAGAAAAGAAGCAGCCCAAACTTAGGATCAAACATATCTAAATAAGACCCTGCTCTAGATGCTACTTGGAAGCAATGTTCATTTCTGCTAGGGTGATGGTAGACCCTACTCCCACTCTTCAGGAAAAGATTTGAAAAGCTCTGATTGATCTATTCAAAAGATGGGAAGGAACAGAGAAAACTAAAGTGCACAGTCACTTTCTTTAAAGTCCCCTGAATGGGTCACTCCATCTGGCTCAGTGATCTAAGTTATTTGATGAAGCTCTGAACTAGCCACTCTCTTTCTCCCCTATTTCAGCTGTCATGGGTTAGGAAACTCTAATATTCACTTTTCCACCCCAAAGCAACCAATCCTTCATCACATTTCTCACAATTAACAAGAGTGATACTCCAGCAATCAGCAATTGCATGAAACATCAAAAGTTAAGGCAACATAAAGGGTCAAAGCAGTGTAAAAAAAACAATTTGGCAAGAATAAAAAATATAAAGATTTGTAGAACAAAGAAATTAGAGGAAAAAGGCATCTTTAAGGAAGGGGGATATAGGAAATTTCCAGTTACCTATATTGCAAGAAATTATTGTATATTTGAAAGGAATAGCAAGTTATGCATAGTAGATTTGCATTTTCATGTGCAACCATCTTTTTAATTGAACTATGTTATGAAAATTCTTGTTTTATTCCATAAATTAAAAATAAAATAAAAAAAGAAATCCAACACAATGGAAGTATAATTTGGATCAAGTGAGAAATAGTAAGCTATTTTCAAGAAAAAAAAGTCATGCTAAAACATATTAATATATGTTTATATAGACACATACATATGTTTATATCATTAATTAATATATTAAATGACAGAACAATCTATTCAAAGTAGGTGCACGAACCTGTAGCTTCTCTGAAAACTGCAAAATGTTATTGGCCCAACTGCTTCACTCCTATTCACGAATTACTAAAAAAGCACTTGATCAGTTTCTTCTCTGGTGAAAACCTGATCCTACCTTTCTAAACTCAAGGGATCACAAAGTTATTGCCAAAACAATTGAACAGCAGTGATCCCTGCAAATGTAGGTCAATTATATGTTTGTGTACATTACACAAAGCACTCACAGCTACAAACACAAGAAAACAAAACATTGGCTAAGGAGTAAAAAGAGTGCCCTACAGTACTGGAGGTATAAAGAGCAGCTCTTTATTGATTTGGTAACTACTGAAAAAAAGCCACCTGAAATACCATTAACTTAAACTAGACTGAAGTATAGTGAGAATGCTAGGGTATTTGATATCCACTATGGAAACTGAAATTTTAAAAAACACATTACCATAACAATAATACCAAAAACAATTTGTATAAAATGCAATATCTCTGATTATACCTGGTCTTGCTAAAAACACTTCTAAAAGAAACTGAATATGATTTTCAAGTAAAAAAAGTCATACTAAAGCATCATATTAATATATGTTTGTATAGACATATACATATGTTTATATGTGGTATACACACATATGTAAACATATACATGCACATACACATGTATATTTCCATACTTCCTCAAATTGTACTCACATTCACAGAGGTATGATTACTACCATGTTGGGGTTTTTTGAGGGGCAATTGGGGTTAAGTGACTTGCCCAAGGTCACACAGATGGTTTTGTATTAAGTGTCTGAGGCTGGATTTGAACTCCTTGAAGTCCTTCCTGACTCCAGGGCCAGTGATCTATTCACTGTGCCTGTTAGCCACCCCTACCATGGGTTTTAACAGTAGTTCTGTGGAACCATACCACTATTAATATAGCTCAGGAGACCCCACTAATGAGCATCTCATTAACAATCAGAAAGCAGATTTAATAAGCTTTTAGAAAAGGCATTTAAGGAGTATGGTAATAACAGTGTAAATTACATTCTCCTCAGTCCCCCCTAAAAAAAATATCAGGGTTGATCACTCAAGGTGACAAGAAGATAAAGATTTTATTGTAAAAAAAAAAAGATGAACGGGTGAAGAGAATTAATAGAAATTCTCAGAGAAAGTTTTCAACAGGTTAAAATTTATAGAAATACTTTTTGAAAAAAAATATTCATTACTTTACAAAACAATGATAAAAATGGCAAAACATACATGCCAATAAATTTAGCAAATATAACTGAAAATGGTTTATCTCAAGACAGAGCCAATGAAATGACTAAAATCAAAGGGTGACAGAAAAAAAATTATTAAGGAAATTAATGAAAAAATGTTAAGGAAGGTAGCCTAGCCATATGAGATCTCAAACTATATCATAAAGCAGTAATCATCAAAACTATATGGTACTGAATAAGAAATAGAGTAGTGGATGAGTGAAATATATTAGGTAGACAAGACAGTAGTAAATAACCATAATAATCTAGTGTTGATAAATCCAAAGACTCCAGTTTTGGGGAGAAGAACTCACAATCTGACAAAAATTGCTGGGAAAGTGGAAAACAGTATGGTAGAAACTGGCATAGAATGATAGACCAAGGCAAGTCAAAATGGGTAGATAAAGGGTGATACTGTAAAAGCCAATTAGGAAAGCAAAAAAATAAAATAGTTTATCTGTGAGATGTATGGATAAGGGAAAAATTTCTGACCAAATAAAAAATTGAGAGCATTATGAGATGTAAAATGGATAATTTTGATTATATCAAAGTTTTTTGTACAAACAAAAACAATTTAATGAAGGTTAGAAGGAAAGCAGAAAGCTGGGAAATAATTTTTACAGCAAGTGTCTCTGATAAAAGTTTCTTTCCTCTAATATACAGAGAACCAAGTCAAATTTATAAGAATACAAGTCATCCTGCAGAGTCATTCACACAAATTAAAGCTACCTTTAGTCATATGAAAAAAATGGTCTAAATGACTATTAACTGCAGAAATGAAAATTAAAACAGCTCTGAGGTACCAGATCATACCTATCAAATTATAAAATGATAAATGTTGGAGGGGATCTAGGAAAATTGGCACACTATGCTCTATTGGTAGAGTTGTGATTCTGGAGAGTAATTTGGAACTATGACCAAAGGGAAATTAAATTATGCCTACCCTCTGATCCAGAAATACCACTACTAGGTCTATATTTCAAAATGATTTTTGAAAAAAGGAAAAGGACCTACCTATGCAAAATTTTTATAGCAACTCCTTTTGTGGTGGCAAAGAATTGGAAATTAAGGGTATGCCTTTCAATTGTGGAATGGCTAAACAAGTTGTGGTCTATGATTGTAATAGAATATTATTTTGGTATTAGAAATAACAAGCAGGATTTCAGAAAAACTAAAAAGATTCACATGAACTTGAAGAGGTTACCCATTAAGAGGGTTAGGGTTGCTCTGGAGACCCCAAAATACCAACATACCTGCTGAATGAATTTGACTCGAGTCTTCTCAGCCAAAGAAAAGTAAAATTTATTAAAAGTTCGCTTGCATTAGACACAGAGTAAGTCTGTTCTACGTCATTCTATGGCGCTCTCACAGTGCTCCCACTATTCTATGGCATTCTATGGTGCTCTCACAAACATGAAGAAAAGACAGGGTCTTATATACAGAAGGTTGTGGAAGGAATCTAGGGTGGTCTAGGGAAGGAGTTTGGGGATTGTGTTCAGGAGGAGTTAATGAGGTCAATGAGTAGTTAAGGGTGGGAAGTAACTGGAGGCCACAGACAATGGTGGGCTAGGCCAGTTCAAGGGTGGATTTATATTTTGATAGGTTCAAGGGTGGGAAATAGATGAAAAATGGAGGGCTAGGCTAGTAACAAGTCTAGTAGTTAGCAGCTAGTAACTAGGCACAATGTAAGGCTTATTGCCTCATGCAAATGCCTCATCAAATGAGACAATTTAATCAAGAGTCTAAGGGAGGTTCTCAGAGCCTGTACCTCAAGGACTCAAGGAGAGCTCGAGGGGGATCCCAGGGCCCATACCTCATCAAACTGATGCAAAGTGAAATGAGCAGAACCAGGAGAACATTGTATACAGTAACAGCAATATTATATGATGGTCAACTATGAATGATTTATTCTCAGCAATATAATGATCCAAGACAATCCCAAAGGACTCATGATAAAAATAAATACTATCCACATCCAGAGAAAAAACTGATAGAGACTAAATAAAGATTGATGCATTATATTTTTCACCTTTATTTTTGTGGAATTTTTTGGTGTTTCCTCTTTCACAATATGACTAATATGGAAACATCTTTACATGATCCCATTTAAATAACCCTTATCAAATTGCTGACCATCTGGGGGGGGGGGGGAGTGAAAGTTAAGAAAAAGAGGGAGAAAATTTGGAACTCTAAAATTTTAAAAAATCAATGTCCAAAATTAGCTTTACATGTAATTGGGGAAAAATAAATACTATTAAAAATAAACTCAAAGAGTGGAATCAAATGGTACTCTATGGACAGCATCCAGATAAACTCAACCAACAATATATCAGCAAAAATGTATGAAATAAATATCTGAGTCAGGTGGATTTCTCAATCCTTAATTCTTTTATTTTCTTTAACTTGTGCAGTTTTATTTGAACTGGTCTTCAGTCAGTGTACAGGAAAAGCTCCTCCCCTTCCCCACGTACTGGCATCAATCCCATAAAACTTACAGGGAGATTGTAAAGTTTTCATTTACATCCATGTTGGAGTCAGGGATGGAATTTAAGATGCCATTCATTATGACTGACAATTTTTAAAAGTCAACTAGCATTAAGGTGGAAAATGGAAAAAGTTTTTCTTTTTAAAGGATTACATAGTTTATAGGTAAAGCAATACTAGTAACTTCCCCTTTTCCCCCCTCCCCATTTGGATTTTTGTTATGTAGCACCTGTGCTCTAGCCGAAGATAGCCTTTACAGAGGCTTGTAACTCTGAAACAATGCATTATACACTACTTGGAATGATTATTTTTAAAAAGTACAATAAGAGTCCTGAAGATGCATTGTAGAACTATGGGGATGTTTGCCTTAAGCATGCTTACACTGCTGATCACTTTCATCTTTCCAGTTTTTAAATACTGAGTGAAGTGCCAAATAAATAAATAAATGAATAAATCCATGCAAATCTTATCTCTTTTGGGGGACAATTATCATGTCACACCCTTTGACAAAAACACACACACACAAAAAAAAACCCGAAAAGGACTGAAAAAAGGTCTAGACAATCAACAACAACAACAAAAACAACCACAAAATCCATTTAGAAGCAATTGTGGTTGACAATTATAATGGTAAGGGAATTTCAGCATCTTCTCTGCCATTTAATGGGCCTCACTTGGAGCCCAACAAGAGAAGCTTGCTTTGAGGAGGCTTGTTTTTCAGCAACAAATACGCCTTTTGTCACTTTGCAATTAGGCAGTGGGTCATGCAGATTGTGATGTTATTTGAACCTGGAGAAGGCCATATATATGCCTCTGAGGTAAAGTTTTGCTTTGGAGCTCACTTATGGGAAGAGTTGTGTGATTGGGCCAGATGAGGATAAGACCCCTGGGTAGGCATTGAACCCCCCTGGCTTTGAAAACCCAGATGTTGGCGCTTCTCTCTTTGGTAACTAACTGTATGTATGGAATGGTCAGACAGCTAGAAGCCCTGTCTTTGGTCTCTTGAATTTTGTTATTTTCTCTGACTGTATCTTTTATCTGCTTGTAATTTCTGCTTGTTTTTTCTGAAGTTCGGGGTGCTGACTTCTTCCCCTGAACTAAATGAATGATATATGTGTTTGATTAAAGTAAGAATGTTAACCTCTATTGAATTGCTTTCCTTTAGAAAAGCCAATCAAAGAACCTGTGCTAGCAGCCATCCTGGGTATGCTAGGGTGCTTTCTGATACAACAATGGAAGGCCAAGATTCATCACACTCCTGCTTGCCACATCTGATGGAAGATGGAAAGAGACACCAGGATGGAACCTCTAACAAAGACAGAGTATTTGACCCCAGGTGGGGCAGTGATCTTGATTTTCATTGTGCTGGGATCTGGGGCTGTTATCTTCTTCTGCATCCTCTCAACAATGCCTTGTGTACATGGTACCATCCAAAAGTACAGTATTTGCATACAAATCCTTATGGATATCACACTTCATGATTAAGCTGAAGATAGTTTCAAGGATTCCACAGGATTCCATACGTAAGAAATATGGTTGGAAGCGAGCTTCAGGGCATCAGAACCTCTCATTGCCAATAGAGATAATTTGACATCAGGAAGCTCACAGCTCTTTTCTAAAGAAGAGTTAGATGCAGCAGTGGTCATCTCCTGTTTAAAGTCTAGGGCGATGTAATACAGCTTCTTCTTGATGTCATGTGTGATTTTCCTTTCAGCTGTGATAATGAAACTGTACCCTGTTTTGGTCAGGATCTTCATGAGGTAGTCATTCAGATCATGGCCAGTGAGATTCAGATGGTGGATGGCATGGGGAAGGGCATAACTTTTGTAGATGAGCACAATGTGGGTCACAGCATCACCAGAGTCCATCACAATACAAGTGGTATGACCAGAGGCATACAGGGACAGCACAGCCTGGATGGAAATGCACATGGCTGGTGTGTTGAAGTTTTCAACCACAATCTAAGTCATTTTTTCTCTGTTGGCTTTGGGGTTCAGGGGGGTTTCTCTGAGTAGTGCAGGGTGCTTGTCAGGGGCCACACAGAATTCATTGTAAAAAAGTATGATGGCAGATCTCCATTTCATCCCAGTTGGTGACAACACTATGTTTAATTGGAGTACTTCAGGGTGAGAATACCTCTCTTGCTCTGGACTTCATTCCCCATGCAACTGTCTTTCTGGCCCATATCTACCATGCCACCCTGATATCTGGGGTACCCAACAATGAAAAGATGCCAAAGGGGCATCATTTTCTGCAAAGCCAGCTTTGCACATCCCAGAGCCATTCTCAGTGATGAGAGAAGCAAATATCATCATCCATGGCACACTTTTGAAGTGGCCTTAAGAGAAAGAGGAAGTGGTACTGCACCTGGAGGCAGGGGGGAGGGAAGTGCATGCTGGGTGGAAGAGTTCACAGCTTTTAATCCTTAATTCTTAATTTCTTAAATTTCAGAGGGATTTATGATAGTGGAGCAGGATCAGAGCATTACCTCTAGAAATCACAGAAAATTATCATTAAGGAACCCAGGCTTATTGATCAATGATCAGTGAAGATTATATAAATACTCAGTATATTACTACAAGTTTTAAAATTTCTAAATGTTTAAATTTAAATTTTAAATCTAATTTTAAAAAAGTTAATGTCCATGAGATAACAAGTAAAACATGATCAATTAATTACAATTTTATATGAGAAAATCACTATCTTTCATAAAATAACAGAGAGCAAATTCCTACATTACAAATGTAAGCCTTAAGAGTACAATAAATTTACTGTCCTGGAAATAGTGTATAACTAGAGACAGAAATGTTTGTATTGTCTACCAATATTCTCCAAGGTACATTCAATAAAAATCTTTCAAAACATATAAACCTAGATGAAATAGAAATTAAAACTATATGGAATTCAAATATATCATATATCATCCCTCTTTTCCTGTCTACTTCTGAAGTTTTCCCAGAGGTGTTTTTAATGAGTCTACACAAAATGAACTTATATTGCAATACTTTATATTCAATTAGAAAAAGCAGTAATTTATCTTCCTGTGCCACTGTCCCTGGAACATCAAGCACAAAAGAATATTTTCTATTGGAAATAGACATTTTTAACTGAAATACAAGTTTTTTAAAAAGATAGAAACAAGATAACAACAATAACAGTAGCAACAACAAAAACAATTGTCATAGTATCCACATCTTCAAATCACACAACAGTGTACTGTCATCTATTGAATGATAATAACGAAAAAGTAATTTCATCTCTAAAACCAGATTAGAAAAAATAAAGTAAAATGACATCTAGGAGCTACTGAACTCTGAAGAGGGAGAAATAGAGACTATCAGGTCATTAAAAATCTTCATTTAATAAACTTTAGAAATTATACCTAATCATACACAAATAACAAAACAGCACTGAAATGGACTTCAAGATCTATTGTTTCTATTTATATAACATCTTTGGTATATGCCCCTTTCTCCCCTCTGGCACTATAACAACTCTGGTGCTTGCTTTCATCACCTCTTGTTTGGACTATTGCAATTAGTGTGCTAATTGGTCTACCTGCTTCACCTCACCCCTCCCCCACCTCAAACCCATTCAGTAAACTCCAGTGTCTACCTACCACTTCTTGAATCAAATATAAAATTTTTCATTTGGTTTTTAAAGCTCTTCATAATTTGCTCCCTCCCTCCTCTTTCCAGTCTTCTTAAAACTTAACCTCCTATATGTTCTCTGCAATCCAGTAGCATTGGTCTTTTTTTGTTCCTTGAACACAACACTCCATCCTCTGACTTTGACCATTTTCCCTGACTGTGCCTCTTGCCTAAAATATTTTCCTTTCTCATCTCTGCCTCCTAGTTTCCTTGGCTTCCTTCAAGTCTCAGCAAAAATCTCACCTCCCAGTATCACTATTGGCAATGAGAGCATTTCCTAGTCTTCCTTAATCTTAATTCCTTCCCTTTGAGATCAGCTGCAATTTATTCTGCATTTGTTTTGTTTGTATATAGTTGTTTGCATGTTGTTTTCCCCATTAGACTGAGTTCCTTGAGGGCCTGGACTAGTTTTTCTTCATTTATTTGCTTTTTTCCCTTTATTTTTATCCCCAGCACTTAGCACAATGCTTGGCACATGGTAGGTGCTTAATAAATGGTAGTTGACTGGCTAGATCTAACTAGCAGAACAATTATTTTTAAAATAATAATTAAATGAAAAGCATTGAACTCTCTGAGTGTCATGACCTAAAAAAAGGGTTTAGACATCATATTTTAAGAAATCATGATAGAAAAATTCCCAGATTCCTTAGAATGAGAGGACAATGTGGTAATAAAAAGAATCCACCTGTCATCTTATGAAATAAACTTCCACATTAAATCTTCCTAGACTATCATAAGCTAAATCCTTATAGAGCATCCAGATCAAAGAAATATGTTGTAAGAATATTGAAAGAATTCAAGTGTCAAGATGTCATACTTAGGATAAGACATGATTTGGATAGAGCTAAGATGGTAGAGGGGTAGGGACTCATCTGAGCTCTCCCAAATTTCCCTCCAAATAACTTTAAAATAATACCTCAAAATGAATTCTGAAGTGGCAGAACCAACTAAAGGATGAGGTGAAACAATTTCTCAGCCCAAGACAACTTTGTAGGTCATCAGGAAAGATGTATTTCACTGGGGTGAGAGTGGAAGACAGTGCAGCACAAACTGAGCCAGCAGAGGCTGTGCCCTAGCAAACCAGCAACAGGCCTTGGGACAACTGAATGTTATTCAACCTTCATTTTCAAAGAGATCCAATGACATCCTGGCTGATGTCTTGACTTGCATGTGAATTTGATTTAAGTGAGGCAGAGTAGCACAAAGTCATCAGGCTCACTTTCTTTTCCTGAGTCATTGCAATCTAGCTGTAGGCCAAAAGTCAAGATGACTGGCAATGACTTGGGGTGCTGTGGATGACATTTGCATCATCAACACCTGACCAAGCTGGTGAGTTAGGGAGTTGTCTACCCTAAGCATGTGAAGACTTTCCCCAGTGGAATGGAGTGAAAGAGGACAATTTATTCCAAACTCAATGGAGGCAGTGGCTTCTGGAACTCTCAGCCCATAGATGGTAAGGGGATTGTATTTCAGGCCAGAAGGAGATTACATGAGACCCTTTGCTGGCATTGGGAGTAAGACTCTGTTGGATTGTCCCATACAGTTCTGGGTCATGGTCCCAGAGAAATAAGAATAATAAGCACACTAGAGCATGCAACCACAAGGTAGGGGGGACCATGGTCACAGTTTCAGGGTAGAAATAGTGATTGTGGACACTCACAGACCAGATCACTGACCAAGATAGCAGTGATCACATCTCTTCTTAGATCTTACCACCTTAGAAAAACTGAAAACTTATAAACTTTCAGAACTAGCTTTGAAAGCAATTTCACAAAAAAACCTGAATCTTGGGGTAGCGCACCACCACCCAGGAGCAGAGCCCAACATTAACATAAAATTTAAAGTCAAACAAACAGGCTGGATAAAACAAGCAATCAACAGCAACAAAAAAGAACCTAATCATACAAAATTTTTATGGGGACAGGGCCAACCAAAACACAAATTTGGAAGACAACAATGTCAAAACAGCTATCTGCAAACCTCAAAGAAAAATATGAATTTATCTGAAGTCCCAAATAAAAATTCCCAGAAGAGCTCAAAAATGATTTTAAAAATCAAATGAGAGATAGAGTAAAAATTGGAAAAATAAATGGGAACAATGAAAGAAAATAATTGGAGAAAAAGAGTCAACAGTTTGATAAAGGAGGCACCAGAATTATTGAAGAAAATACCACCTTAAAAAACAAAATAAGTCAAATGATAAAAAGGTACAAAAATCCACTGTAGTGAAGAATTCTTAAAATAAAAATAATTGGTCAAATAGGAAAGGAGGTACAAAAGCTCACCAAAGAAAAGAATTCCTTAAAAATTAGAATTGGATAAGTGGAATCTAATGACTCCATGAGACTTCAAGAAACAATAAAATGAAGTCAAAAGAATGAAAAAGGAATAGAAGAAAATATAAGAAACCTTATTAGGAAATCAATTGACTTGGAAAATAGATCAATAATAATTTAATAATGATAATAATTTAATAATTACTAGACTACTTGAAAATCATGATAAAAAAAATCCTAGATATCACATTTCAAGAAATTATCAAGGAAAACTTTCCTGATATCCTAGAGCCAGAGGGCAAAATATTATTCAACCTTCATTTTCAAAGAGGTCCTATAACATGTTGGGTGATGTCTTGACTTGCATGTGAATTAGATTTAAGTGAGGCAGAGTAGCTTAAAATCATTAGCCTCACTCTCTTTTTCCTGAGTCATTGAAATCTAGTTGCAGGACAAAAGTCAAGGTGACTGGCAATGACCTATGGTTCTGTGGATAACATTGGCATCATCAATACCTGACCAAGCTGGTGAGTTAGGGAGTTGTCTACCCTAAGTATGTGATGACTTCTCCAGTGGAATGGGGTGGATGAGGACAATTTGGTCCAAACACAATGAAGGAAGCTCAAGAAGGTGCTGTGGAGCACTTAGAGTTTGGTCAGGAAGTTGGAGATTTATTGACTATCCTCAACCTGGTTTAGCTCATTTACTAAAGTGGTTTAGTAGGGTGTGACCACTGAACATCTTACAGCTCCTTGGAAACACGGACGGGGGGGTGAAATAGAAATTGAAATAATCCACTGATCATCTCCTGGGGAAATCACAAAATGAAAGTTCCAGGAATACTAAAGCCAAATTTAATAAAATAGAAGACTTTCAACGATTCCTGATGAAAGGCCAGAACTGAATAGAAAATTTGTTTTTCAAATACAAGAATCAAGAGAAACATAAAATGGTAAACAGGAAAGTGAAACCATAAGAGATTCAATAAGATTTCCATTCTTATGTGGAAAAATGATACTTGTAACTCCTGAGAACATTATCATTATCAGGTGGTTAGAAGGTATATATACATATATATATATATATATATATATATATATATATA
>NW_027185735.1:7847350-7866857 GCF_028583685.1 Petaurus breviceps papuanus
CAGAGAGAGAGAGAGAGTAAGAGAGAGTGAGAGTGAGTAGAGGTGTGAGTTAACTATGGTGAGATGGCATATATATGTATGTGTATTTATGCATATAATATATGATATATATATATATAAATTAAGAGTAGAAAAGATGTACTGGGTAAAGGGAGAAGCAAGAGGTAGAATGGGAAAAATTATCTCACATAAAAAAGGTGGGAAAGAACTTTTATAGTGGAGGGGAAAATGGGGGGAGAGGTGGCAGACAGTTTACTTTCATTGGAATTGCATCAAAGATGTATACACCCTCATTTGGGTATAGAAATCTATCTTACCCAACAGGGAAGGAGGAGAGGAGGGGCTAAGAGAAGTGGGGTGATGATAGAAGAGAGGGAGAATTGGGGGAGGAAATGGTCAGAAGGAAAACACTTTTAAGTAAGGACAGAGTGAAAGGAGAAAGGAAGAGAAATAGGGTGAAAAAATAAGATGGAAGGAAATACATAACAATCATAACTGTGAATTTGAATGGGATGAATTCATTGATTAAATAGAAGTGGACAGCAGAGTGGATTGTGTCTGAAAAGAACATAAATCATTCCCCAATTGATAAATGGTCAAAGGATATGAATAAGCATTTTTTCAGAAAAAGAAAACAAAGCAATCTACAGTCATATGAAGAAATACTCTAAATCATGATTGACTAGAGAAATGCAAATTAAAACACCTCTGAGGTATCACCCCATACCCATAAAATTGTCTAACATAACATAAAAAGGAAAATTACAAATGTTAAAGGGGATGTGGGAAATTGTGACACTGAGGTATGATTGGTAGAGTTGTGAATTGATCCAACCTTTCTGTAGAAGAGTTTGGAATCATGCCCAAATGATGATAAAACTGTGCCTACTCTTTCACCCAATAATATCACTATTAAATAGTGTATATCTCAAAATTAGAGCAACTTTTTCATGGTGTCATAAAATTGGAAATTGAGGAGGTGCCCATCACTTGGGGAATGGCTGAAAAAATTGGGGTATATGTTTGTGATGGAATACTATAGCAGGCTGCTTTCAGAGAAACCTGGACTTATTACATGACCTAATGTAAAGTGAAGTGAATGAAACCAAGAAAGCACTGTGCAATGTAACAATATTATACAATCATTAACTGTCAATGGCTTAACTATTCTCAACAATACATGATCTAAGATAATTTTGAAGGACTTACAGTGAAAAATACAATCCCTCTCTAGAGAAAAAGCTGATGGAGTCAGATCTGCAGATCAAAGCATACTTTTTAAAATTTTATTTTTCTTGGGACTTATCATTATTATTATTTTGGTTGGTGTTTTCTTTCACAAAGTAACTAATATGGAAATAAGTTTTGCATGACTATACATGTATATCTTTATTGGATTGCTTACCTTTTCATTTAGGGAGGAAGACAGAAAAGAAAGGAATTTAAAACTCAAAATTTTAAAATTGAAAATTTGTTTTTACATGTAAATGGAAAAAATAAAATATTAAATTATAATGAAAATGATAACACACGATTTAGCAGCCACTTCCATAAAGGATAAGAGAGCTTAGATTATGATACCCAAGAGGACTTGTGATGTATAAGCTTATAGCCAAGAATAATTACCTGCGCAAACAATATAATCTTGTAGGAAGAAAATTGATCTTTAATGAAATAGAGGCCTTCTAAGCATTCATGAAGAAAAGATCAGAGGTGAGTAGAAACTTTGAAGTACAAATATGTGAGTCAAGAGAAAGATAACAAAGTAAACCTAAGTGAACATGATAAAGACACCACTTACATTCAAATACAAGGGGTTGATGCATGTGTCTCCTCTGAATGCTATCATCATCAAGTATTTTAAAGGAAATCTTATTAGAGAGAGGACTGGAAGTGATTCTGTTACATTTTAACGATCTCAAAAGAATATTAGTAAGGGAAAGGAAGAGGAATATGCTATGGAAGGTGGACAGGTGAAAGAAAGTTAAGGAAAATTATCTCACATGATCCAGATCCACAAGTAGAACATAGACAAATAAGGAGGAGGAAGTGTGAGGAAATGACTGACATTTGAACTTCACTCTCATCTGAACTGGTCTAAAGGGAAAAAATACTCATATACAAACACTAACACAAAATTGGCATATAGAAATACTTTTCACTCAACAGGAAAATAGGTGGGAAAAGGGAGGAGAGGGAATTAGAGGGAGTGAATTTTAATGGATGGAAAAACAAAGCAAACTCTAAAAATGTGCCAAATTTTTATAGCTATTTTTCTTTTAAGTGGCAAAGAACTAGAATCTGAGGGGGGTACCAATAAATTGGGAAGAGACTAAACACATTATGTTATATAAATATAGTGGAATACTATTATTATGTTATTATTGATAAAGGGGATGGTTCTGTAAAAACCTTTTGTATTATGTTATGGAAAATCTTGTTTTATTTTTTAAGTTCAGAATGAAACAAATAAACCTAGAGGACTTGAAGGAACTGATGATGCAAAGTGAATGTAACAGAAACAGAAGAACAATTTATACAATGACAAAAATATGGTAAAGGAAAAAATTTGAAAGGATAAGAGACTTGTTGAGCTTAATGACCAACCAAAATGCTAGAGGACCAGTGATGAAATGGGGCAGCTAGTTGGCCCAGTGGATAGAGTACCCAGACTGGGAGCCAGAAAGACTTATCTTCCTGAATTCAAATCTGGCCTCAGACACTCACTAGCCCTGTGACTTTGGGCAAATCACTTAACCCTATTTGTCGCAGTTCCTCATCTGTAAAATGATTTGGAGAAGGAAATGGCAAACCAGTCCAATAGCTTTGCCAAGAAAACTCCCCTAAATATGGTCATGGAGAGTTGGACACAATTGAAGCGATTGAATAAGAAAAACAACAATGATGAAACATGTTGCAATGGAAGGCAGGACATGGACATGAAGAGGGAAAATGTTCCAAGCTTTGAAGAGGAACCAAAAATGTTCAGAATCAGAAGAGGGATTGTCAAGTGTGAAGATTAACAAGGGTTTATGTCACAAGGTCACAGAATATGATGGGCGAGAAAGGATCAGGTTATGGAGGACTTTAACAGCCAAACAGAAGATTTTTCTCTTTGATTCTGAAAGTGTTTGGGAGTCACTGGAGTATATTTCTAAAGAAAGAGAGGAGATATGGTCAGATAGCTGAATGGAGGGACTAGAGTGGACAGCGACTTGAAGCAGGAGGACCAAAAGAAGGTTATTGTAAATGTGAGGTAACCTAAAAAAAAATATGACCTATAACAGGTGGTAATGTTAGAGAGAAAGGGTATGTATGAGACATTATATGAAGGCAGAAACAACAGGACTTAGCAAATGATTAGACATGGGGGGCGGGGGAGGTGAGGAGTCAAGGATAACACCTAGTTTACAATCCTGGATAACTGAGAAGATGGTAGTACCTTCCACAGTAAAAGGTAGGTTAAAAAAGAGTGGAGGGTTTTGGAGAAAAGAAAATTAGCTCAACTCCGTACATGATGAGTTTAAGATGTCTGTAGGATAGGACATTCACTTTGAGATGTCCATTAAGTGATGTAATAGTAATGGAATTTAAAAATCCCCCTGTATTTTTGGGTTCAGTGTTGAAACCCAGAGCTTGTGAATCTCACTTGTGGGATGGAAATTTTGCTGTGAAAAGAGAGGGCTGAAGTGGGAAGAGCTGTTGCCATGGATTTGGAGAGGTATAGGCAGAGGAAGAGAGGAAGAAGAATTTTTGGAAGCATCATCATCTAGGCAGAGAGATATGATTGCTGAGGTCCAGTTCAAGCTGCCCAGGACTTTTGAGAGCTGCCACCTAGAGCTGCCAAGAACTGGGGAGACATGGTTGTGAGGCTGGTGCTTTGTCTGTCTGTTTTGATGCTGTTTTTCCAGATTCATCCACGGGTGAAGGACAGTGCTGTTGTTGCAGAGGCCCTGGAACCTTGTTGTTGGTTTAGAAGCCCTGAAGAAGGCTTTTCTTGTTGCATGTTTACAGAAATCCTGTAAGAGGGTCTTGCTAATGTTTTCAGGGGTCCTAGCACTGTTCTACAGACAGAAACTGAATTAATGAGGACACTGGCAATGTATCTTGTGGTCTTGTTAAGCTTTGTCTCTCCAGGAACAGAGATTACTGAGAACTTGCCTCGAGTCAAGATGAAGAAAAGACCTCTCTTCTGGTATTAAATGCTGTGATGATATCTTAACCTTGTTGTAACTCAAGAGTAGATGGCGTTTGTGCTCTCTACTGCCCCTTTTGAGAAGGTGCTTGGCATTAACTGATGATAATTGTAATTCAGGTGTGATGCAGGGGTGGGAAACTTTTGACTTTTTTGTGCTCTGTGACTAACCAAATGAATGTAATTTGTTTATGACTGGAAACTAGTCTCCATTTGAGAAGAGGGACTTTGTGATTGCCTAAATGAATGTACTACCCAGGGGTGGAGTAGTACTTGGAAGAAGGACTTTGTGATTTGGATGTACTGCCCAGGGTGGAGTAGTACTTGGAAATTATTGAATTACACTTGGTGAATGCTGTATTTTGATTTTCTCTGTTCTTAATTTGTCACTGAATAAAATGGAGGGCTGCTATGATGGTATTTTGAACCTTGGAAGTTGCCTTTGCTTGGCATTACAGGTGGTTGTAGATGCAAGATTGAATATTAGGGAAAAAATTAGACCTGGATAAATATATCATGGAATCATTTGCCCAGAGATGATAAAATAATTTACAAGAGTTGATCAATTCATCAAGTAAAATGGTACACTGAGAGAAGAGAAGGCCCAGGATAGAACTTTGGAAAATCCCCACTGTTAGAAGTCATGATCTTCATGATGATTCCCTGAAGGAGACTGAGAAAAGGCAATCATATAGGAAGGATAAGAATCATAACATTAGATTTGGCAAATAAGAGATCATTGGTAAATTTGGAGAGTGGAGATTTAGTTGAATGATAACAATGGAAGCTGACCTGCAGAGAACTAAGTAACTAAAGAAAGGAAGTGGAGGAGTGAAAGCAGGAACTCACCTAACATCACTCTTAAATTCCTTCAGTTGCCTCTAAAAAGTGAATCTGAATGCATTTTAGAGTGGCAGAATCCATTGGGAGATAGAATACAGTAAGTTTCCAGCCCAGGAAAGGGTGAAATATTGACTGGTAAGATTTTTTTTGTGCTGGACGGGGGGACCACAGAGCACAGAGGGATGCACCAGCACAGACACGAACTTAACAGAACTGCAGTGAGCCTGGGGGAATTGACTCATCCACCGCAGGGACCATTCCTAGACCTCTCACCACAAGACAGGGGTCCGGCAGTGCTGGATAAGAGACAAGTTCAGGGCCTGCAGCAGTGGGAGCAATTAGTCCTGGGGCTATGAGCCCAGCATTTGGATGTTTAAAAATCACCTTCCGGAAATTCTTGGAGCCAAGATGGTGGATTAAACCTTAAGTGCTCACATCCGTCACCTTTTTTTGACCTTGAAAAACCCAGAGAAAATCAGCCCAGAGTTAAATCCTAAAATAATGGAACCAGCTTAAGCTTAGGAGACCTAGAGGAAGCGTGTGGCTGTTAGTGTGCTGAGTATAAAGTGCAGGACAAGGGGCATCCCAATAATCCCTATCTCAGCCAACCAATTGGAAATCCTGAAACCCAGGGAGGTGGAGCCAGTAAGCACTAACACCAGAACCTCAGGTGTGCTTTCACACAACCAGGGGAATAAACAGATACCAGAGTGGCCCAGCCATCAGCAGCTGAACCCACCTGAGCTCTAGCCCAGGGGAACAGAAGTAGAAACCTGAAGTGGCCACACCACCCCTCACCCACACCTCACTGTGAACTTCAGTGTAACTCTGGGGAACCAGAGAAAGTTCTGGCCCATAGCTTTGATCTCAACATTCATCAGCCAGAACCTGAGGCTACAGCACACAAAACCAGTAACCCTAGTTCCCAGCATAACAAGTATGGGTCAGAGCCCTTTGTACCCCACTTTAAAAGTCAGGAAATAGGCTATCACAATGGGAAAAGAAAATTGGAAAAATAAAGACTATAGAATCCTATTATAGTGAGCAGAAAGAACCAAATTCAGCAGAGAACAGCATTGCCTCTATACCCCCATCTGAAACCTCAAAGGGAATATTAAGTGATCTTAATCCCAAAAAACATTCATAGAAGAGCTCAAGAAGGATTTTAAAAGTTAAATTAGAGAGGTAGAAGATAAATTGACAAATTATTTTTGAAATAAAATTGACAGAAGGGAAAAAATTAAGTAAAGAAAACAACTCCTTAGAAAGTAAAATTTACCCAATTGGAAAGGAGGCACAAAATCTAACTGGAAAAAAAAATTCTTAAAAGTAAAAATTAGACAAGTAGAAAAGGACCTTAAAAAACAAGAACAAGAATTTGAGGGCTTCCTCCCTCCTCTTCCCAGTCTTCTTAAAACTTAACCCCCTATATGTTCTCTGCAATCCAGTAACATTGGTCTCTTTTTTGTTTCTTGAACACAACACTCCATTCTCTGACTTTGAACATTTTCCATGACTGTGCCCCTTGCCTAAAATATTCTCCTTTCTCCTAGCTTTACTGGCTTCCTTCAAATCTCAACAAAAATCTCACCTCCCAGTATCACTATTGGCAATGAGAGCATTTCCTAGTCTTCCTTAATCTTAATTCCTTCCCTTTGAGATCAGCTGCAAAGAATTATATATATATATACTATTATTAATACTATTTTACATGTAACTTGGAAATATGATATATATGTATGTATGTATGTATGTATTTTTTAAACATTTTATTTTAAAACTTTGAGTACCAGATTCATTCCCTTCCTCCCATGTCACCCTCCCTTACTGGGAAGATAAGCAATTCAGTATAAGGTGTACATGTGTAGCTATGCAAAACATTTCTATAAAGGATATATTGTAAAAGACTGACTATATTTACCTCCCTCCTATCCCACCTCCCACTGGTATTCTCTACTTTGATCCTGTCCCTTTTCAAAAATGGGTGCTTCCAACTTCCCTCCCCCCCAGCCTGCCCTCCCTCCCATCATCTCCCCTCTCATCCCCTTCCCATCTACTCTCCAGTAGGGTGAGATACCCTTTTTAGTGTGTTTGTCATTCCCTCCCTAAGACAAATTCAGTGAGAATAAGGTTGACCCATTCCTTTTTGCCTTTCTGTTCTTCTCCTCCATTGTAATCATTTTCCCTTACCTCTTCTATATGAGATAGTTTAGCCCATTCTGTCTCTCCCCATATCCTCTCATTATATTCCTCTCTCACATCTTAATTTCACCTTTTAAATATCATCCATTCCTATTCAATTAGTCCTGCACCATCTATCTATGTATACCTGTGCACATATATATACACATTCACATATACACATAAAGACATATATACACATTTCTATTCCCTTAAACTATTCTCATACTGAGAAAAGTATCATAAGTTACAATTATCATTTTTCCATGTAGGGATGTAAATAGTTCAACTTTGGTAAGTTCCTTGATATTTATTTTCCCTGTCTACCTTCTCATTCTTCTCTCACTTCTTTTATCTGAATGTCAAATTTTATATTCAACTCTGGTCTTTTCATCAAGAATGCTTGAAAGTCCTCTATTCCACTGAATGGCCATATTTTCCCCTGGAACATGATACTCAGTTTTGATGGATTGGTGATTTTTGGTTTTAATCCCAGCTCCTTTGACTTCCAGAATATCATATTCCAAGCCCTTTGATCCCTCAGTGAAGAAGCTGCCAGATCCTGAGTTATCCTGATTGTGTTTCCACAATATTCAAATTGTTTCTTGCTGGCTGCTTGTAATATTTTCTCCTTGATCTAGGAATTCTGTTACCTGGCTATAATATTCCTAGGAGTTTTCTTTTTGGGATCGTTTTCAGGAGGTGATTGGTGGATTCTTTGAACCACTATTTTGCCCTCTGGTTCTAAAGCATCAGGGCAATTTTCCTTGAGAATTTCTTGAAGGATGATTTCTAGGTTCTTTTTTTGACCATGGCTTTCAGGTAGTCCAATAATTTTTAAATGATCTCTCCTGGATCTATTTTCCAGGTCAGTGGTTTTCCCAATGAGATATTTCACATTGCCTTCTATTTTTCATTGGTTTGGATCTGTTTAATGGTATCTTGATTTCTCATAAAGTTACCAGCTTCCATTTGCTCCAATCTAATTCTGAAGGAATGATTCTCTTCAGTGAGCTTTTGAGATGATTTTTCCATCTGGTTAATTTGGCTTTTAAGGCATTCTTCTCCTCATTGCCTTTTTGAGACTCTTTTGCCATTTGAGTTAGTCTATTTTTTTAGGTGTTATTTTCTTCAGTCAGGCTGTTGACTCTCATTTCATAATTTTCTCACATCATTCTCATTTCTCTTCCCATTTTTTCCTCAACTTCTCTTATTTGGTTTTCAAATTCTTCTTAAGGTCCTATAGGCCTGTAACCAGCTAGTATTTTTCTTGGAAACTTTTGGTGCAGTTTTTGGAAACTTCTGACTTCTCTGTCTTACTCCTGTTCTATGATTTGATCCTTTTTGTCCCCAAAATAGGAATGTAAAATTGGGTTGCTCTGTTTGCTTTGCTTCCCTCATTTGCTCATGTTTCCACTCAATTACTTGACTTTAGGTTTTTTTCCCACAGTAGGGCTCTGTTGCCAGATAGGGGACCTTTGTCCCAATTCCTGGGTTTTTTCTCAGCCGACGAAGGTATTATTTGCAGGCCATCTATGAAGCCTCCACATAATGAGGCATTTCTATTGCTATTGCCACCCCCTTGACCTTTCCTTGAGTCCTTGAGGTACAGGCTCTGGGAACCCCTCTTGAACTCTAATTAAATCATCTCATTTGATGAGGCATTTGCATGAGGCAATAAGCCTTGCATTGTGGCTGAGCCCAAGCCTGTGTTACTAGTCTTCCCACCCTATGTTACTAGACTTCCATCCCTCTCTTCCCACCCTTCAGCCTATCAAAATATCAATCCACCCTTGAACTAGACTAGCCCAGCATTGTCTGTAGTCTCCAGGTGACCTCCCACCCTTAATCACTCATTGGTCTCATTAACTCCTCCTGAAGACACTCCCCAAACTCCTCTCCCAGGCCATTCCTAGATTCCTCCCACAACCTTTTGTATATAAGACCCAAAGACTCCAACTTTTGGAATAAGAACTCACTATTTGACAAAAACTACTGGGAAAACTGGAAAATAGTATGGCAGAAATTGGGCATCTTACACCGAATACCAAAATAAATTCTAAATGGGTTCATGATCTAGATATAAAGGCTGATACTGTAAGCAAATTAAAAGAGCAAAGAATAGTTTGTCTCTCAGATTTATGAAGGAGAGAAAAATTTATGACCAAACAATAGATAAAGGACATTTTAATTGTAAACTGGATAATTTTGATTACATTAAATTGAAAAGGTTTTGTATAAACAAAGCCAATGCCACCAAGATTAGAAGGGAAGCAGAAATCTGGGAAATAATTTTTTCTACCAGCATCTCTGATAAAGGTCTCATTTCTAAAATATACAGACAACCAAGTTAAGTTTATAAGGATGCAAGTCATTCCCCAATTAATAAATGGTCAATGGATAGAAATAGCCAGCTTTCTGATGAAGCCAAAGCTATCTATAGTCATATGAAAAATGCTCTAAGTCACTATTGATTAGAGAAATGCAAATCAAAACAACTTTGAGGTACCTCATCTCACCAGTCAGATTGGCTAACTTGACAAGCACGAATATGATAAATGCTGGAGAAGATGTGGGAAAATTGGAACATTAATGCACTGTTGGTGGAGGTGTGAACTGATCCAACCATTCTGGAGAGCAATTTGGAACTATGCCCAAAGAGCTATAAAAATGTGCATATCCTTTGACCCAGCAATACCACTTCTAGGACATATCCCAAAGAGATCATACAGTGGGAAAAGGAACAATATATACAAAAATATTTATAGAAGCTATTTTTGTGGTGGAAAAGAGTTGGAAATCAAGGGGATTCCCATCAATTGGAGAATAGGTAAACAAGTTGTGGTATATGAATGCAATGGAATACTATTGTGCTATAAGAAATGAGGAGCAGACAGACTTCATGATAACCTAGAGAGACTTACAGAAACTGATGCTGAGTAAGGGGAGCAGAACTAAAAGAACATTGTATACAATTATAGACACATCATATCTCTGATGACTAAATGTGATAGACTTGGCTCCTCTCAGCAATGCAAGGCTATAAGACAGCTCCAAAAGACTCATGATGGAAAGGGCTATCCACATCCAGAGAATTATGGAGTCTGAATACAGATTGAACCAAACTATTTGCTCTCTCTCTGTTTTTGTGTTTTGTTTTGTTTCTTCTTTCTAATTTTTCATACCATTGGTTACAATCCTTACTTACAACTTGATTAGTGTTTAATGTGAAGGTATTTGGAGAACTTATATTGGATTGCAAGCTGCCATAGGAGGGGAGTGGAGGGGAGACGATAGGGAGGGGGAGAAAATTTGGAACTCAAAATCTTGTGGAACTGAATGTAGAAAAGTAAAAATAAATAAATAAATTGTTTTTTAAAAGAAAGAAAGGAAGTGGAGCCACTAATTGTAGATGGCCTTCTCAAGAACTTTGCCATGAAAGGGAGAAAAGATAGAATGATAGGTAGCATGGGTGGAATTATTAATGTCCCTTTAATACCATTGTGTTTCAGACTGAACACAATACTTTAGATGAAGTTTGATGAAGGTGGGGTACAATGGGACTATCAAATCCTTATTCCTTCATTATACTCCTCTTTATGCATCCCAAGAATACATCATTCCTTTTGACTGCTTTGTCACACTTCTGATTTATATTCAATTTTAACCCATTATTTTTTTTTCCAGAACATGTGTTGTCTATACATGCCTACCCTTCATTATCCTTTTAAAATTATTTTTTCTTACTCAAGTGCACTTGCATTTGTTCATATTGAATTTCATCTTAATAGTTGCAGGTCAACACTAGCTGCAAATGTTATGATCATACTTTCTATTATCCAAGTAATTGATAGAAATGTTAAAAAGCCAAACATGGCCAAACACAGATCCCTAGGACACTGCACTGGAGACTCCCTGGCATGATGGCATAAATGTATTAATTATTACTCTTCGAGTTGGCCATTCAACATGTTCTATATCCATAAGATTTTATCTAATCTGAGTCACATATTTCCATCTTTTCCACTACAATAGTATGCGAAACTTCATCAAAAATTTTGATGAGCTATATAAATAACATTATACTCCTTTGATAGTTTGGTAATCCTGTTAAAAATGGAAATTTAGTTAGTCTGTCATAATGTCTTCTAAATGAAGCCAAGTTCTCTCTTTATAATTACTGGTCCCTTTTTTAGATGTTCAGTAATCATATTTTTAAAGGTCTGTTCCTTAATTTTTCTGGGAATAAGAATTAGGCTCCTATGCCTAAAATTTACAAACTTTGTTCTATTGTTTTCTTCCAAAATTGTTGCAATATTTATCCTTCTCCAATCCTGTGTTCCTTCTCTTGGTTTCTATGATCTTTTATGTGGTGCTCAGTTATCACACCTGCCATTCAATTAGAATGCAAGCTTATTATGAATGGAGTTGCTTCATTCTTTGAACTTGTATCCCCTGAGCTTAATATAGTACCTGGCACATGATAGATACTTAAGAAATAAGTGTTGATGAATTGATTTACTGATCTGGATCAAGTGACTTGAATTCATCAAGGGTAACTAAGGTGTTGTTTTTTTTTACTATTGTTGTCTCACTTACCCACAATAAAATTCTCATTTCTTCCCTGATCCTACATTTCTCCCTTTTAAAAGGCATTTTTTTTCTGTCCTTTGCTTCCCATACCAGGCTTATTTCCTTCAGAGTTTTAGACTTCCTGATAACATTTTTAAGTATGGTGTCACACTTGTATGGTGATGTTTTGTTATGTGGACTTGATTTTGTCTTCTGAACATTTCTCTTTAAAATATAAGTTGGTGAGTTCCATGTGCATTCACCTCAGTATCATCAGATAAATACCATTTTTCCCTCCTCAGTGAAATCAATTTAATTCTTTAATGTCTCCCATTCTTGGTCTGATTTCCCCAGAAACATTTTAACATGTGGGATCTTAACTATCTTTCCTATATAACCTTTGCAATATGCTTTCCTCAAATCTAGGGTACATGTTAAATTTTGTCCAGATTTCCCTTTCTTCCATTTCAAACCCTAGGAAACCAAGTCCTCTTTGTTAATGAAAAGCAGATCTGAAAATTTTCCCACCCAATGTTGGTTCTTCCACTTTTTGAAGTATTATGTTATCACTAAGGCAACCTACTCTTCTCTTGGCACAGAGAGGGAGTGCTGACAAATGTCTGTATAGTTGAAGTCTCCCATCTCTACTATATCATGCTCCCTGTACCAGGATTATGATATTGCCAAAACTTATAATATATTTCCTCTTCCTGTTTGGGTAGTCTGTACTTACATCCAATGAAAAAATTGTTTTCTGTTTCTCCCTTCATGGTCCTTTCTCTAAATGTTTTCCATTACACCTCCCTTCTCTAGTTCCAGGATTTTCTCACATGTATATACCTTTCTTCATATGGAATGCTATATCACTTCCTTTTTCTGAATTTCAACTTTATCTCAAACTTCAAATTTTCTTTTTGTGTCTATTTAATAATAAAAGTAATATATGATGATAAGCATTGTATATGCATATAATTTATAAACAAATTACTATGTGATCCTGGTCAAGTAATATAAAATCTCTCACCTTCAGTTTTCTTATCTATAAAATGAGGATAATTAATTATAGCACCTTTCTCACAAAGTTGTTATGAGGATCAAATTTAATTATGTAAAGTCCTTTGCAAATTTTTAAGTGTTATATAAACAGTAGTTATTATTATACTTTAACTGAAATTCACCTGCAAATTTTAAAGATTGTAGACTACTGATCTAATCAAACTCTTGTTTTATGAATGAGGAAGACCTACTCAACTATGTACTTCTGTATGCTCATTTAATATCATAACTTTGATTTTGATAGTGTCTGGGAACTGTATACAAAGACAATGCTGTAGAATTTTTGGAAGAAATGGAAAGTACTGGGAAAGGCATTCAGGAAAGAAAGCAACCCCTGCAGTGAATGGGTTGCATGACACAGTGGAGACTTTTTAGAACCCCACAGAGAGCTGTCTAATACTATGGATAATAGGACAGTGTAGTCAAAGGCATTCTGGCTTGATTTCTAGAAGTTTCAAATATTTAACTTGAGGGATAATATAATAGTTTATCAAAGTAGTTCTCTCATCAACCTGATGGGGTTACATGAATTCTTTCAGACTTCACATCTTCATATGAAGAGTGGACAAATAAGGAACTTAGAAGAAAAACTAGAGCAAAGGATATCAACAGAAATTTATGAAAGGAGAAGAAAAGGAGCTGATCAAGTGTTGAGAATGAGGGATAATCTCATGGACAGGATTAATAGCATCTCCTAGACATTAAGGATGATTTGATTTATTGATGACTTGATGTTTGGGCTGGACTTATAAAGGGAGATCAGTTGCAAAATTATGTCTTTTAATCCCTTTCCCCATTTTTTTCATTTTAATTTTTTAGATAACAGTATAGAGCCAACACAGCTAAAACACATTTGGACCCTAGGGGAGGAAGAAGGTTCTCTCCCAGGGGGCTGTATTCCTTTAAGTCTCACTAAAGTACTAGCTGCTTCAAGAAGCCTTTCCAAGTTCTTCTTTATGCTAGTCCTTCTGATATTATCTACAGTTTTTTCAGATTATATATTGTTTGTACATGATTATTTTGCATATTGTCACCCCATTTTATTGTGAGGTCCTTAAGAGCAGGGACTGGTTTTTATCTTCTTTGTATCCTCAGTACTTAGCACAGTGACTAACTTGACTTAACTTTAGGACAAAGACACATGGATATTTCATATGCGATCATCCGTGTGACCTGAAAGAACACCTAAATTCCACCTTTCTAGCAAGAGGTGAGTTTATAGCAGTACCATTCTCTTGGGGGGAAGAAAATCATGCAGTGTGCCCCCCACCCCAAAATGGGAAGAACAAGGAACTAAAGTCACAAAACAGAGGCGTAAAAGACCTGCACTTTGACCTGCTCTACTCCTATGAACTATTGGGAAAGTGTAGGTCCAGGACAAAACACCTCTCTTAGTCACATTTCCCTTTGGGGAGCTTCCAATCCTTTATGGTAGTAGCATAAGACTCAGTGTTTTTATGGATGTCAGGAATTAAAATGAGACTCACTGGGATTTTAGAGGATTTGCCTCTTTAAGAAAAGGAATTTTATTTCTTTTCCAATAACAGTCCCAAATACATTTTGGTGTTATGAGGCTGAGGGGCTATTCCCTAGGGAAAAGGTGAGATTCACTGAAAAGAGAGACTTATATCAGTTCTTTAGTTTCTACTGTGAGTCATTTATGCATTTTCCTATGGGACAAAATAAAGACTGTCCTTTACCTGGTATGCAATATTACTTTGTATTTGTGTATTGGAGCTGGGAGGTCCTTTTATCCACATTGGTGAAAACCCAGACTGAATATAAATGCAAGTTATGTCAGATCTATATAATAAGACTTCTCAGAAGTAAGATGATTCCAAGAGGTGGAGTTTGAGGGGTAACTTCCAAGATTAAACCAGTCCTTTTTAAACCCAAAGTCTAGAATGCTAGGCCACAGGTAAGATTCACATAATACTTGTTTGACCTTGGCTTTGCAATGCACAACAGCAGAAATGGGAAGCCTAACAAGTATGGTTGCATCCATAGGCTAAAATAATGATACAAAAATGGATTAAGCTTCCTGTTGTATTCTAAGATGCACTAGATTTCAAGTTCAAATGAGGAACAGAAAGAGATAAATTGATATAATCTATTAATCTCTTGACCAAAGAAATTGTGCAAGGTAAAAAGCACTTAACTTGTGGTTGTTCAGTGTTCTGTTCAATGATGTGTTATTATAGAAGATGAAGTTTGTCCAAGATGATTCCCTGTGCATTTGTAACTCTCACTAAAAGAAGATATCTATGTCAAAGGGATAAAGCTTTGAGATGATTTCATTTTATAGGTTGAAAGAAATGTCTATGTGAGACTGTCATTACTGGAGCAATTATGTTTATTTTTGTTGCTAGTATTTAGTAGCAGAGACATAATCCCTGAACAACAAACTTGTCTGATAAAGAAAACAATAATCACATGTACTGTGATCAGTAATCAACCTGTTCCTAACACATTGCCACCACAATGTGACAAATGGCTAATTGACACCTAATAAGATACAGAACTGCAGGTGCAGGAGAGGACTTTATACAAAGTGCTCCCCATAGGTCAATCTACAGTCTGCACCTGTTTTCCCCGACAGTGTGTAACTATGATGGTCAGAAACACATTCACTGAGTTATGAAAATTTATGGCTAGACAAATAGATTCATTGCTCCCCTATACAGAAGTGCTATGTTGCCTTTGAGTCCTGGCCTCTCAGAATATCTTTTCTGAAAGCTCCTCATCCAAAAATAAGGCCAGTATTTAAGTTTTACTTAAATTTAGAGCCTATTGATTGTCTTTGTCCTGTATCAGATATACAGAGATAAATGAAAGAGATAGAAAGGTACATAGATAGATAGATAGGTAAATAGATAGACAGACAGACAGACAGACAGATAGATAGATAGATAGATAGATAGATAGATAGATAGATAGATAGATAGATAGATAGATAGATAGATAGATGGACGGACGAACGGACGGACAGATAGATAGACAGACAGACAGATAGATAGACAGACAGACAGATAGATAGATAGGAAATATTTAGCTCTGGACCCAGGATAAGACAAAAATAAACTCACTGATTATCAAGACAACTAACCCTTCATGTCTTGCATTCTGTATTTTTAAGTCCTTGTGACTGTTTAATTTGCATTTCATCCTGGCTCCTGCAGTATTCACTCAGTATGTATTCATGCTTATCTGGCCAGATGGATTCTCTTCCAGGGAAGGGGAGAGAATACTACCCTTTATCCATAGAAAGAACTAGCATCCAGAGGAGTAATGTCCCAGAAAAGGCAGATGAATTCGCTGAGACAATCGTTGCTGAATTTACAAAAAAAAAAAAAAAAAAAAGAAAGAAAGAAACCTACAAGAGAGAATAAGAATTGCTGATTTTCTCTGAAATGGACTTCCCTGAGTATTTCTGTGTGAACCTGACCCACTATGCTACAGTTTTCAACATGAAGAGCCTTTCACTTTTAATCACATTGAGATATTTGCTACGGAAGATATAGGATATTGGAAGCTATTATTAATTACAATATTATTTGTTAGTATTGATTAAAAATCAGCAAAATTAGGGGTGGCCAGGTGGCTCAGCGAGTAAGAGCACTGGCTCCAGTGTCGGGATGACCTGGAGATCAAATCCGGGCTCAGATACTCAGCACCACACCCAGAAATAACTGGCCATGTAACCTTGAGCAAGTTACTTAACCCCAATTGCTTTTAAAAAAAAATCAGTAACATGCTGGGCATTGATGAGAAAAATATTTGAGACAGTCTTTGTCTGTGGACTCACAAACTAATTACAGAGGTAAAACATGGAAAATGGGAGAGGGAAGAGACAATATGGCACAGTGAAAGAGCATAGGACAGAGATGGGGGAACCTGCAGCCTTTAAGGCCACATGTGACCCTCTAGGTCCTCAAGTGCAACTCTTTGACTGAATCCAAACTTCACAGAACAGAACCCCTTAATAAAGGATTTACTTTGTAAAGCTTGGAGTCAGTCAAAAGGCCTCACCCAAGGTCACATGTGGCCTCAAGGCTACAGATTTTTAAGCTTATTAGCTGTGTGAATTGGGGTAAAGCTTCTTAAACTATAAAATTTCACTTAATCTCCCTGGATCTCAGTCTCCCCATCTGGTAGAAGTTAGTAAATAATAATAATAATAATAATAATATATACTCATATACTTTTTAAACTTTCAAAGTGACTTACAAATATGATCACATTTTATCTTCACAAAAACCTTGGAAGTTAAATGCCATAGTTATCAACCCCATTTTATACATGGGGAATCTGAGGCAGACAGAAGTTAAGCAACCTGTCCAGAGGTCACACAGCTAATAAGTTTCTTTGTTCACACTGGAACTCAGTTTACCCTGACTGACTTCAGGTTTAAAGTTCTATCTGCTATGCCATCTAGCTGCCCATTAGCACTTATTAAGTGCCTAGGATATTCCAGGCACAAAGGAGAGGACTGGAGTAAATTACCTCTAAGATCTTTTTTTAATTGCACTCAAACAGCCCTTTCACAGAGCACCTCTGATGCTATTTTTCCACATGAAGATAATAAGTAACTTGTTTCTTAGAAACTTCTGACGATATACAATAAAAGTGCTTTGTAGAGATGTTGTATACACACACACAGACACACATGCATATACACATACACACATATATACACAAGTGTTTGCTATTTTCTTTAAATGAAAAGAGACTGCCTAGCATCCCAGTATCTCGGTTTTGTAGCCAGGTGAGCACTGAGGAGAAGGGTGTGACTTTGGGGACTCAATCCAATGGTAGTTAAAACAAGAAGCTATTTGGTAACAAACATAAATTTGGATGTGGACTTTATCAAACCAACTCTATGCAGAAACTGGGCTAAGTTTGAGATTGCTCAGAGATGGAGGTAAATGAGGGAGGGTATTCCCTGAGGTGTTATGGGAAAATATTTATACTTTTTTATTTTTACATGTTGATTTAAATATCTTTTTATAAAAGCTATTGATATTAAATGATTAAATAGAACTGAAATGCTAGTGTCTGGTACCTTCTGTGTGGGGAGCATATACAATGGGAGTTTAAATCAATGGCAGTAGAGAAGAGACATCCCAACTCCTTTCAAGGATGTCCTACCATCCTGAGGTACTCTTTCTGACTGATGATACAGTGTTTATTGCTACAATATAAATTGGATCTAGAAGAAGGTCATATTGGGAGGGAAAAACATATTGCAGAGGAAATAGCCTTTATAGAGTAGATGTTAAGAAGCTAAGGAAATATTTATTTTGGGATATCTAGTCATTTCAGAATAGATTTTCTGGGAGACATTTTGAAACAGGACTTAGAGGAAAACAGGAAATTAACTGTGTAGGAATTGAGCAATTCTCTTTGACTTATTATGTTTGTCTTACCTTTTTTGTTTTGGGGAGGGATAAGTGAGGTGGAACTGGATCTGTGATTTCACAGATAGCTTAACATAATCAAGAGAGCTAGGAGGACATAAGTTTAAGTCCCATCATTGCTATATACTGCTTGTGTGACCTTGGGCAACTCATTTAATCTCTTAATATACTAGGCAATTCTCCAAGATTCTAAGTTGGAAGTCTATATTTATAGAGGGATTTTCTTATACTAAAAAATTACAGGTTTTATCTTACCTCTCTGTAAGTGGAACTAGAGTCACTGGATATATAGAATTTTCTTTATATACTATTCATCACCTTCAGGGGTGGGTAACCTGTGACCTTGATACCATATATGGCCCTCTAGGTTCTCAAGTACAGCCCTTTGACTGAATCCAATCTTCATAGAACAAATCCCCTTAATAAAGGATTTGTTCGTAAAACTTGGAGTCAGTCAAAAGACTGCACCCAAGGACCTAGAAGGCCACATGTGGCCTTGAGGCATCAGTTTCCCACCCTGAGTCCTAGCCTGTTAACCTCCTTCCTAATTGGTCTCCCTGTTTTGTCTCTCCCTTGTAAGTAATTCTACATAATTGTACATAATTGTTACATAATTCTACACATCCTACATAATTGAAATGATTCTTCTCAAGCACATATATAATCGTATCACTTGCCTAATCAAAAAACTTCAGTTGCTCCATTTTATTAATTCTAGAGGCAAATATAAACTCCTCCATATAGCATTTAAGTTCCTCAAAACCTTTTCAACCTTCAGTTACATATTAGTTTCCTTTACACACTCTACAATTCAGTCAAATTCCCATTAATAGCACTCTAGGTCCATTCTCAATGAATCAATAAACATTAATTTAGCACCTATTATATGCTAGGCACTGTGCTAGTACTGGAGATAAGAAAAGAAGCAAAAGACAGTCCTTGCCCTCAAGGAGCTTACAATCTAATGTGAGAGATAAAAATGTCTCTGTGTTTGGGTCTCTCCCATATCCTAGTTCAGATAACTGTTCAATTCAGACCACAAAGTCTGGTAACCCATGCTAATCCTTGTCTTTTTCTTGCTCTTGAAGTCTCTCCTGGGTTCATTTATCTTGGGTTACAAGTCTACTCAGGAGGGGAAATGTTTTTGTTGCACTTCCACCTTAGATTCATGAGGAATAATTCAATTTAATTTAAAGGTTTTCCCCAGAAAGGGGGGAAAGCAAAAAGGTACCCAGAGTACAAA
>NW_027185735.1:7866957-7872184 GCF_028583685.1 Petaurus breviceps papuanus
TCTCTCTCTCTCTCTCTCTCTCTCTCTCTTTCTCTCTCTCTCTCTCTCCCTCCCTCCCTCTCTCTCTCTCCCTCTCTCCCTCCCTGAATGAAAGTGGAGAGAATCACTCAACTGTTCTGTTATATCAAATATATGTTACATAGCCTCAACTGGGTCCTACCATGGCTCCCCATTCCACAACCCTCTCAGTTCTGGACCTTGACTCATAATTTACATTGAAAAATGTTGAGGCGGGCGGCTAGGTGGTGCAGTGAGTAAAGAGCCGGCCCCAGAGTCAGGAGGACCTGAGTTCAGTTCTGGCTTCAGACACTTAACACCCCCCCCACACACACACACACAAACTAGCCGTGCAACCTTGTGCAAGTTACTTAACCCCAATTGCCCTCCAAAAGGCAAAAAAAAGAAAAAAAAAGAAAAATGTTGAGGCAATTCACTAAGACTTCCCTCTTCTTCCTTCCTCCTCATCTCACATTGCTGAGATGTCTTATGTTATTATCTCTTCTTTTATCCCTGTCTCACATGAAGAGATGGGTCTTTTGCCAAGGCTAACTCCTCTATATGCACAAATTATCCTAGTTCATCCCTTTTTCTCTAATAGATTGTCCCCCCTGTCATCCCCAGTCTCTCACTAATCTTCAATCTGTCCCTGTCTACCAACTGCTTCTCTTCTACCTACAAACATGTGCATGTTTTCCCCATCTTCAGAAGGCTCTCATATGATCCTTCCACCACCCCTTATTTAGCATCCCATGTATCTTCTTCCTTCTCTGACTAAACTCCTTCAGAAGGCTATCTACAATACATGCCTTGGCTTCTTCTCCATTCACTCTCTTAATTCTACAATCTCACTCCTGATTTCATCATTCAACAGAACTCCAAAGTTACTAACGACCTCTTAATAGCGAAACTAATTGTCTTTTCTCAATGCTCATACCTCTTTGAAGTCTTTGACACTGCTTATCACCCTCTTCTCTTTAGTTTTTTGGGACACTACTTTCTCCTTTCTCTCCTCCTACCTAACTGCTCCTTCTCAGTCTCCTTTACTGGATTTTCATCCAGGTCATGCCTAGTAACCTTCCATGCCAATCATCCAACTTCTGTTTTGGACCATCTCTTCTCCTCTATGTTATTTGACGTGTGATGTTATCAGATCCCACAATTTCAATTTTCATTTCTATATACATGCTTCTCAGACATTTTTGTTCATCCTTAACCTCTCTTCTCACCTCCAGTCTTGTATTTCCAATTGCCATTAGACATTTCAAACTGGACATGCTGTAGATCTTTTAAACTCAACATGTCCAAAGTAGAATTTTCACTCCAAGCCCTCCTTGCTTCTAAATTTTACTTATTAATATCAAGGTCACCACCATCCTCCCATTCTCCCCAACTCACAACCTCAATGCAACCTTTTATTCTTCACTCACTCTTATTCCTCAAATCCAATTTATTGTCAAAACTGTCAATTTTACCTTCCTATCATATCTCACATATGTAACTTTTTCTCCTCTAACATTGACACCATCTAGTACATGCCCTTATTACTTCACACTTGATTATTGCAATGATCTCCAGATTGGTCTCTCCCACTCCAGTCAAGTGTACACTCTACTGTCAAAATGATCTTTCTTAAGCTTAGGTCAGACCATGTCACTGCTCTGCTCAAAAACTCCGGTAACACCCTATTTACATGTAGACGTACTAAACTAACTGGATGCAAGCAAGAGCAGAACTTCATGAACCATATTAAAGTAATTGGGAAATATTTATCAAAATAAATGAAAACATGATACAACATAGATAATGTTAATTTTCAGTTTTCTAAACCTAGTATGTGGCCCTCAGATATCCATTTCTATTTTACTTTGACACCACTGACCTACAGGATCAAATATAAAATTCTCTGTTTGATATTCAAAACTCTTCATAACCTGTCTTACCTTCCCATCCCTGCCACCACTTGCTCTTTGATCCAATGACATTTTTCTCTCTACTGTTGCTCAAGGAAGAAAATCTCCTGACTTCAGACATTTTCTCAGATTTCCCCCCTACCTGGCAAGCCCTCCTTCATTATCTCTGCTTCCTGGCTTCCTTGGCATCTTTTAAGTCCATAATACAGTCCTACCTCTACAAAAGCCTTTTCCCAATACATCTCTTCCCTTCTCTCTGTTAATATCTTCCTGTTTACCTTGTATGTAGCTTGTTTGTACATAGGTATTTATATGTTATCTCCTCTATTCAATTTGAGCTCCTTAAGGTCAGGGATAATCTTTTGCCTTTCTTTATTTCCCCAGTACTGCCTGACACATAGTACACATTTAATAAATGTTTAGTGACTGCTTTTTATTTGTGTGTATCTATATCGGTATATATGTGCATGTCATGTTTATAATATACACATAAATATATATACACATATTTCACAAAAATTATACACAAATATACTATATGTATACACACATATATAACTATCCTTACTACATATAATGTTTATGTGTGTATGATACAAACATGTCTAATATATATACATATATTAATATTATATATATATATATATATTAATGATACTTCAAAATCTTAAAGGGTGGGACCCATTTCCAAAAGTAGTACTTCCCCCTAATTGGTCAATTTTTTAATATCATTTTAAATATATTAATAAAGTTACCATGTAACTTTTTTTCATTTGTTCTTCCATCCATCCCTACTTCAGAGATGGTTATCAGTAGTAGTAAATACACACACAATATTATATTACATATGTAAAATAATTCTACATGAACTTCTATTTATCATTTCTTTCTCTAGATGCAGATAACACCTTCCTTTATAGGTTCTTTGAAGTTAATTTGGATATTTATTTATTTTTACAGAATACAAATCATCTTTAATACTATCCAAATTAACCTAAATACATAGGCAAATAGGAAATTTTCCAATGTATATGTGATATCACTTTAAGCATTCTCTACAATGATATTGAACATAAATAACTCAGGCCTGTCCATCCCAAGGGGACTCTCATCCATGTTCTCTCAAAAGTTCACTCCAGTGGATCAACTCCATGTTAGGAAGGCCTTCTACTCTCCCCTCTACTATGGGGATGCTAGAAAAGTGCTCTATCTATTCACTCATCATCCTTCCTCTTGCCACCTGATGAGGCCATTTTCAGTCCTCCAATTCCTTGATACCATCCTTTACTCTTGCTCTTCTTCAGAGTCTTCATTGACTATACACTGTTACATGCTCAGTAGCTAATGTGCTTTTTCATTGCCCTCTGTGTGATGCTCCTCTTTTTTAAATTAATGTATTTACTTTTAGTTTTAAACACTTATTTTCATGAGATCTTGAGTTCCAAATTTTCTCCCCATCTTTCTCTCCCCACCCAACCCAAGATGGCAAGCATTCTGATTATACCTACCCCAGTTTGCCCTCCCTTCTATCACCCCATCCCCCTTCTTTTATCCCCTTCTCCCTTACTTTCTTAAAGGGCAAGACAGATTTCTAGACCTCATTCCCTGTATATTTTATTTCCCAGTTGCATGTAAAACCAATTTTTAACACTTTTTTTTAATTTTGAGTTCCAAATGCTCTCTCTTCTTCTCTCCCCATCCACTCTCATTGAGAAAGCAAGCAATTCACTCTAGGTTATACATGTGTAGTTATGCAAAACACTTTCATAATAGTCATGTTGTGACTCCATCCTATTGCATTCCCCATTTATTCTATTTTGTCCTTTGACCCTGTGCTTTTTTCAAAATGGTTTGCTTCTGATTACACCCACCCCCAATCTGTGCTCCCTTCTATCATCCCCCCTCTTATCCACTTCCTCCCTACTTTTCTATAGGGTAAGATACCCAATTGAGTGTGTATGCTATTCCCTCCTTAAACCAAATATGATGAAAGTAAGATTCCCTCATTTCCTCTCACCTCCCCCCTCTTCCCCTACATTGTGAAATCTTTTTCCTGCCTCTTTTATGTGAGATAATTTACCCCCATTATATCTCTTCCCTTCTCCTCCCAATATATTCCTCTATCTTCCCTTAATTTGACTTTTTAGATATCATCCATCCATATTCAACTCACCCTGTGCCCTCTGTATGTGTATATATATATATATATATATATATACACACACACATATATATGCACATACACATATAGACATGTATATATATACAAACACATATATAGACATACACACATATCTATATCTATATCTATATCTATTTATAGATATAGCAATAGATAAAGATTTCTAGATATAGAGGTAGAGATATAGATAGAGGTATATCCCCTCCAACCATCCTAATACTGAGAAATAGTGAGAAAGGTCTCATGGGTTGCAAATACCTTCTTACTATGGAAGAATGTGAAGAGTTCAAATTTAGTAAGACCCTTATGATTTCTCTTTCCTGTTTACCTTTTCATGCTTTTCTTGATTTTTGTACTTGAAAATCATATTTTCTATTCAGCTTTTGTCTTTTCATCAAGAATGCTTGAAAGTCCTTTATTTCATTGAATTTCCATTTTTCCCCTCAATTGTTATGCTTAGTTTTTCTGGGTAGGTGATTCTTGGTTTTAATCCTAGCTCCTCTGACCTCCAGAATACCATATTCTAAACCCTCTGATCCCTGAATGTAGAAGCTGCTAAATTTTGTGTTATCCTGATTGTGTTTCCACAATACTCAAATTGTTTCTTTATGACAGCTTGCAATATTTTCTACTTGACCTGAGAACTCTGGAATTTGGCTACAATATTCCTAGGAGTTTTTCTTTTGAGATCACTTTCAAGAGGTTATCAGTCAACCTTTACAATTTCTATTTTCCCCTCTGGTTCTAGAATATCAGGGAGATTTTTCTTGATAATTTCTTGAAAAATGATATCTAGGCTTTTATTTTCAATGACTTTCAGGTAGTCCAATAACTTTTAAATTCTCTCTCCTGGATCTATTTTTCAGGTCAGTGATTTTTCCAATGAGATATTTCACATTGTCTTCTATTTTTTCATTTTTTTGGTTCTGTTTTATAATTTATTGATTTCTCATAAAGTCATTGGCTTCCATTTGTAACATCCTAATTTTGAAGGAATTATTTCCTTCATTAAGCTTTTGGATCTCCTTTTCCATTTGAAAAATTTTGCTTTTAAAGGCATTCTTCTCCTCATTGACTTTTTGGATCTTTTTTGTCATTTGTGTTAGTCTATTTTTTAAGATGTTATTTTCTTCAG
>NW_027185735.1:7872194-7878077 GCF_028583685.1 Petaurus breviceps papuanus
GTTGACTCATTTTTTTATGATTTTTTAGAATAACTTATTTCTCTTCCTAATTTTTCCTCTACTTCTTTTACTAGATTTTCAAAATCATTTTGAGATCTTCCATGGCCTGAGACCCATTCATATTTTTCTTGGAAGCTTTGGATGTAGGAGCTTTGACTTTGTTGTCTTCTTCTGGTTGTGTTTCTTGATTTTCTTTGTCACCAAAGATTCTATGTTCTGAGGTTTATTTTGCACTTTTTGGTCATTTTTCCAGTCAAATACTTGACTTTCTAATTCTTTGTCAAGGTAGGACTCTGATTCCAGTAGTGATTGGTATGGTGGTGGTTGTACTTTCCCAAGCTTCAGGGATTTTGCACAGCTGTTTTCAGAGATATTTCTGGGGACTTGTAAATTCTCAGTTCTTCCAAGGTGTTATGATCAAACGAGAGGTGTTCACTCCTTTCCTGGCCTGTGCTTTGGTCTATGAGTGACCACAAGCACTTTTTTATGCCTTGTAACTGAGGAGGATTCTTCTCCACCACAGCCACAAGCTCTCCTGCACCAGTGCTCTTCCTCATGCCAGGACTACCACCCAGGACTGCAACCCAGGGCAAAGCAAAATAATCCTGCCTCAGCACCGGTAAAGACATCCCTGCAATCACCCTCTGATCAGCATTTGATCCCCACACCATCTGTGGGCCAGGAATTCTCAAAGCAGCCACTGCTGCTGCTGTCACTGTTGCCAATGACACCTCTACATACTGGGGCTGGAGTCAGACTGTACTCCTCTCTCACCCAGGTCCAGCAGAGTTTTCTCACTGACCTTCTATGCTGTCTTTGGTGTTTGTGGGTCAAAACGTCTGGAAACCACCACAGATGCCAGTGATTCAGTCTCCTGAGGCCTGCTCAGGCCCTGTCTATGCCAGAATGACACATGCTGACTGTGCTCTGCTCCCAGCTTGATGTGATAGACCCTTCCTATTGACCTTCCAAGCTGTCTTCAGTGGGAGATTTGTTCACTCTATCATTTTGTGGATTCTGCAGCTCTAAAATTTGTTTAGAGTCATTTTACAGGTATTTGGAGGGGTATGTGGGAGAGTTCAGGTAAGTCCCTGCTTTTACTCTACGCTCTTGGCTCCATACCTCCTAATTTGGGTATTTATAATAGTCAAAATTACTTAGGCACTCAAAGTTGTTCTTAAAACAGTTTTGCTATTACTGTACACAATGTTCTCTTGGTTCTGCTTATTTCACTTTTCATTATTTTGTGCAACTCTATCCTTGTTTTTCTAAGATCATCAAGCTCATAATTTCTCATAACATAGTACTATTTTATCACAATCATATCCCACAACTTGTTCAGGTATTCCCCAATTGATGAATGTCCCTTCAATTTTCAGTTCTTTGCCACTGTATGTAAGGAAGATTTTGTTATCCTTTCTAGAGTTTAGCTTCTCAGAATCCATGGCCATGACAATGTCCAGTTTCTAGGTGTTAGATAATAACTCCCAGAATAGCCCCAAGGATCCTAGATAGTAAATGCTAGAATCCTAGTTATATGCAGTCCTACTGAGGCTGCTCTGTGATATATGGGGGTGACAAAACTGTTATTTACTATGCTTGCACAGAATGATGATATTCCTAAAGTTGCTCTGTAAGCATAATGTTTGCAAGATGCCTTCTTTGTCTGTTGCCCTATAAAATAACTGGGCACTTGTCAGTGAGTAGGGGAAATAATGGGGAACTTATAGGGTAATCTGTGTGTGCTGTGACCAACCCCCATCAAGGTTTGAAGGGATTTAGGGGAGTGCCCAAGCTATGTGTGTGTCAACTGACCCCATCAAGACTTAGGCGTAGTTCCTCCCCCCTTCTCACTGGCCCCTGTGAGAAGGGTTGTTAGGGATTGCTATGGGAGCTAGTGCTTCCATTATCAGCAACTTCCTTTGAGAAGACTAGACTAGAATAAAGCTGATCATTGACCCCTCCAAAAGTATCTGCCTGTCTGATCAGATCAAGAGTGAACCTGTTAGAGTCTGGAGTCTGAAAACTCCAGTGCCTCCAGTGTGTTGTCTGTGAAACAGCCACCACAAAGAGAGTTGCTATAAGAATTTTATTTCATTTTATTTTTAAAGCAACAGGGGTTAAGTAACTTGCTCAAGGTTACACGGCGAGTTATTTCTGGGTGTGGTGCGAAGTATCAGAGCCTGGATTCGATTCCAGGTCATCCCGACTCTGTAGGCGGTGCTCTTACTCACTGAGCCACCTGGCTGCCCCTAAGCAATTGGGGTTAAGTAACTTGCTCAAGGTTACACGGACAGGTGTTTCTGGGTGGGTGCTAAGTGTCTGAGCTCAGATTCGATCCCAGGTCATCCCGACTCTGGGGCCGGTGCTCTTACTCGCTGTGCTACCTGGTCACCACTGCTATAAGTATTTTAGAACATATAGGATCTTTTCCTTTTTCCTTAAGAATCTTTGGAACTAGGCCTAGTAGTGCTGTTGCTGGGTCAAAGGACAGTTTAATAATTCTTTTTGGCATTATTCCAGATTGTTCTCCAAATTAGTTGGATCCATTCATAATTCTACCAATAGTGAATTAGTCTCTCAATTTTTCCACATTCTATCGAACATTTGTCACTTTACCCCTCTATTATTTTATCCAATCTGATATCTTGAGGTTGTTTTAATAATACTTCTGTATTAATAATGATTTAGAGCATTTTCCACATGACTATCAGTAGCTTTGATTCCATTTTACAGATGAAGAAACTGAGGCCCAAAAAGATGAAATGACTTGCCCAAAGTGACATAGGTAGTAAAGGGCAGAGTTCAAGCTCAAGTCCCATATGTCCAAATTCAGTGCTCTAAGTCAAATACTTTTCCATTTCCCCATGTTGAAGTGTATTCTTGTTTATTCAAAGTACATAATTTTAACTAGAAAAAATCCCTTGTCTTGACAACATAATATGAATACATGCAGATTTCAAGATGTTTCCATTTATTGTTTCATGCTATATGCCGCTAAAGTTTTTGTACAAAGCGATCATATTAGTCTTTCTATCAATAACAGAACTCATGAATTCCAATAAGAAATATAAAGAATGTATTTTTTTGGATCTGGGCTTTTTAGCTTGTATTTCTGTATATCCATTACTTAAATTGTCTTTATTGTCCTTGTTTGTACAAATTTCAATTGTTCTGGTGAATTTTCCTTCCAAGTTATATATTTATTTATCACAAAAAGATATTATATCATGGTTTTTAGAAATTCAAAATAATAAAAATTTAAGGCAATTAAATTTGTTTAATTACTGAAAAACTGAATTCTGCATAATTAGAATAATCATGTTTATCACCAAAAAAATTAAAAAGAAAGAAATGCATCTCCTTTTTTTGGCAGAAGTGAGGGGTTAGAAAAGTTAAATATTATATAACTTTCAGATGTGGTCAACGTGTTACTTGATACTGTCATTTGTTTTTGTTGCTGTTGTTTTTATCTTTTTAAATCTTAGCTACCAGGAATTACTTAATGGGAAGAAGGTGGGAAAGGAATATACTCAGAAATGAATGCAGTATAAAACAAAAAAAAATATCAATAAAAATTGATAGATAGTTTTAAGTGCTGAAAATTTGAAACTACTAATTATAATTCTGAGTTATTTTTAAGTTAGAGATTTAAAAACAAACTCATTTTATTATGCTTTGCAGAATGAATTACACCAAAAAAAAAAAAACCACAAGAGGCTTTTTAACCTCCACATAAACATTGTTTAACTTTGAGTTTGCTGACTTTAAATTTGAGTGAAGCAACCAGCTTAACAGCATAACTTCTCTGTCCTGAGCCTATGCCAACTGACAGTGACAGTGGGAGATCATGCCTGTGTGGAAATCTGACATGTATCAACTCAAATTTGACCTTGTTTGAGATACTGTATTAAGTAATTGCTGTGCTTCATTCACTGTCAATTGGAGTAAATTTGTGTTACTCTTGCTTTTGTTGATTTTTATTTATACTTTGTTTTCATTTTAAAAAGGAATGCATTTATGAGAGACTGTACTCAAAAATAGCCGATAATTTTGGCCATTGCTTCATATATCCTGTGAGAGAGTCTCATGCCTCCTCCCCACAGTTTGGAAAACTCTGGCTTTATACAGCTCTTCAATTTTAACAGCATAAGTGAAATCATCCAAGTATATGGCCTCAATAGTAATATGGCTTTTAAAATAGTTAAACCCTTCTCCTCCATATCCCTTGTCATTAACTGGTAAATCACTAATTTATTTCCTATTAGAATTTATATAGTTTGCAGCAATTAAGAAGAAAGGAGTAATTGCTGACAAACCCAGGGCACTATTTAAATCACTTCCTTGTTGACAACATATTTCTCTTTCCTCAAACTGAATGTCACTGCAATCTGATGTGTGCAGAACCCTTGTGGACTCATCGTTCGAATGTGCTGCACCTGTCACCTGTGTGCTAGCATTCTGCTAAGGATCAATTTACATAACCTCATTTAATGGTTCATAAATCATACCCATTAAGCCCGGCTAACAGGAACCAAGGGTTCTAATTTATGCTGCCTTTCATAGCAGAAAATTGGGAGGCTGGAGCCTGTGGATAAAGAACCCAGGTCTTGCCTTTGATTGTTGATTGTGATGGTAAATGTATGGATGATGAGAACAGATTTTCACTTTATTGATTTCCTGCCAAAGCACAGCATGCTTTATTGTGAAAGGGGGCCTTTTGGCAGCAGTGCTAAAAGTGGCAGTTGTTAAGGAACCCTTTGCCAAGATGATGTCTAAGACAATACAGAGTGGTAAATACTAAAATAATATCAAGCTGAAATAGTATTCTTTTTTCTTTAAAGGAACATCTAACTTTTCCTAAATTCAGGGATCTTTTCTTTATACCTCTCTAATGCATGGAAAGTCAAGGAGTTAGAACATAATTCTTAAAAATAAAAGAAATAGAATATCTATTTTTAAAAATAATCTGCAGAATAATGCAGATGTCTAGAATCTTCCACATAATGACATTTCAGTCAGAGTTGTAATACTGGGCCAAGTTTGCACTCTTCTCTATTCCTCACTGTACATTTTTTGGTGGAACTTCAAGAAACACCATTTTGTCTATATTTAATTTTCCTCCTTTATGTTAGGACACTGCATTTAGCTATATATAGTTCTGCACAAAAATGTAACATATAAAAGGTCATCTTTGCACAAGTGCTTGGGTTAGATTTCAAAATAGCTAAAGTCTTCCTAAGATCATTTTCTGAGATGAAAAGCATTTCTTAAGTTTCACTGAAGCATATTGATTTCCTTCCCTTATTGCAGCCTTGCCCTGTCATGGTTCATGTATATTCACATTTCAGCTTAGCCTAAAAAAATTAATTGTGATTTTTTTTCTCATAAAAGTGAATAAATTTTAAAAAATAATTTCATGCATGTCTATTTTCTAAAGTAAATTTAATCATAATGCTTCAACTTTTATTTCAGGTTTGTGAACACGTCTATAGATGTTAAAGATGAACAGATTTCCTTTTTCGTTGCACCTAAATTGAAAGGAATAAATGTAGTATTTTCTAAAACCTGACATATAAAATATTAGTTAAAAGTAGGTGAGTAAAACATAAGTGAGGAGATCAGGAAATAAATGATAATCCTGGTCCAGACACATGAAATAGTAGCAGTCAGAACAGAATTTCACTTCTCTATTAATCAATACACAGGAATTAAAATAAGGACTTACTGTGTGATAGGTGTTAGGTACTGGGGATACAAAAATGCAAAAAACTGTCATAGAGAAGATCATATTCTAAGAAGGAAGAGAACAAGCAGATAGCTAGGAATGAACAAGATATATATATATATATATATATATATATATATATATATATATATATA
>NW_027185735.1:7878087-7884939 GCF_028583685.1 Petaurus breviceps papuanus
ATATATATATATATATATATATATATATATATATATATATATATATAGAGAGAGAGAGAGAGAGAGAGAGAGAGAGAGAATATATGTATGAATACATATAGTTGTGTGTATATATGTATGCTCATGTAGGTGTTTGTATTTATATATGTGTGAATACATTTATACATACATAAGTTTATATGTATATATGCAGAAGGTAGGATTCAGAATGAGTCTTGAAGGCCACCTGGAAGACTAAGTGGTATGGATGAGGAGGAAAAGCAATCCAGACCTGGGAACAGTCAATGCAAAGGAAAAGAGAATGGACAGGGATTGTCACATTAACAGAACAGCAATTAGATTAATGTTAGTGGGTCATAGAAATGGTAAAAAAGAGCAAAAGTATAAGATGACTAGAAACATAGGAAGGAAACATGTTATGAAGAAGAAATGACAAGTGGAAGGCTTTATATTTAATCAGAAAAGTGATAGGGAGCCACTGGAATTTATTTGAAAGGGGAAAATGACATCAACAAACCTCACATTTAGGAAAATCCCTTCAACAGCTGAGAAGTGGAAGTATTATTGTGAAGAGATGAGGTGGGGATAACCATGAAAGTAAATAAAATAAAATAAATGGGGGCAAGTAGATGGCACAGTGAATAGAGCACTGGCCCTGGAGTCAGGAAGACCTGAGTTCAAATCCAACCTCAGACACTTGACACACTTACTAGCTGTGTGACCTTGGACAAGTCACTTTATCCCAATTGCCTTACATTCCTCCCTCCAAAAATAAATTAGCCTAGAGCTTAGGAGAGAGACTAGGGTCAGACATATGTCTGAGGATCATCTACTTAGAGATGATAATTGAACCACTTGAAGCTGATGATATCACCAAGTGAGGTCAAATAGAGAAGATGTTCAATAGAAAAGGGCCCAGGACAAAACTTTGGGTGTCACTTAAGCTTAGAGAGTATGCCATAGATAAAGAACCAGAAAATAAGACTAAGAAGTACAGTTATCCCTTCCACATCTCAGGGGTCAAGGATGTGGTGCTTTTGTGATCTGAAAAATTAGAGAAAAATTTTTTGGCCTTCCCTTCATACCAAAGAAGAAGTCTGATTTTTTTTTCTTTTTCTTTTATGAGGTTTATACAGTAAATCATTGTAAAAATTTGAGGTAAGTATTTGGTCATAGCATCCTAGTTATCTGCTGGCCTTAACATGTCATCTGCAGCTTCTTGAAAACTTTAAAAAAAATTCTATTGCTTTCTCTTGGGAAGACTAGTAGCAGCAGTAGCAAAAAGCAGAGGGGAGGGCCCAATGACATGAGGTGGTGTGTGTCAAGGCCTGGTCAATGTGGCAGCAAGTTGATCCACCAACTGCAAGGGCCATTCCTAGGCCTATCCCTGCAGGGCTAGGATCAGATGGAGCTGGGTAAGAGAAAAATGCAGGGCCCAGAGCGGGGGCAGCAGCTACTCCTAGAACTACCAACCCACAGCCTGGAAATTTACAAAGCACCTATCTAAACTTCCAGGGACAAGGATGACAGAGTGAACTCTGCCTGATCCAATCCCCTCCCCTATTCTGACCCTAAAAACACAGTCACTTTTGCCCCAGAGCAAAATTTTAAACAGTAAAGGCTTGGGAACACTAGAGGAAGGGCATGGCTAAGGTCCTAAGTCAAAATGGGTAAAAAAAAAAACAAAAACAGACTGCAAAGACAAAGACTCTAGAATTCTATTATTGTGATCAGGAGGAACCAAATTCAGAAGGAAACAGTATTGACTCCACACCCACAGCTGAAGCCTCAACAGTGAATATGAACTGGTCTCAAGCACCGAAAGCATTCTTAGATGAGCTCAAAAAGAACTTTGAAAACCAAATTAGAGAGGTAGGAGATAAAATGAATAATACTTTTTAAATCAAAATTGCAAAATTAGAAAACATTACAATGAAAAAAACCAGCTCCTTAAAAAGAAAAATGTGTGAACTAAAAATGATTTCTGAACATATGGAAAAGGAGCTTCAAAAACTACCTGAGGAAAATAACTCACTAAAAACTAGAATCAACCAAATTGAAGGTGATGACTCTATGAGGCACCAAGAATCAGCCAAACAAATAATCAATAATGAAAAACCAGAAAAAGAAGTAAAATATCTCAATGGAAGAATAACTGACCTGGAAAAGAGATCCAGGAGAGATAATCTGAGAATTATTGGTCTACCAGAAAATCATGATGAAAAAATGAGCCTGGACAATGTCATCCAAGAGCTCATCAAGGAAAACTACCCTGGCATCCTAGAACCAGAGGGTAAAATAGAAATTGAGAGAATCTACCGGATACCTCCTGAAAGAGATCCCAAATAGAAAAGTCCATGAAATGTTGTAGCCAAATTCCAGAACTACCAGGTAAAAGAGAAAACACTACAAGCAGCCAGAAAGAAACAATTCAAATATCACAAAACTGCAGTGAGGATTGCACAGGATCTGACTGCTTCTACACTGAAAGATTGGGGCTGGAATGTGATATTTTTCAAGGCAAAAGAGCTCAGATTACAGCCCAGGCTCAGCAATCCAGTGAAACTGAGCATAATCTTCCAGGCAAGGAGATGGTCATTCAATGATATAACAGACTTCCAGACCTTCCTGATGAAAAAGCCAGGGCTCAATGGAAAATTCAACCTCTAATTACAAGACTCAAGAGAGACATAGACAGGTAAATAGGGAAAACACACATACAAACTCACACACACACACACACACACACACACAACTTGTTATTTAATAAGAGCAAACTGTTTACAGCCCTGTGTGGGAAGCTGATACCTGATAATATTGAGAATTCTATACTTAGGTGACATCTAAAGGGGATATAGATAAATAGAGGGTATGGGTATAAATTACACAAAATGATGATTAAAAAAAAAACCTTATTAAGGGCTGCAAAGGGACTGCAATGGAAGAAGAGGAAATAATGAAGCAAAAAAGGGTAAATTATGCCACACAAATAGGCATAAAAACATTATACTAGAGGGAAAGAAGTGAGAGAGATGAACATTACATGTGCTTTGCCCTCATTTGTTCTGGTGTAAGGAGGGAATAAAATAATCAGTTAAGTTTTGGACTCTATCAAGAAGAGACATAAAACCTATCATAATAGAGGGAAAGGGGAGGGAGAGGTACATTGCATGATATCTATTCTCGTCAATCTTAGTTCAAGGAAGAAATAACATATGACATTAAGTATAAACATCTATCATGCCCTAAGGCAGTAGGAATGGGGAAGGGCTAAGAAAAGAGGGGGGGGGCGGAGTGGATAGAAGGGAGGGAAGAAGAATTAAGGGGGAAGGGTAGAAAAAGGGAGGGGGGCTGATAAGGAGGGAATACTGAGGTAGGTGGTAATCAAAAGGAAAACTCTTAAGGAGGGAAAGGGAAAAGGAGAAAAACAAAAGCATAAAAAGGGGAGGAAATAGAATGGAGGGAAAAATATAGATAGTAATCATAACTGTGAATGGGATGAACTCTCCCATAAAATGGAGGTGTATAGCAGAATGGATTGAAGACCATCATCCTGCAATATGCTGTTTACAAGAAACACATGTGAAACAAGGGGATACATACAGGGTAAAGATAAAAGGCTGAACAAAAATATATCATGCCTCAGCCAAACTAAAGAAAACAGGGGTAGCAATCCTTATGTCAGACAAAGCAAAAGCAAAAAATAGATCTAATTAAAAGACATTAGGAAGGAAACTATATCCTGCTAAAAGGCACCATTGAAAATGAATCAAGATCATTACTAACCATTTATGCAACAAGCAGTACAACATCCAAATTCCTAAAGGAGAAGTTAAGGGAGTTAGAGGAAGAAATAGATAGCAAAACTATAGTAGTGGGGAACTTCAATTTCCCCCTCTATGAACTTGATAAATCTAACCTTAAAATAAACAACAAAGAACTTAAGGAGGTAAAAAGAATCTTAGCAAAGATAGATATGGAGAAAATTGAATGGGGATATAAAGGAATATATCTTCTTCTCAGTGCTACATGACACATACACAAAATTTGACCATGTACTAGGGCATAAAACCTCACAATTAAGTACAGAAAGGCAGAAATATTAAACGCATACTTCTCAAATCATGACTCGTTAAAAATTGTATGTAATAAGGGGCCATGGAAGGAGAGACTAAAAACTAATTGGAAATTAAATAACTTAATTCTAAAGAATGACTGAGTCAAATAAGAAATTATGGAAACAATGAGGAACTTCATTCAAGAGAATGACAATAATGAGACAACATACCAAAACTTGTGGGGTAGTGCAAAAACAGTTCTTAGGGGAAATTTCATATCCCTGAATGCATACATAAATAAAATAGAGAAAATAGAGCTCAATAAATTGGGCATGCAACTGAAAAAGCTAGAAAAAGAACAAATTGAAAATCCCCAATTAAATACTAAATTAGAAATAATGAAAACTAAAGGATAGATTAATAAAGTTGAATTTAAGAAAACTTTTGAATTAATAAATAAAACTAAGAGCTGGCTTTATGAAAAAAAAACAATAAAATTGATAGACCTTTAGTCAATATGATAAAAAAAAAGATAGAAGAAAACCAAATTACAAGTATCAAAAATGAAAAGGGTGAATCTACCTCCAATGAACAGGAAATTAAAACAATAATTAGAAATTATTTGGCCCAATTGTATGCCCATAAATTTGACAATCTTAGTGAAATGAATGAATAACTACAAAAATATAAATTGCCCAGACTAACCAAAGAGGAATTAAACTACTTAAATAACCCTATGTCAGAAAAAGAAATTGAACAAGCCACCAATGAACACCCTACGAAAAAATCTCCAGGGCCAGACAGATTTACTAGTGAATTGTACCAAACATTTAAAGAACAATTAATTCCAATACTTTACAAACTATTTGGGAAAATTGGAGAAGGAGTCCTACCAAATTCTTTTTATGACACAAATATGGTACTAATATTTAAATCAGGAAGATACAAAACAGAGAAAGAAAATTACAGACCAATTTCCCTTATGAATATAGATGCAAAAATTCTAAAGGAAATATTAGCAAAAAGACTACAGCAACTTATCATGAGAATAATACACTTTGATCAGGTAGGATTTATTCCAGAAATGCAAGGGTGGTTCAATATCAGGAAAACTATCAGTATAATTGATCAGATCAACAACAAAACTAGCAGAAACCATACAACACCCATTCTTATTAAAACCACTAGAAAGTATAGGAATTAATGGAGTCTTCCTTAAAATAATAAGCATCATCTATCTAAAACCATCAGCAAGTATTATATATAATGGAGATAAGCTAGAGGCATTTCCAATAAGATCAGGGATGAAACAAGGATGTCCACCATCACCCCCCTTATTCAATCTGGTACTAAAAATGTTAGCAGTAGCAATAAGAAAAGAAAAAGAATTTGAGGAATGTAATTAGGCAAAGAAGAGGCTAAGCTATCACTCTACAGATGATAGGATGACATACTTAGAGAGTCCTAGAGAATGAAGTAAAAAACTACTTGATAACAATAAATAAATTTGGCAATGTTGGAAGATATAAAATAAATCCACATAAGTCCTCGACATTCCTATATATCTCTAATGAAATCCAACAGCAAGAGATAGAGAGATCCCATTTAAAGTTATTGTAGACATTATAAAATATTTGGGAATCTACCTGTCAAAACAAACCCAGGACTTATATGAACACAATTACAAAACACTTTTCACAGAAATAAAGTCAGATCTAACTAATTGGAAAAACATAAATTATTCATGGCTGGGCTGAGCTAATATAATAAAATGATAATTTTACCTAAATTAAACAACATATTAATGCCATACCAATCAATCTATCAAAAAATTACTTTATAGAGCTAGAAAAAAATAGTAGCAAAATTCGTTTGGACGAACAAAAAGTCCAGAATATCACAGCAATCAATGAAAAGAAATGCCAGGGAATGTGGCTTAGCCATACCAGATTTTAATCTGTATTATAAAGCAGCAATCATTAAAACTACTTGGTACTGGCTGTGGAATAGAGTAGTGGATCAATGGAATAGATTGGGTACAGAAGACTCAGCAGCTAATGACTATAGCAATCTACTGTTTTATAAACCCAAAGACCCCAGTTTCTGGGATAAGAATGCACTATTTGACAAAACTGCTTGGAAAACTGGAACATAGTATGGGAGAAATTGGGCATAGACCAATATCTAAAACCATACACCAAAGTAAAGTTGAAATGGGTGCATGATCTAGTTATAAAGGTGGATATTGTAAGCAATCTGGGAGACCTAGGAATAGTTTACCTGGCAGATCTATGGAGAGGAGAAGATTTCATGATGAAACAGAGGAGGCCTTGACCCATTTGTCTACTTTCCTTATTTCAATGGAGTAATGAAATCGTTCTTATTATAACTACAGTTTGTTCTTTGGTTTTATTTATTATTATCTTATTTTATATCAGACTTAACTGAGGTTGTGATAACCTATGTGATCCCTCTGGTATTTTACCAATTTACAGTGGTTGCACTGTTACTCTGTGTCACTCTGTGACTCTTTCATCATGTGATTTCAGAGTTGACACTTTCATCATAATATTTATCCATCCTAATCTCTGCTAACCCCTTTTCCTTTTGTCTTCAGTATCTCCCAACATCATGTTCTTTTCCAATGAGTCCCATCATCTCATTATTTGGCCAAAGAACTTAAGCTTCAGTATTTTATCTTCCAGTGAATTGCCTGAATTAATTTCTTTAAATATTGACTCATTTGATCTCCTGTATGTCCAAGGGACTCTCAAAAGTCTCCAGCACCACAATT
>NW_027185735.1:7884949-7917096 GCF_028583685.1 Petaurus breviceps papuanus
TTTTTTTTTTTTTGAGTTAGGACTCCTGCTGAGGACTGCCAGGGGCCGGAGCTGCTGGGAGCACTCTTCCAGGACGCTGGGTGGTTGCTGTGAGTGGGGAGAGGAGGACCTTTGCCTGAGGTAGCCTGTTCTGTTTTAAAGGCTTGAGAATGTGGGTGCTTTCTACTTTATCTACCTGTGCCAATATCATAACTACTCTGATGGCTTTCACTTTCTGGTTTTGGGACTCAGTCTTTTGGTATCTTAATAAATTTTCTAGTTTATTTCCCCAAATGGCAAACCTGACGTATTTTGTGATGGATAATTATATCAGCATATTTGTCATCTCTATAGGCATTGTGAATATGGCATTGCTGATACATTTGGCGACGAGGATGGGATCACAAAATGTCAGGCCTCTATTTGGAAGCAGTGGGGCTTTAGAGGGAGAAATGGCTATTCCAGGATGGGAGGATTTGCCTTATTCCTCTCTAGCCAGAGAATGGGCTAAAAGCACAGGGCCCTGTGAAAACTGGGAACCAAGGCTAAAAGAGGGAGAACCTGGAGATTTGGAAAGATGTTTGAAAGCAATACCCATAGAACCAGGCAAAGAACTGGCAGGAGTGTGCAGGAGAGGCTGGGTGCTGCTAACAAGTTATCGCCTTATGTGTAAAAGTAGGGATAAGCTGCTGAAGGAAAGAGCTCGGATGGCTAGGGAGTCAGCTGGTTTGCCTGAGGATTCTTCTGTGTCACAGCACTCAGAAGAGCAAACTGGAGGGACTCATGTGGTGGTCCAGGAGCAAGCTACTGTTCATGTAACTAAAAGGAAGCAAAAAACTAGCAGAACGAATGTGCATGCAGCTTTTGTACAGGCTGGGCAGAGTTGCCCTGACAGCTTCCAGGAGAATGTGTGTGAGGAGAATGGAGCAAGGTTAGATGAGGAGTCTTCTAATGTAGAAGCTCTCCCCATACGAAGAAGAAGACAGGAGAGCCACCGAGGCAAAACAGAGTCCAGGGAGATAATTGAGGATTTCACTCAACAGGAGATCACTGATATATTGAGTAGATTTACCCAAAGAATGGGGGAGTCTTTAGTGTCTTGGATAGTAAGAATCACTGATGAAGGCGCCGGAGGAATAACACTGGACAGTGAGGACTGTTTAAAATTCATAAGTATCAGTCAGAATCCTTTTGTACACCAGGCTTTTAGGGATCACCATATGCAAGGAGGAAATAACAAAACGAATCTTCTAGCTTTAGCTGCAGAAGGTTGCAAAAAGCAATATCCAACTGAATCTATGTGGCCTAGGGGAGACAGACCCTGGTACTCACTTAGAGACTGTATGAGAAAACTAAAGGAGGAGGTAATGAAAACTGCTATCCTGATTGGAGATGCAAATGCATATTATGATACCCCCCTAGGAGTTCCTCATAGAAATATCATAGTGAAGACAGCTCCTCCTGCATATAAGCACCTAATTCTGACTCTGTTAATTGGAGAAATAGGGCACCCTCTTTCAGAGGTGCTGGATAAGATTTCACAATTAAGCGATTTAGGGGAATGGGAAAAAGACAAATTGCCTCGAGAGAGAAGAGTAAACAGCCAGAGGATTCAGAGACAAAATAGACCAACAAGAACGGAACTGTTTACTGCTCTATTAAGAGCTGGGGTGGACTTCAGAAGAATAGATGGTATTCCAACTGAAGAGCTGCATAAGCTGTACCAAGAAAAGGTACTTAGCATTAGAATGAACAGGGAAGCAGGAACCACCCCTGCAGGTATTTCTGAATCTGAATCTTTGTATCCAAGTTTGCCCCACCTTCAGGGGGAATAGGAGATAGGCCAAGCCCCAGCCCAGATAAAAGAAATATGCAGAAGAGATTGCAGACCCCATATTGGTTTAACAATATATTGGAAGAATGGATCAACTACTGTGACTAGGGCACTGATTGACACTGGGGCTGAGGCCACACTTATCTATGGAAACCCTGATAAGTTTAAACATGGAACTCCTATTACCATCACAGGTCTAGGAGGCACTGAAATATCAGCCACACAGGTTAAAATAACAATGAAAATTGGGCAGTTACCTAAGAAGGAATATGCTGTGGTTGTTGTACCCATTCCTGAATACATCATTGGAATAGATGTATTGAGAGGCATGACTCTGAATTTACCTGAAGGAAGATACCAATTTGCTGTGAGGAAGATAGGAATTAATACAGTTTTAGTAGGAAAACTAAAAATGGACCCAATCACTTTACCTGAACCTTCTGAAGTAATTACTTTAAAACAGTATCGTGTGCCAGGTGGGCAAGATGAAATTGCCACTACTATAAAGGAATATGTTGAAGCAGGAGTGTTAGTCCCTACAACCACAAGATGGAATAATCCTGTCTGGCCAGTAAGAAAATCAGATGGGACATGGAGAATGACTGTGGATTATAGACAGTTGAATAAGGTGACTCCTTCTTTGTATGCTGCTGTTCCAGATACCATCACCTTAATAGAAAGGATCCAGAAATATGATGGGACTTGGTATGCAGTTATTGACTTGGCAAATGCCTTCTTCACCATCCCAATAGACTCTAAACAATGGGACCACTTCGCTTTCACTTGGCAGGGTAGACAATATACTCTTACTCGCTTGCCACGAGGGTACATACATAACCCCACTATCTGTCACAGGAACTGAAGGATTTGGTTCTACTGATAGGATAAAATCAGGAGCTAAAGTATGGGTAAAACGGAAGCCAGATGATGTTCCAAAGGCTGCAGAGATTATAGCATATGGGAAGGATAACACTGTAACTATTGTTTATTCTGGAGAAGATGATTACAAAATTGTACCCTTAAATCATTTATTCTACCGTGAGTGAGGCTACAATAGTCTGGTTATTGTCTCTTTGCTTCTTCTTGATTTTTTGTTTGTTCACCTTGTTTGTTAGATTTGTTTCCACAGGCTTGGTACCCTCCATCTGTAGATGCCTGATAGCTTAAGCTGGATGTCACCCCCTGTCTGCAACTGTGATGTGTCACCCTTGGACCTGGCATCAAGCATATTAAGAACTGACCTCTCAAATGGGGCCCCAAAATCTTGTGGTAAGGGGTGAAGATCTCTTCTTCTATGGCTACTTGCTGCTGAAATCGGATGTAGAGCTGTCCCTGTCCTTAGAGGTCCCATTTGAGAGGTCAGTTCTTAATATGCTTGATGCCAGGTCCAAGGGTGACACATCACAGTTGCAGACAGGGGGTGACATCCAGCTTAAGCTATCAGGCATCTACAGATGGAGGGTACCAAGCCTGTGGAAACAAATCTAACAAACAAGGTGAACAAACAAAAAATCAAGAAGAAGCAAAGAGACAATAACCAGACTATTGTAGCCTCACTCACGGTAGAATAAATGATTTAAGGGTACAATTTTGTAATCATCTTCTCCAGAATAAACAATAGTTACAGTGTTATCCTTCCCATATGCTATAATCTCTGCAGCCTTTGGAACATCATCTGGCTTCCGTTTTACCCATACTTTAGCTCCTGATTTTATCCTATCAGTAGAACCAAATCCTTCAGTTCCTGTGACAGATAGTGGGTCTATGTATGTACCCTCGTGGCAAGCGAGTAAGAGTATATTGTCTACCCTGCCAAGTGAAAGCGAAGTGGTCCCATTGTTTAGAGTCTATTGGGATGGTGAAGAAGGCATTTGCCAAGTCAATAACTGCATACCAAGTCCCATCATATTTCTGGATCCTTTCTATTAAGGTGATGGTATCTGGAACAGCAGCATACAAAGAAGGAGTCACCTTATTCAACTGTCTATAATCCACAGTCATTCTCCATGTCCCATCTGATTTTCTTACTGGCCAGACAGGATTATTCCATCTTGTGGTTGTAGGGACCAACACTCCTGCTTCAACATATTCCTTCATAGTAGTGGTAATTTCATGTTGCCCACCTGGCACACGATACTGTTTTAAAGTAATTACTTCAGAAGGTTCAGGTAAAGTGATCGGGTCCATTTTTAGTTTTCCCACTAAAACTGTATTAATTCCTATCTTCCTCACAGCAAATTGGTATCTCCCTTCAGGTAAATTCAGTGTCATGCCTCTCAATACATCTATCCCAATGATGTATTCAGGAATGGGTACAACAACCACAGTATATTCTTTCTTAGGTAACTGCCCAATTTTCATTGTTATTTTAACCTGTCTGGCTGATATTTCAGCACCTCCTAGACCCGTGATGGTAATAGGAGTTCCATGTTTAAACTTATCAGGGTTTCCATAGATAAGTGTGGCCTCAGCCCCAGTATCAATCAGTGCCCTAGTCACAGTAGTTGATCCATTCTTCCAATATATTGTTAAACCAATATGGGGTCTGCAATCTCTTCTGCATATTTCTTTTATCTGGGCTGGGGCTTGGCCTATCTCCTATTCCCCCTGAAGGTGGGGCAAACTTGGATACAAAGATTCAGATTCAGAAATACCTGCAGGGGTGGTTCCTGCTTCCCTGTTCATTCTAATGCTAAGTACCTTTTCTTGGTACAGCTTATGCAGCTCTTCAGTTGGAATACCATCTATTCTTCTGAAGTCCACCCCAGCTCTTAATAGAGCAGTAAACAGTTCCGTTCTTGTTGGTCTATTTTGTCTCTGAATCCTCTGGCTGTTTACTCTTCTCTCTCGAGGCAATTTGTCTTTTTCCCATTCCCCTAAATCGCTTAATTGTGAAATCTTATCCAGCACCTCTGAAAGAGGGTGCCCTATTTCTCCAATTAACAGAGTCAGAATTAGGTGCTTATATGCAGGAGGAGCTGTCTTCACTATGATATTTCTATGAGGAACTCCTAGGGGGGTATCATAATATGCATTTGCATCTCCAATCAGGATAGCAGTTTTCATTACCTCCTCCTTTAGTTTTCTCATACAGTCTCTAAGTGAGTACCAGGGTCTGTCTCCCCTAGGCCACATAGATTCAGTTGGATATTGCTTTTTGCAACCTTCTGCAGCTAAAGCTAGAAGATTCGTTTTGTTATTTCCTCCTTGCATATGGTGATCCCTAAAAGCCTGGTGTACAAAAGGATTCTGACTGATACTTATGAATTTTAAACAGTCCTCACTGTCCAGTGTTATTCCTCCGGCGCCTTCATCAGTGATTCTTACTATCCAAGACACTAAAGACTCCCCCATTCTTTGGGTAAATCTACTCAATATATCAGTGATCTCCTGTTGAGTGAAATCCTCAATTATCTCCCTGGACTCTGTTTTGCCTCGGTGGCTCTCCTGTCTTCTTCTTCGTATGGGGAGAGCTTCTACATTAGAAGACTCCTCATCTAACCTTGCTCCATTCTCCTCACACACATTCTCCTGGAAGCTGTCAGGGCAACTCTGCCCAGCCTGTACAAAAGCTGCATGCACATTCGTTCTGCTAGTTTTTTGCTTCCTTTTAGTTACATGAACAGTAGCTTGCTCCTGGACCACCACATGAGTCCCTCCAGTTTGCTCTTCTGAGTGCTGTGACACAGAAGAATCCTCAGGCAAACCAGCTGACTCCCTAGCCATCCGAGCTCTTTCCTTCAGCAGCTTATCCCTACTTTTACACATAAGGCGATAACTTGTTAGCAGCACCCAGCCTCTCCTGCACACTCCTGCCAGTTCTTTGCCTGGTTCTATGGGTATTGCTTTCAAACATCTTTCCAAATCTCCAGGTTCTCCCTCTTTTAGCCTTGGTTCCCAGTTTTCACAGGGCCCTGTGCTTTTAGCCCATTCTCTGGCTAGAGAGGAATAAGGCAAATCCTCCCATCCTGGAATAGCCATTTCTCCCTCTAAAGCCCCACTGCTTCCAAATAGAGGCCTGACATTTTGTGATCCCATCCTCGTCGCCAAATGTATCAGCAATGCCATATTCACAATGCCTATAGAGATGACAAATATGCTGATATAATTATCCATCACAAAATACGTCAGGTTTGCCATTTGGGGAAATAAACTAGAAAATTTATTAAGATACCAAAAGACTGAGTCCCAAAACCAGAAAGTGAAAGCCATCAGAGTAGTTATGACATTGGCACAGGTAGATAAAGTAGAAAGCACCCACATTTTCAAGCCTTTAAAACAGAACAGGCTACCTCAGGCAAAGGTCCTCCTCTCCCCACACACAGCAACCACCCAGCGTCCTGGAAGCGCACTCCCAGCAGCTCCGGCCCCTGGCAGTCCTCAGCAGGAGTCCTTAGCAGAAAGTCCTTAGCAGTTCTAACTCAAAAAGGGCTTCGCGCTGCCACTGCCTCTGCTGCTGCCGCCGTCACCACCACCGCCAGCCACCGAAGGAACGCTAGCTTGGCTTCCGCTTCCTCTTGCTCCGCCCCTTCCTGCTACGTCAGCAAGTCCAACGGGGCATGGAAGATCTTTAAATCCCATAACCCTTACACCATCACCCTAAAGGCACCAATCCTCTTTGAACACACCATACATATAAGTAAGAAGAGGGGAAAGTATAGCCAATTCAGAGGTGATGGCCCAGGAATCCCTGGTGAGCATGAAAAACAAGCTCAAATATTAAAAGGCACAGAGAAAGACTGAGTAATAAAAGATCATGATCAGATAAAGGAATTTTCTAGTTCATGAACATAGAAATGGAACTCTTGTGAGTAATGGTAAGATCCAGGGTATAATTCTATGTATAGCTACAGTGGAATGTAGGAGTGTGTGAAAGAATTGAGCAGAGTGAGAAACTGGGAGGTTAGGACATTTGAAGAAGCATTAATGTGTATATGGCAACCCCAAATATGAGGGCAACAGTTGAAGTATAGGGAAAGATTCTGAGCCAAGCATTGAAGTTATTAAGAAATAAAGGAAAACATAAAGAAAGGTGATAGAAAATGATCACTAGGTTCTGGAATAAGGAATGTATTTGTATAATTTGAATGTCAGGCAGAGTAGAAACAGATGAGTTTTGATGACAGATGGAAATCCTGGAAGTGGCATTAGGGAGCAAGGAATATTCTAACTTCTATACTATGACCAGAGAGAGGGCAGGAAAGGAAGATATAAGAAAAAATGTACCTATTGCCAGAAAGATTGTCAAGGGAAACTATCATCAGGAGGAAGTTAAGCTTCAGTGAATGCTAGTCTCATATCTTTGACTATTGGATATCTTTAATTAGTTGTCCCATAGCTATCCCAAACACAACTTAATCCAAACTGAATGCATTACCTCTCTCTTCCTAACTTCATATTGCTGTCAAGGATACCACCATCCTCCCAGTCACTCAGATTAGCAACCTAACTGTCATCTTTGTTATCCTTACTCCTTCACGTACAATTATTCAACAAGTTCTTTTAATTCTACCCTTATAACATATCTCATATGTACTTTTGTAATGGTAAACAAAATAGGATTTTTTGCTGTTTTTCTGGATTGAGTTTTAGCTAATCAAGTGCCTTTGAGCCTTGACTTTTATTGTCTCAAGAGTCTTTGTTTGGAAACAATATACATTGTATTGCCTTTAAGACTAAGGGATTTGATGATCTCCCCTGCCAAATGTAGGCTGAATGTAATCACATGGGGGCCCACAGTGGGAGGAACTTGCAAAAAGGGTGGAATAGGAAGGAGCAGATAAGAGCAGGAGCAGAGCTGGGACAAGGTAGAATTGAGAGAGAATGTTTGTGATGTCGACCATCTGCTGTCTGTGTTGATTTCTCTGTTAGAAGTCCTGTCTGTTCTGTTTTGATTTCTCAAACAGAAGTCCTGTCTGTTGCTCTGTATTGGTATCTTACACAGAAAGTGAATTGAGATGATAGTGCCAGTATTGTGTGTAAATATTGTTGTAACCCTTTTAAGATTTGTTTTCCTAGAAACAGAAACTTTGGGGAGCTTGGAGTGGAGCAGTCCCACTAGCTGAGATATGGAACAGGAGTGGAGAGCTGCCTACATGTGAATCCAAGCAAGAGATGGTAGAGGTCAGCCAGTGGAGAAGGAGTCTTGGGGTTTGAAAGTGAGACTTAAGTCAAGATGAAAGAGGACTTTACTTTTAATACTCTGTATCGACTAAAGAGATTTGTTACTTACTGTGACCTTGGGGTGGATGGTGTTTGTACTTTCTGCTACCCCTTAAGGATGATTGGCTTAAGGATGACTGGAAGCCAGCCTCTAGTCAAGATAAAAGAAGACTTTACATGGATATTCTGTATTTATTGAGGAGATTGTAACTTATTGTGACCTCGGGTGGATGGTGTTTGTAATTTTTGCTACCCCTTAAAGATAACTATAAGATATAGTGAATTATATGTTTTGTTTAAGACTATGTGGACACCTTAGTAATAAGTTGTTATGCAATGTTGTTGTGAATGTTATGCTTTAGTTTCTTGAATGTTATTCTTTACATTATTGCTGAATAAGTAGAGAATTCATTATACTATGCAATTAGACCCTTAAAGTTATTCACAGTAGCAGTCCTCAGGAGAGCTGCCATGATTAGCTTTATAACTTTCTTCTCTCCTCTGACACTACCACCATACTGTTGCAGGCCCTTATCACCTTACACCTGTACTGTCTCAACAGCTTTCTGGTTTGTCTCTAGGCCTCAAGTTTCTCCAAATTCCAGTTCAACCTACATTCAGCGTTCAAAGTGATCTTCCTTGAGTATAGGTCTGACCATGTCACTCTCTATTTAATAAACTCTAGTGGCTCCCTATAAACTCCAAGATGAAATATAAAATCCTCTGGCATTCAAAACCCTTAAGAATCTGACCCTCTACTATTTTTTTTTGCTTTTTGGAGGGCAATTGGGGTTAAGTGACTTGCCCAAGGTCACACAGCTAGTAAGTGTTAAGTATCTGAGGCCGGATTCAAACTCAGGTCCTCCTGACTCCAGAGCTGGTGCTCTATTCACTGCATCACCTAGCCACCCCAACCCTCTACTATCTTTCCAATCTTCTTAAATTTATTTCCCTTAATTCACTTCTGATGCAACAACACTGATTTACTTTCAGTTCCTTAAATACAAAAGTCCATATTCTGACCCCATGCATTTTTACTTGCCACCTCCCATGCCTGGAATTCCCCCATCTCTTGACTTCTTTCCAGTCTCAGATAAAATCCCACCTTCTGCAAGAAATTGTCCCCTTTAATGCTAATTTCTTTCCTCTGAGATTATCTCCAATTTATCCTGTACCTTTTTGTACATAATTGTTTTAATGTTGTCTCCCCATCAGACTATGATTTCCTTGAGAGTAGGAATTGTTTGTTGCCTTTCTTTTTTTCTCAGTGCTCATCACAGGGCCTGAACATCTAATAGGTGCTTAATAAATATATCTTCACTTGGGGAAAATGTTTAAGATGAATGAAATTTCGTTAATTATAAAGCCAGCATTCTACAAGAACAGTGAAAGAGGTAGATATCCCTGGAGGGGCAATATTAAAGGGATAGAGGTGGTTGAGGGAGCATTTGGTATTTGTACCCAAGCACATAAGGATTCAGAATCATTTGAATGGGGAGAGAATAACAGAGCAGCTGTAGGCTACCCATTGAGGAATGGGTTTGGGCACAGCATTAGTGGATGGGAAGAGGTCCATCGATGGAGGCAGATGATTAGAAAGTTCAAGATCCTCTTTCAAAGTCTAATCCTGTTGAGTCTCAAGATGGTCACATCACTACAAACTGGAACAGGAGCAGGTATAGGAACCAATTTAGAAAGCTGATATGTTAGATCTCTGTTGGAGAAGGCCCTGGACAGCAAGAGATAAAAGAAGTCTTGTTCCATCTCAGGCTGAAGAAGGCCATAAGAAAAGACTTGTGGAAGCAGGGATGAGTCTTGCCCTAAACTCTTTATGCCAAGTGTAACTGGACAACTCTTCTATCTTATTTTCTTCACAAATGAAGAACTGATTGCTAAGGTGAAGGTGATGGGAATCTTGGGACAAGTAACTACTTCATCCTACAATTTGTTGTCTAAAATGCACTGTAGATGTGGGGACCACAGATTTTAAAGTATTTGGGATAAAAACTAGAAGGTCTCTGAAACTAAAATTCTACATAGGTAACCACCTAAAGAGATTGAAAGTTCTTCAGAATGAATCTCTTAAGACTTAGTTTTCAGGAGGAAAATGCTGTGCTGTCCAAAGAGATAATTGTAAATGAACAGGCAACACACTAAACAACTTCAATTTTAAAAAGAAGATGCAAACTGAGTCAGATAATAGAGGATAAATGCTAAAGCAGTAAGAATCATGAAAAGAGTGCTAAAATTCAGAATGAATCTTCTTTTATTTCTATTTTCTCTGCCAATGATATCTTTGGATGAGAAAAATGGAGATCATATTAAATCTTATTAGTTTCAGACCAATTATTTTAGGCTTTATTAAATTGTGAAGATCAAGTAAATCTAAAATGAAGTCTAAATATAAATAAATTGTAAAAAACTACCTACATATTCTTGATTTTAAGTCATTAGGACCAGGTGATCAACATTCTCCGGTAAAAGACTAGATGATGTGATTGCTGAGTCACTCTCAGTGATCTTTGACAAAGTGGAGACATAGGGGTAGCTAGGTGTCTCAGTGGATAGAGCACTGACCCTGGAGTCAGGAGGATTTGAGTTCAAATCCAGCCTCAGATATTTACTAGCTGTGTGACCCTGGGCAAGTCACTTAGCCCCAATTGCCTCAAAAAAAGTGGGGACATGAAGGGAATGCCATACAACTGGAGAAAGGCAGATGCCCCTATTTCTTGAAATGACAAGATTGTAGGACAGTTAACTTTATTTTGATTCCTGGCAAAATTCTGGACTGTGTTGTTAAAAAGATAAGGTTAGTGAACATCAGAAAATGAAGACAATCACAAAGATAACCTACAGTATGATTTAATCAAAAACAGGTCATGCTGAAGTCATCTCACTTCCTTTTTGACAATTTCTAGAATGGTGGATCAAAGGCATGTTATTGATAGAGTTTTAACAGATTTTCACAAAGTATTTGACAATCACTTGTGGAATTACTGTGGACAAGAGAGATGAGAGTTCAGTGAAGTGGATTCAGAACTGGTCAAATGACATCATCTTGGCAGAAAGGTCTTACTGTAGTACCTGAGTGCCCCAGCCATAAAGTGTTTATTGATGATTTAGTTGAAGGTGTAAATGATATTTTTATTACATTTGCAGATGAGGAAAAGCTGGTAGAATAGCTTTCATAAATTACATGAGTTGGAAGTTGAAAGCCTAAAATAATTGGGTTGAAACTAATAAGGTTTAATATAATACAGATAAACATAAAATGTTATATTTCAATTTACTAATTTCCCATGAGCTAATCCTCCTTCCCACGTGAGCTACAAAGATGGTCACACCCTTAATCTTGCTATTACCCATAGGGGCTTCACTTCCATGTCCATGAATATTTAAATTACTTTCTGATTATAATTTTTAACATTGCTTTTTCCACCTCAACCTTATGACCTCCTTTTCTTCATCCTCACTGTGACCTCTAATCCCTCCACCCCTCAGTTGTCTCCTTGGCCATCAACTATATACTACCTACACTCTCCTCTCTTCCTCATCTTGACCCTCTGGTGAACCAGTTTAACTATACAGTATCTTCCACTGCTTAATCTCTTGCCCCTTATGACATTGCTGATTATATCTTGCCAAGCATTAAGTTTGGATTACTTACACAATCCCTTGCCTTTGTTCATCTCATGTCATTGAAGGGAGCTAGTGAAAAAGCATAAAACTATGATGACTGGGTACATGACAAATTTGTGTTACTTAACATCAATTGTGCCTTCTCTACAGCAAGAAAATTCTGCCTCCCTAAGTATTTCACTAGCCAGATTACCACAATAACTTTTCTAAATCTGTTCATCCTTTCTTAAATTCTTCATATCTTTCCCTACACCCACTCTCTCATCTGAGAACCTAACCTCACTTTTCATGGAAAAAAAGTTGAGATCATTCATAGAGATCCTTTTTCCTACCTGTGATAGTAATGGCAATTAAAGATTCCCCTGTATTGGCTTGGTTTTCAAATTGATTGTGTTAAAACCCAGAGCTTGTTAATCCCACCTGTGGGATGGACTTGTTGATGTGAAAAGAAAGTCCTGAACTGGGAGGAGCTGGTGACGTAGATTTGGAGAGATAAGAGAGAGGCGAAAGATCTTTTTGGAAGCAGCACCTCATGGAGAGAGAGAGAGAGAGAGACTAAGAGAATTGCTGGTGGCCGCTTTGAATTGCCCTGGACTTTTGAGACCTGCCCCCTGAGCTGCCAAGGACTGAGGAGACATGGCTGTTTTGCTGGTACTTTGTCTGTCTGTTTTGATGTTGTTTTGCCAGATTTGTCTACTGGTGAAAGACAGTCCTTTTGTTGAAGAAGTCCTGGAACCTGGCTGTTCACTAAGAAGCCCTGAGACTGTCCTGCAGACAGAGAGTGAATACTGTCCACTGGTGAAGGACAGTGCTGTTGTTGCAGGGGTCTGGAGACTGTCCTGCAGACAGAATGAATACTGTCCACTGGTGAAGGACAGTGCTGTTGTTGCAGGGGTCTGGGAGCCTTTCTGTTGGTTCAGAAGCCCTGAAGAAGGATTTTCTTGTTGTATGTTTACAGAAATCCTGGGAGAGGGTTTTGCTAATGTGTTCAGGGGTTCTAGGACTGTTCTACAGACAGAGGATGAATTCATGAAAGGAATGGCAATGTATCTTATGGCCTTGCTAAGCCTTGTCTCCCCAGGAACTAAGATTGCTGAGAACTTGCCTCGTGTCAAGTTGAAGAAAAGACCTCCATTTGGGTATTAAGTGCTGTGTTTAAACTTGATGTAACTCTGGGGTAGATTCAATTGTGATCCAGGGGTGGGGAACTTTTGACCTTATTGTGCTCTGTGATTGACAAATGAAGGTACTTTACCTATGTTTGGAAACTAATCTCCATTTGAGAAGAGGGGTTTTGTGGTGGACCAAATGAAGGTATAGCCTAGGGGTGGAGAAGTATTTAGAACAGGGACTTTGTAATTGATTGAATGATTGGAAGGTCCTGGGGTGGGGTAGTACTTGGAGATTATTTAATCACACTTAGTAAATGCTGTATTTTGAATGATGTCATGTTTTGATCTTCTCTGTTCTGGGTTTGTTACTGAATAAAATGGAGAGCACCTATGCTGGTATTCTGAACCTTGGGAAGTTGCCTTTCTTTTGGCATTACATTACACTACCCTCCTCATCTTGCATCACTCAGATGCCATGCTCCCCTCTATCTTCCTTCACCCCTCACTCTCATGAAAAGGTAACAATTCTCCTTGGAATTCTCCTTGGCAAAGAGAATTTCTAAGTGCACATGACCCTATTTCAAGGTATTTTCCCCAGCAGATTATCTCTCTCTGTCTCTCACTAATCTTCTATCTCTCTCTGTAACCTATCTGCTTCTGTGCTGCCTACAAACATCCCCAGGTCTATGTCATCCTTAAAAAGCTCTCACTTGACTTCTACTAGTCATCATCTTGTATCTGTCCTCTCTTTTGTGGCTAATGACCTTGAAAATATAATCTACAATCAGTGCCTCCTCTTCCTTTCCTTTCAATCTCTTAATTCTCTGCCACCTGGTTACTCATTTCTGACCTCCAGTTTCCCATCTATAACTGTCTATTAGGCATCTCAAATTGTATGTCATACAAACATCTTAAATTCAGCATATCCAAAACTGAACTTATCATCTGTCCTACCAACTGTCCATTCTTCCAAATTTCCATATTGTTGTCTAAACCAATAACATCCCTCCCCAGTCACTCAGACCTACAATCATTTCAATTTTGACTTCTTCCTGCTTTATTCAATAAATACTAGTGGTTTCCTATGACCTCAAAGATCAAATATAAAATCCTCTGTTTTTTTATTCAAAACTCTTCAATACCTAGCCCCCTCCCCCCACCTTTCAGTCTTTTTATATCTTATACACACAACTGCTCTGTGTATTGTGTGATTCATAGATACTGGCACATTTACTCTTCCTCCCAGAAGACATTGCCTCCCAACTCTGCATTTTCTTCAATTTTCCATTATATCAGGAATTCTCTCCCTCCTCATATCTACATTCAGGCTTCCCTTCAAATCTCAGCTAAAATCCTACCTACTACAAGAATCCTTTTCTGTTTTCTCTTAGTGGTTGTGCTTTCTCTATGTTGACTATATTAAATTTACCAGTATATATAATTTTTACTTAGCTATTTGCATATTGTCTGCCCCATTAGAATTTGAACTCCTTGAAAGCAGGAACTGCCTTTGGACTTTCTATTCCTTGCACATAGCACATTAAACAAATGCTTATAGACTCTTCTTTACCACACATATCCTATATGCTCTCAAAATTTATCTTTTCTATATTTAGCCACATCTCTTATATACCTCCCTCTCTCTCCACTCATTACAGCAACAACCATAGTTCAATAAGTTTCTGTCTGGTGTCCCTGCCTCCATTCCATCCTCCATTCAGTTGTCAATGCTATGTTTCTAAATAACAGGTGTACTAACATAATCCCCTTCCTAAATGAGTTCCATTGCCTCTCTATTAACTTCAGAAACAAATCTGAAGTCTTCCATTTAACATTCAAAGGTACCCATGGCCCAGACCCTTCATACATTTCCCAGCCCACTTATACTTTACTCCACACCACATACATGCTTACTGGCCTTCCACAAATATGAAGCTACACTTTTTGTCTGTATTTTTGTGTCTTTACACTGCCTGTTCTCCCTCACTGAAATGTTCTCCTTCTTGACTCTGCCTTTTGGTTTTGCTGTCGTCTTTCAAGTTTCATGTAAAATCTTACCTTCTGCAAGATTCCTTTTCCAGTCCCCCTCAATGCTAGTTTCTTCTCTCAGAGATTACTTCTATTTTACCTTATATCTATTTTCTATATAGATTTGTTTGTATACTTTCTTTCCTATTAAGACATAAGCTCCATTAAGACAGTGACTGGTGGGATTTTTTGCCTTTCTTAGATATAGATACAGATATACTATTATATAGATATAGACATAAACATTTGATCTTAAAGCTTTGAATTCCAGATTCATTCCCTTCCTCCCTTGTCACCCACCCTTACTGGGAAGATAAGCAATTCAGTACAGGTTGTACATGTGTAGCTAATGTAAAACATTACCATAATAGATATATTATAAAAGACTGACTATATTTCCTTCCCTCCTATCCCACCTCCCACTTGTTCTATTCTCTACCTTGATCCCATACCTTTTCAAAAGTGGGTGCTTCCAACTTCCCTCCCCCTAGCCTGCCCTCCCTTCCATCATCCCCCCTTCCATCCCCTTCCCCCCTACTCTCCTGTAGGGTGAGATACCCTATTTAGTTTGTATGTCATTCCCTCCCTGAGCCAAATTCAATGAGAATAAAGTTGACCCATTCCCTTTTGCCTTCCTATTCTTCCCCTCCATTATAACCATTTTCCCTTGCCTCTTCTATATGAGATCGTTTAGCCCATTCGGTGTCTCCCCATCTCCTCTCATTATATTACTCTCTCACTTCTTGATTTCACCTTTTGTAATGCCATGCACAGAAGCTTTCCAGAAGAACTGCTTCAGTGAACAGCTTTTCTAAGGTTCTGATTACTCAGTATAGTGATCACTCTATTTATTCCATAATAAAAGCAAAACATCCATTGAAAATCAAAGTACAGCATAATTCAAAATACAGCATTCACCATATTACAACTTCTCACAGAAAATCACAATATTCACAACATAGTCTCAAAGTAAAATAGTCACTCTTAAGTTAACTCAATCAGTCAATTTTCAGTAGTATCAAATTACACAGTCAAAGTCTTTCACTCTTGGGTCAAAGTCTTGATTAACTCAATTAGTCACTTATTAGTAGTCTCAAAGTCTTCCACTCATGGGTCAAAGTCTAAATTAACCAAATCATTCACTTATCAGTAGTTTCAAAGTACAATAGTCAAAGTACTCAAAGTACAATCAGTCACTTATTCAGCAAAAGTCTTACTAAGTATGATACTATGATACACAAAACCCTCCACCCCTTAGGTCATTAGTAAATTATAATTCCATAATTACTCAGGACCCAAGGAGAGGTCTTTTTGTGTTGACTTGGGACCTGTTCTCAGATTCCCTGCATCCCCTTCCATGGTCCCAGATTCTACCTGGATTCACCAGACTGTCACCTGGGTTCAATGGTAGATAGCTCCCAGTTCCTTGACCAGTTCTCTGGGCTGGTATTGCTCCACACTGAACTTCACAGAGTCTGATCCATGTCAGATCCTTCACCATTTCTGCTCCAAGGAATCCAAGGCTCAACCAAGGTGCAAACAAACAAAGTCTCAGCATCCCACTCATGCTTCAGTCACCTGGACTCCTGGCTCCTGGGCTCAGGGGCTCCTGGCTCTGGATTCCAGAATCCTGGGCTCCTGGGCTCCTGGCTCCTGGCCTCCTGGGCTCCTGGCTCCAGGCTCTGGTCTCCTGTTCAGAAGAAGCTCCACCACCACAAGATTTCAGGACTGAGCTCTCCATTCTTTCGTAGCTGTTCTGCCACCAGATCTCGGTATTAAGGAAATTCTAACTGTGCCTCTCTGGGGCTTTTCTTATAGACAAAGTATTACATATTTCCTTCAGGCAATTTCCTGTTACATCAGTAACAAGGGGACAGGAGTTCATACCTTCTGCTTCCCCAATAGAAGCTTGATCAGTTACTAAGTGCTAAGTACCTGCTACTTTTGCCAACACAAAGGGATCATCAAATTCAAAATTAAATTACCATTACACCTTTTAAGTATCATCCCTTCCTATTAAATTGGTCCTGTGCCCTCTATCTATGAATACCTGTAAATATATGTGCACACATTCACATATGTATTAACATACCCATAAACCCTCCAATATAGACATAATATTATGTGTGTGTATTCCCTTCAACTATTTTCATACTGAGAAAAGTTCCATCAGTTACAATTATTGTTTTATTATTATTGTTCCCTGTAGGAATGTTAATAGTTCAACTTTGATAAGTTCCTTATGATTTCTTTTCCCTGTTTACCTTCTCATGCTTCTCTTGCTTCTTGTATCTGAATGTCAAATTTTCTATTCAACTCTGGTTTTCTCATGAAGAATGCTTGAAAGTCCTCTATTCCACTGAATGACCCTATTTTCCCCTGAAATATGAAACTCAGTTTTGCTGGGTAGGTGACTCTTGGTTTTAATCCCAGCTCCTTTGCCCTCCAGGATATCATATTCCAAGTCCTTCGATCCCTCAGTGTAGAAGCTGCCAGATCCTGGGTTATCCTGATTGTGTTTCCACAATATTCAAATTGTTTCTTCCTGGCTGCTTGGAATATTCTCTCCTTAATCTGGGAATTCTGGAACCTGGCTATAATATTCCTAGGAGTTTTCTTTTTGGGATCTTTTTCAGGAGGGGATTGGTGGATTCTTTCAACCTCTCTTTTGCCCTCTTGTTCTAAAACATCAGGGCAATTTTTTTGAGAACTTCCTGGAGTATGATTTCTAGGTTCTTACTTTGATCATGGCTTTCAGGTAGTCCAATAATTTTTAAATTATCTCTCCTGGATCTGTTTTCCAGGTCAGTGGTTTTTACCATGAGATACTTCACATTGCCTTCTATTCTTTCATTCGTTGGGATCTGTTTAACAGCATCTTGATTTCTCATAGAGTCATTAGCTTCCATTTGCTCCAATCTAATTCTGAAGCAATGATTGTCCTCATTGAGCTTTCGAGCTTCTTTTTCCATCTGGCAAATTTGGCTTTTTAAGGCATTCTTCTCCTCATTGCCTTTTTGAGCCTCTTTTGCCATTTGAGTCAGTCTGTTTTTTAAAGTGTTATTTTCCTCAGTCAGCCTGTTGACTCTCATTTTATAATTTTCTTGCATCATTCTAATTTCTCTTCCCAATTTTTCCTCCACTTCTCTTATCTGCTTCTTAATGTCCTCTATAGCCTGTAACCAGCTCGTATTGCCCTTTGAAGCTCTTGGTGCAGGAGTTCTGACTTCACTGTCTTCCTCCTGTTCCATGCTTTGCTCCTTTTTGTTCCCAAAATAGGAGTGTAATGTTGGAATCTTCTGTCTGCTTTGTTTCCTTTGCCTGGTCATGTTGCCCCTCAGTCACTTGACCCCTGGGCCTTTTTCCACAGTAGGACTCTGCCACCAGACAAGGGAGCTTTCGTCCCAAATGCTGGGGGTTTTCTCAGTTGCTGGAGGTATTATATGGGTGCCCTCTCTGAGGTCTCCACATACTCTGACAAGCTGGACATACACCCCAGGACCTCCACCCTAGACAGAAATCCAAATCCAAGCATGTTAAAGCAAGAGTGATTAGCCTTCAGACTGGTGCTTGGTCCCCCTACACTCTTCAGGCCAGGAGCTGAAGCCACCATGTGGCGCTGGCTGGCTGTGCCAGCGTCTCAGCGGCTTCTTGCCCTGGGAGTGAAAGCCACACACTCCCACTTACTGGGTCCCAAAGTCCAGACTGCACTGACCTCTCACTTTGTCCTTCACATCTGTGTGTTGATGAATCTGGAAACCTCTTATTTGCTTCCTAAGGTCCTCTGTGGCTTGTAACCAGATCGTATTTTTCGTGGAAGCTTTTGGTGAAGGAGTTCTGACTTCACTGTCTTCCTCCTGTTCCATGCTTTGATCCTATTTGTCCCCAAAATAGGAGTCTAATATTGGATTGCTTTGCTTCTTTTGCTTCCTTTGCCTGCTCATTTTGCCACTCAATTACTTGACTTTTGGGCTTTTTGCCACAGCAGGATTCTGCTACGAGACAGGTGATCTTTGTACCAAATGCTGGGGTTTTCTTAGCTGCTGAAAGTATTAATTGGGTGCCCTCTTCTAAGCCTTCACACACTCTCCAAGCTAGTCACACACCCTAGGACCTCCACCCTAGACTGCTATCCAGATCCAAGTAGGTTAAAACAAGAGTGAATACCCTTCAGACTGATTGCTTGGTCCCTCTACACTCTGCAGTCCAGGAACTAAAGATGTCACTTGGTGACATCTGCACAACCCTCAGCAGCTTCTCACCTCAGGGGGAAAAGCCGATGCACTCCCAACTACTGGGTCCCAAAGTCCACACTGGACTAACCTCTCACTTTGTCCTTAGCATCTATATGTTGATAATTCTAGACCACCACAGCAGCTGATTATCTGGAGTCCCTCCAGCTGGTGATTGGTCAGGCCTGCCCTGGGACTAATACCTCTGGCTCCTGTGGGGCTGGGGTCGACTCCCAGAGCACTGTGCTGGCAGATTCCTGCCGGGCTGTCCTCAGCGGGAGGTTATGTTCTCTGTGTCATTTTGTCAGTTCTGTAGCTCCAAAGTTTGTTCAGAGTCCCCTTTTACATGAATTGGAGGTTGTGGAATTTAAGCTATCCTAAAGTAAAACAAACTAATTTTCAAGTAGTGGGTTCTTTCTCAACAGAAATCTGAAAGCAAAAGTTAGATGACTGTCTGCTGGATATGTTATAGATGGAATTCTTCGTTAATCTATCAACAAGGATTTGCTAAGAACTTGCTAATGTCTAGATGCTATGTTAAATATTGGAGAGAATAATAAATGAAATAGTCCCAAGCCTCAAGCATGTTACATCTTACTATGAGGAAGCAATATATTTGGTAGAGGGATGGAGTCAATAACAACTGAAAAAAATCAAGAAAGGTCTCTTAAATCATATCACACTTAAGCTAAGCCTTGAAAAGATGTAGAGGTTATAAGGAGTAGAGGTGAAGAGGGAAACAGTTCCAGGTATGGGGGAGAGTTTGTGCAAAGACATAGAGATAGGAGATGGAATATCATCTGTAAAAAATTGCAAGTCATTTTGTCAGAAGGATAAAGTACATGAAGATTTTATCTGGAGACAGATTGTGAAGAATTTTTTTTAATTTCTTTTTATTTTGAACCTTAAAAACAAATATGGAGCAAAAGCAGGGATTCACTTGAGTTTACCCCCGAACTCCTCCAAATACCTGTAAAAATTACTCTAAACAAATTCTAAAGCTGCAGAACCCACAAAATTACAGAATGAAACATGTCTCCAACCCAAAGACCTGGAAGACCCACAGGAAGGGTATATTGCTTTGGATTGGGAGCGAAGTAGTCTGGTGTGGGCTGCACCGGGTGCAACAAGGTTGGAACAGGCCTCAGGTGACTAAATCACTGGCAGTTGTGGCAATTACCAGACTTATCAGCTCACCAACACCAAGAATAACATGGAATGTCAGCGGGGGAACTCTGTTGGACCTGGGTGAAAGAGGAGCAGTAGGTCCATCCCCACCCCAGGGCAGCAGAGGTAGTGATGGCAGTGGTCACAACAGAAGCAGCAGCAGCAGTGGCTGCTTCTGGTGCTCTGGACCCAGAGATGGTGAGGGATCCAGCAGCTGATACAAAACCCCAGAAGCCAGGGACAAAGCACCCACACCCATACTCAAACGTACCCCCACCCCCATGCCCAATGGAAAGAGTCCTGCCTTGACAAAGAATTATAAAATAAAGTATATGGATTGGAAGATGAATAAATAGTATAAAAGAAGTCAGGCTATAGAATCTTACTTTGGTGACAAAGAAGAGCAAAACATATAGCCAGAAGACAGTGAAGTCAAAGCTCCCACCTCAAAGTCTCCAAGAAAAGTGTGAATTGGTGTGAGGCCATGAAAGAGGTCAAAAAAGAATTTTGAAAATCAAGTAAGAGAAGTAGAGGAAAATTTGGTAAGAGAAATGAGAGTGATGAAAGAAAATCATGAAAAGTGAGTCAACAGCCTGCTAAGGGATACCCCCCTCCAAAATGCTGAAGAAAATAACTCCTTAAAAATATGCTATGATGATATGCTAAAGTGATATGATGGTACACTTAAAGAATCCTAGAGAGTCAACTAGAAAATTATTTGAAACAATTAAATTTAGCAAAGTTGCAGAAAATTAAAATATAATATAATACAAAAAAAAACACAAATCATCAGCATTTCCATATATATTAGCAACAAAGATCAGCAGCAAGTGATAGAAAGTGAAATTCTATTAAAAGTAACTCTAGACAATATAAAATATTTGGGAGTCTACCTGCTAAGACAAACCCAGGAGCTATATAAACACAATTTCAAAACACCTTTCACACAAAGTCATATAAATAATTGGGAAAATATCAGTTGCTCATGGGTAGACCAAGGTAATATAATAAAAATGACAGTTCTACATAAATTGATTTACTTATTCAGTGCCATACCAATCAAGCTACTAAAACATATTTTAAAAATTGAGTCTGGAAGAACAAAAAGTCCATAATGTCAAGGGAATTAATGAAAAGAAAAGCAATGGGAAGTGGCTTAGCCATATCAGATCTAAATCTATATTATAAATCAGTGATCATCTAAACTACTTGGTGCTGGTAAGAAATAGAGTGATGGATGAGTGAAATAGGTTAGGTACACAAGATACAATAGTCAATGATTTTAATAATCTACTGTTTAATAAACCCAAAGACTCCAGCTTCTGGGATAAGGATTTGATATCTGCAAAAACTGCTAGGGAAAACTACAAAATACCATGGCAGAAACTAGACATAGAACAACATGTTGGGGCTACCAGGTGGCTCAGTGAGTAAGAGCACCAGCTCCAGTGTCGGGATGACCTGGGGATCAAATCCGGGCTCAGATACTCAGCACCACACCCAGAAATAAATGGCTGTGTAACCTTGAGCAAGTTAACCCCAATTGCTTTAAAAAAAAAAAAGAACATATTACACCATACCAAGATAAGATCAAAATGATTACACTATTTAGTCGTAAAAGGTGATACTATAAGCAAATTAAGAAAAAAAAGGATAGTTTGCTCACCAGATCTATGGAGAAGGAAAAATATTATGAACAAATAAGAGATAGAGAATATTATGAAATGCAAAATGGATAATTTTGATTACATTAAATTAAAAAGGTTTTCCACAAGTAATGCCAATTTAACCAAGATTAGAAAGGAAGGAGAAAGCTGGGAAACATTTTTTACAGTGTCTCTGATAAAGGCTTCATTTCTAAAATATATAGAGAACTGAGTCAAATTTATAAAAATACAAATCATTCCCCAACTGATAAATGGTGAGTGGATACAAATATTCAGCTTTCAGATGAAGAAATTAAAGCTATCTATAATCATATGAAAAATTATTGATATCACTATTGATTAGATAAATACAAATTTTTTAAAACTTACGTATCAAATTGGCTCTCATGACATAATAGAAAAATGATAAATGTTGAAGAAGCAGAGGAAAAATTGGGTCACTAGTGCATTGTTGGAGTTGTGAATTGATCCAACCATTCTGGAGAGCATTTTGGAGCTATGATCAAAGTGTAATAAAGCTGTACATAGCCATTGATCTAGCAATACTGCTTTTAGGTCTATATTCTGAAAAGAGCATAAAAAATGGGAAAGGAGCCACATGTGCAAGAATATTTATAGCATCCCTTTTTGTGGTGGCAAAGAATTGGAAATTGAGGGGATGTCTCTCCATTGGGGAATAGCTGAACAAGTGGCATATGAATGCAATGGATAAAAAATGATGAGCTAGAGGATTTCAGAAATACCTGGAAAGACTTATATGAACTGATGCTGAGTGAAGTGAGCAGAACCAATATAACATTATAAACAGTAATAGCAACACTGTGCAATGACCAGCTTTGATTGACTTAGCTCTTCTCAGTACTGTAATCATCTAAGACAATTGCAAAAAACTCATGATGGAAAATACTATCCACAATCAGAGAAAGAGCCATCAAGTCCGAATGAAGGCTGAAGCATGCTATTTTCCCCTTTTGCTCTTTTGATTTTTTTTCTTTCTTGTGTTTTTTCCCTTTTGTTCTGATTCTTCTTTCAAAACATGACTAATGTCGAAACATGTTTAATGGGATTTTATATGTATACTCTATATCAGATTATATGATGTCTATGAGAGAGAGAGAAGAATTTATAATACAAAATCTTATAAAGTGAATGATGCAATCTAAATAATAAATGAATAAATTGAATTTTTAAGAAGAAGAAAACCAAATCACCAATAACAACACTGAAAGGGGTGAACATATCACTAATAAAAGTGAAATCAAAGAAATCATTAGGAGTTATTTTGCCTAAATATATGTCAACAGATTTAGTATTTTGAGGAAAATGGAAGTTACAAAAATATTATAATATTTATATAAATATATATGCATTTTTAAATATATAATATAAATTTATATATATTATAAAATATTTTATTTACAAAATATAAAGTGACTAGATTAACAGATGAGGAAATAGAATATTTAAATAAACCTATTTTATTTTTTAAACTTTAAAATTTTATTTTTTCTCAAATACATGCAAAAACACTAGTAATATTCTTTTTTTTTAAATTTTGAGTTCTAAATTCTCTCCATCTCTCCTCTACCCACTTCACTGAGAAGGCAAGCAATTTGACTGAGGTTATGCATGCATAGTCATACAAAACACATTTCTATGTAACTCATTCTGTGAAAGAAAATATGGACAAAAAGAAGAAAAGTAAAGAAAAATTTTATTTTATATGCATTCAGGCTCTACCAGTTCTTTCCCTGGAGATGGTCAGAACCTTTCATTATAAGTGCTACAAAATTTTCTTGGATCATTGCATTGCTGAGAATAGTTGACCGATTCATAGTAGATCATCATATTATATTGCTATTATTGTGTACAATATTATTTTGGTTCTGCTCATTTTACTTTGCATCAGTTCATGCAAGTCATTTTCATAATCTTCTGAGAACAACCTAGGCATAATTTCTTAAAAACAATACTATTCCATCACAAACCTATATAACAACCTTGTTCAGCCATTCCCCAATTACTGGACATCCCCTCAATTTCCAGTTCTTTGCTCCAATTCAGAACTCCTGCACCAGAAGCTTCCAAGAAAAGAATAAGTTGTTTTCAGTCCATAGAGGAGCTTAAGAAGGATTTTGAAAACCAAGTAAGAGAAGTGGAGGAAAAATTGGGAAGAGAAATGAAAAAGATACAAGAAAATTATAAAATGAGAGTCAACAACCTGACTGAAGAAAATAACACCTTAAAAAATAGACTAACTAAAATGGTAAAGAGGCTCAAAAAGGCAATGAGGAGAATGCCTTAAAAAGCCAAATTTGCCAGATGGAAAAATAATCTCAAAAGCTCACTGAAGGGAATCATTCCTTCAGAATTAGATTGGAGGAAATGGAAGCTAGTAACTTTATGAGAAATCAAGATACTATTAAACAGATACAAACAAATGAAAAAATAGAAGGCAATGTGAAATATCTCATTGGGAAAACCACTGACCTGAAAAATACATCCAGGAGAGATAATTTAAAAATTATTGGACTATCTGAAGGCCATCATCAAAAAATAAAAGAACCTAGAATTCATCCTCCAAGAAATTCTAAAGGAAAACTGCCCTGATGTTTTAGAACCACAGGGCAAAATAGAGGAATCCACCGATCACCTCCTGAAAAAGATCCCAAAAAGAAAATTCCTAGGAATATTATAGCCAGGTTCCAGAATTCCCAGATCAAGCAGAAAATATTACAAGCAGCCAGGAAGAAACAATTAGAATACTGTGGAAACACAATCAGGATAACTGAGGATCTGGCAGCTTCTACGCTGAGGGATCAAAGGGCTTGGATCATGATATTCCAGAAGTCAAAGGAACTGGGATTAAAACCAAGAATCACCTGCCCAGCAAAACTGAGTATCATGTTTCAGGGGAAATATGGTCATTCAATGGAATGGAGGACTTTAAAGCATTCTTGCTGAAAAAAACCAGAGTTGAACAGAAAATTTGACATTCAGATACAAGAAGCAAGAGAAGCATGAGAAGGTACACAGGGACAAGAAATCATAAGGAACTAATAAAAGTGGAGCTACTTACATTCCTACATGGAAAAATGATAATTGTAACTTAAGAAACTTTTATCAGTATGAAAATAGTTGAAGGGAATAGAAATGTATATGTCTATATAGGAGGATATATGGGCATATGAATACATATGTGAATGTGTATATATATATATATATATGTGTGTGTGTGTACAGGTATACATAGATAAAGGGCACAGGAGCAATTTGATGGGAAGGGATGATACATAAAAGGTGAAATTAAGAGGTAAGAGTGGAATATAATGAGAGGAGATGGGGAGAGACAGAATGGGTTAAACTATTTCATATAGGTAAGGGTAAATGCTTACAATGGAGGGTAAGAACAGGAAGGCAAAAGGGAATGGGTAAACCTTATTCTCCTTAAGTTGGGCTTAGGGAGGAAATTACATACACACTAAATAGGGTATCTCACCCTACAGGAGAGTAGGGGGTAGGGGGAATGGGGATGAGAGGAGGGATGATGGAAGGGAGGGCAGGTTTTGGGGGGAGGGCAGTTGGAAAAACCCACTTTAGAAAAGGAATAGGATCGAAGTAGAGAATACAACAAGTGGGAGGTGGGATAGGAGGGAGGGAAATATAGTCAGTCTTCCACAATAGATCTACTATGGAAATATTTTGCATAGCTACACATGCACAACCTATAGTGAATTGCTTATCTTCCCAGTAAGGATGGGTGACGAGGGAGGAAGGGAATGAATCTGGTATTCAAAGTTTTAAAATCAAATGTTTATATATATATAAACATTTGATTTTTATATACTATTATCAATATTATTTTACACGTTTAAGTTTTATAGCCCTTTGGGCGTAGTTCCAACTTGTTCTACATAATTGTTCAATCAATATCAATCAACAATGCATTAATACCTTAATTCTCCCCCACCCCTTTATTTTCCTTTTCTGTCATATTGGCCTATCTGATAGGTGTGCAGTGGTAGCTCAGAGTTATTTTAATTTGCATTTCGCTGATCAATAGAAATTTAGAGCATTTTTTTCGTATAAGTGTAGATCTTTGATTATGTCCTTTGAAAACTGCCTGTTCATATCCTGTGGCCATTTATTAACTGAGGAATTGCTCTTATTTTTATAAATTTGACTCATTTCTATCTATCTCTCTCTCTCTATATATATATATATATACACACATATATATATATGAGAAATGAGGCCTTTGTCAGAGAAACTTACATAATTTTTTCCCACAGTTATGATTATTAACTGTGTATTTCCCTCCATATTATTTCCACCCGATTTAATCTCTCTCTGTGTCCATCTCTCTGTGTCTGTCTGTCTCTCTGTCTCTGTCTCTCTGTCTGTGTGTGTGTGTCTATTTCCCTCTCTGTTCCACACCCTCTTCCTTCTCCTTACACCTCTCCATCCTCAAGAGTGTTTTGCTTCTACCACCTCCCCCAATCTGCCCTACTCTCTGTCAGTCCCTGCCCTCCACCCCCCCACTATCCCCTTTCCTTCCTACTTTCCTGTATATTTCTATACTCAATTGAGTGTGTGTGTTATTCCCTCTTTGAGTCAATTTTGATGAAAGAAAGGTTCAAGTACTCTGCCTACCTCCCCCATTTTAAACATTCTTTGGTGCCTCTTTCATGTGAGATAATTTACCCCATATACCTTTGTCTTTCCCCTACATTCCTCATTCTCATCCAATTTCTTTTTTTTAGATAACCATCCCATCATATTAAACTCACAACTGTGCCCTCTGTCCATGTATACTCCTTCTAACTGCCCTAATACTGATAGAATTCTTAGGAATAACAAGTATAATCCTCCCATGTAGGAATGTAAACAGTTTAACCACATTGAATTCCTTATGATTTCTTCTTCCTGTTTACCCCTTTTTATGCTTCTCTTCAGTCTTGTATTCAAAAGTCTGCTGTCTATTCAGCTCTGCTCTTTTTCATCAGAAATGCTTAGAAGTCCTATATTTCATTGAATATTCCTTTTTTCCCCAAGGGATTATACTCAGTTTTTCTGAGTAGGTAATTCTTGATTGTAATCATGGCCTTTTTGCTCTCCAAGAATATCATATTCCAAGGCCCCCGATCCTCTAATGTAGAAACTGCTAAATCTTGTGTTATCCTGATTGTGCCTTCGTGATACTTTAATTCTTTCTTTCTGGCTACTTTGCAATATTTTCTCCTTCACCTAGGAACTCTAGAATTTGGCTGTGATGTTACCAGTTTTCATTGTGGGAAATATTTCAGGAAATGACAGGTGGCTTCTTTCAATTTCTAGTTAACTGCTATTCTAGAATATCAAGGCAGTTTTCCCTGATAATTTCTTGAAGGATAATGTCTAGGCACTTTTTTATAAAAAATCATGACTTTTAGGTAGTCCAATAATTCTCAAATTATCTCTCCTGGATCTATTTTTCTATTATTGTTCTGTTCTTTCTTTCTTTTAATTTTATTTTGCCATATTTTGGTGTCTTAAGTACATCATTAGCTTTTACTTGCCCAATTCAAAAACTTAAAGGAATTATTTTCTTCAGTGAGCTTTTGAACTGCCTTTTCCATTTGGCCAGTTTTACTTTTTAAGGAGTTCTTTTCTTCAGGGAATTTTTGTACCTCTTTTCCCATCCAGTAAATTTTGCTTTTTAAGGTATTCTTTTCATTGGATTTTTTGCCTCGTTTACCATTTGACTTGTTCTGTTTTTCAATCAAATTATTTATTTTTTGTTTTCAATATTCACTTCCATAAGTTTTAAATTTTCTACCCTCCCCCACTTGCCTCCCCAAGATGGCTTGCAATCAGATAAGGACTCTACACACACATTCATATTAAACACATTTTCACATTAGTCATGTTGCATAGAAGAATTATAATGAATGGAGAAAACCATGAGAAAAAAATATAATAAAACAAAATGAAAAAGGAAATAATCTACTTTGTTCTGCATTACAACTCCATAGTTCTTTCCCTGGATGTGGATGACATTTTTCAACATGAGTCTCTTGGAACTGTTTTATGTCCTTACATTGCTGAGAAAGGCTAAGTCTATCAAAGTCAGTCACCACAGACTGTGACTCTTACTGTGTGTAATGTTCTCTTGGTTTTGCTTGCTTCACTCAGCATCAGTTCACATAAGTCTTTCCAAGTTTCTCTGAAGTTCACCTGTTCATCATTTCTTTGCACAATAGTATTTCATTATATTCATATACTACAACTTGTTTAGGTGTTCCCCAATTGATGGGCATCCCCTCAATTTCCAGTTCTTGACCACAACAAAAAGAGCTTCTATAAATATTTTTTGTACATGTGGATCCTTTTCCCATTTTTATGATCTCTTTGTGATACAATCCTAGAAGTGGTATTGCTGGGTCAAAGGGTATGCACATTTTTATAGCCCTTTGGGCATAGTTCCAAATTATTCTCCAGAATGGTTGGATTAGTTCACAGTTCCACCAAGAATGAATTAGTGTTCCAACTTTCCCACATATTCTCCAACATTTATCATTGGCCTGTTTTGTCATGTTATTTAATTTGATAGGTGTAATGTTGTACCTCAAAGTTATTTTCATTTGAACCTCTCCAATCAAAGATGATTTAGAACATTTTTTATATGATTATAGATAGTTTTACTTTCTTCCTCTGAAAACTACCTGTTCATAACCTTTGACCTTTTATCAGTTGGGGAATGGCTTGTATTCTTGTAAATGTGACTCAGTTCTCTTTAGCAGAGACACTGGTTGTGAAAATTCTTTCTCATTTTTCTGCTTTCCTCCTAATCTTGGGTGCATTGGCTTTGTGCAAAATCTTTTCAATTTAATGTAATAAAAAATGTTCATTTTGCATTTCATAATGCTCTCTATCTCATGTTTGGTCATAAATTCCTCCATTCTCCATAAATCTGACAGATGAAATATTCTTTTCTCCCATGATTTGTTTATAGTATCAGCCTTTATACCTAGATCATGTACCAATTTGGACATTATACTGGTATACGGTGTTAGATTTGGGTCTATATCCAATTTCTGCCCATTTTTTTTTCCATTTTTCTGAGCAATTTTTGTCAAACAGTGAGTTCTTATCCAAGAAGTTGAGGTCTTTGGGTTGATCAAACAGTAGATTGCTGTAATCATTGACTAATGTGTCTTGCATACCTAACCTATGCCACTGATCTATCCCTCTATTTCTTAGCCAGTATCAAGTGATTTTGATGATTGCTGCTTTATAATACAATTTAAGGCTAAATGACTAGCATTTCTTTTTTATTAATTCTCTTGATGATTGATTCTATTTTTAACCTGTTATTTTTTAATATCTTTTGTGCCTCTTTTATAAAACTGTTGACTTTCTAAATTATTTTTTTGTATCACTCTCATTTCTTTTCCCAATTTTTTCTACCTCTCTCATTTGACTTTTTAAGTCCTTTTTGTACTCTTCTAGGAAATATATTGGGGCCTGAGACCAATTCACATTCTTCTTCAAAGCTTTGCATGTAGCTGTTTTGAAAGTGTTGCCCTTTCTTGAGTTTGTGTTTTGATATTCCCTGTTCCTATAGTAACTTTCTATGATCAGGGTCTTTTTTCTTTGCTGTTTGCTTGGCTTTCCAAACTATTTTTAAACTTTTAAATCTATGCTAAATTGGTGCTCTCCTTCTAGAATTGAAGGGAGAGTGTCTCAAGCTTCAAAAAAAAGATTTTGCTTTTTTGAAGCTGTTTTCAGAGCTAATTCTGGGGAACTGCAAGTCTTCAGTTCTTTGTTGTTGCTTTTTTTCACACTTAATAGTTATTTATTTTTCCAATTACATGTAGAGATAGTTTTCAACATTCATTTTATAAGATTTTGAGTTCCAATTTTTTCTTACTCCTTCTGTACCCTTTTTCCTCCCTAAGATACTAAGCAATCTGATATAGGTAATACATGTACAATCATTTTAAACATATTTCCACATTAGTCATATTGTGCAAGAAGAATCAGAACAAAAGGGAAAAAGAACAAGAAAGAAAAAAACAAAAAAGTGAAAACAATATTCTTCAATCTGCATTCAGAGTCCATCAGTTCTTTCTCTGGATGTGGATAGCATTTTCTATCGTAAGTCTTTCAGAATGCCCACGGCTTGGTCTAGTCCCACCTGTTGTGTTAGGGGTTCCCAGGCTGGCAATTTGCCTTCTGTGCGGGGTTCAATGTCTCACAGCTGGCCTTCTGTGCCACTAGGTTGCTGAGCCTAGACTTTGGGGCCTCAGTTACTGACCTGTGCTGTGGCTAACTGCAATCCCTTTTTACCTTAGAGAAGTTACCTTTCCTGAAGTTCTTCTAAGATATCTCAAGCTAGAAAATTGTTTGAGTCCATCTTTTTGTAGGTTCTGTCACTCCAGATTCCATTTTAGAGGTTTAATTTAATGTTGTTCTGAGGAAACCTAGGGAGAGCTTACACAACTTCCTGGATTTTCTCCACCATCTTAATTCCACAACCTAAATAGTTATTTTTCAGTTCTTTCAAGGTGGTATGATGTAAGCAGAGGTGTGTTTACTACTCTCCTTACATCATACCATCATACTTACTTACTCTCCTTACTACTCTCCTGGCCTGTGCTTTGGCATGTGAGCAACCACAAATACTCTTTTCATCTCTGGAATTATTGGAAGGGTCCCTGTTCCCTGAGGTTTCAAGTTCTGGCCTACTAGTCCTCCTCCTTGCCCTGGGACTGAGACCCAGGACTGGTACCTGGTACCAAGTAGGGGCAATGCAACAGAGTTCTGTCTCTACTACAAGCAAAGTGACCCTTGTAATCTCTTTCTGATTAGTTTTTAGACCTGCTTACCCTCTGTAGACTGAGAGGTTTGTAAGTTGCCACTGCTGCCATTGATTGAGTCACCCCCAGGACCTGCTGTTGATTTGCTGAGGCCTGGTCTGTGCTAGAACAACCTGCACTGGACTGTGCTTCACTCTCACCCCAGTGTGACAGACCTTTTCTACTGACCTTTCACCCATTCATTTGCAGGTTCTACTGCTCCAGAATTTGTTTTGAGACATTTAAAGTTGTTTGAAGGGAAATATAGAAGAGCTTAGGTAAGTCCCTTGTTTTTTCCACCATTTTGGCTCCTTCTTGATATTTTTTTGAGAATCACTGTTAATTATTTTCGATTAAACTCTGTAAAGTCTTACAAATAAGTTTATATTCTAAACATGTATTGACCTTGATTGTCATATCGCTGCTTGAAAAGAAAATGTGAATTGAACAGGCAAGGCATTTATTAACTTTTCTTGGCCTCTTTATTGCTATTATTTCTTTATATTAGTTAAACTCCTTTAGGAAATATTTATATTGATGCCTTTGCCTTGTTTCAATTCTCAGTTTTTTTGCAACAGTAACTTGTTTTTCCATTTAGAATTTTTATTATTGCATACCATATCTTCTCATATTTCTAATTTCTTCTAATTTAATGCTGATTTATGGACCAGGTTGAAGAAGTTTATGGTACACAGTAGATTTGGAAATTATTCTAAGACTAATAACAACTTCTCTTCTGTCTGTTAATGATGTTGCTATCTACTTCACATGTCAAATGACAAGATGTCATTACTAGAGATAGATTTCCTAATGAATGATCTGGAAGACTGTTTGGCATTTGATAACAGATTAGATATTTGGGGTGGTTTCATGGGATATCTATAGGACATACAATTTGAGATGTCCAAAATGCAAATGGTAAGACAAGAAATATCTCAGAAGAGAGACTAGGACCAAGTATATAGCTTTGAGAACCAGTACCTTGTTGTTTGTCCTTTCTTCTTAAAAAAAAACCATAACATCAGGAAGGTGATGCTATAACTTGCAAGTAGATTAGATGTAAAACAGGGAGGGCTGTACAAAGTCACCAGCCTCACTTTCTCCTCTGAAGTCATCTGGGCCCAGGGGCAAAATATAGACCACTAGATGGATCCAAACACGGTGGAAGACCTTGGCCTTTTTTTTCCTTGAATCAACTGGTTAGATGATATTTGAACTCCCTGGGAACTGAACAGAAGACAGAGAAGAGAAAAGAATAGAAAGTCCAAGACAGGGGTGGCTAGGTGGTGCAGTGAATAGAGCACCAGCCTTGGAGTCACTGGGACCTGAGTTCAAATACAGTCTCAGACACTTAATACTTACTAGCTGTGTGACGTTGGGCAAGTCACTTAACCCTGTTTGCCCCTCCAAACAGCAGCGGTGGCGACGGCAGCGGAGGAGAAGGAGGAGGAAGAGGAGGAGGAGGAGGAGGAGGAGGAGGAGGAGGA